>NC_081861.1:29734355-30043193 GCF_963259705.1 Myotis daubentonii | reverse complement strand
AGAGGTAGAGAGTATTTTGTTAATATTATTCCCCCCAGGAGCAAAGGATTTTATTTCAGTTCTAGGTAAAAGATTTTTTATCCTCAGAGGCAAGCATGTTTTTCTTCTTCTCCCTGTCCCAAAGCAATAGATCTTTGCCTATGCCATGGAAGTGAGAAGATTTTTACGCATCTTAAGACGTTTGCTTCAAAGGAGAAAAAAGTCTGAGGAAGCTTGCAGGGAAGCCCTTCTCCCCATCTTTTTCATGAACACTCAATGTAGGTATATGGAAAACTGCATTTATGTGAATGCAAATTTATCTTGTGTCCTGTGTTGAGTACAACCAACTATTCCAAACCAACACACTATTTTGAGCTCCTCCACAACCTGTATCTTATATTGAAATCAAGCCAGTCTTTTCCTTGATCCCATACATTGAAGTCTGCCTTTACATCTTCGCTTATGCTCTTCCTCTTATATCGAAAGCCCCCTTTTCTCTCTCTCTCTATAAATTCCAAAATCCATCCTAGCCAAGCTCAATTTTTATTTGCTTTTTTATAATTCCAGCCAATTTTAAATTCTTTCTAATAACTTTCTTTTTTTGGGGGGGGGCACATGCCCCATAGGGGGCTAATTTTATTTTTAAGGGGGGCAATTCAGGAATGAGTTATTAACAGTGGAATTTTTTGCATTTCTTATGGTTCTAGGAGCCTCATATATAGTGTATAAATATATATCATGACATATTTATGCATCTCAGTTTTCTATTGTTTTGAAACTTTAGTTGCTATTTTTCATTTTTTTAAATTTTACTTTATTGTTTAAAGTATTACAAATAGTAGTACATATGTCTCTTTTTTTTCCCCCATGGACCTTACCCCAGCCTCCCCTAATCTCCGGCACATGCCCCCCCCCCCCCAGTGTATTGCGTGCATTGGTTATGCTTATATGCATGCATGCAAGACCTTCGGTTGATCTCTTACCTCCCCCAACCCTTCCTTATAACTTTTTAAATTGTATTATTACCTCCAAATTATAAGGGGGCATTTAAACATCTTCTATTTAGCACTTTATTATACTGTGTTACATTATTCCCTAATTATGTCACAGGATCTATCCAGGTATACAGTACTACATTTGACAATATCCTGATAATAGAATTTAGTTTAAAAATGTATTAAACTGCTTTTGTGGTACTCTGACTGCAATAATAAAGCAAATACATCTATTCCAATTTTCTTTTGATTAGTGTTTGTATTATTAGTCCATTAGCAGATTAGTTTAACAAATTAGCTCTGAGAGGCAGTGTAATGTTGTAGAAAGAACATAGGCATTGAAGCTCATTAGCTCAGGATTGCAATCTTGGCTCTACAATTTATTGGCTGTGTGACTTTTGGCAAGTTACTCAACCCCTCCTAAAGATTAAATAAGACAATATTATCCATTTTGGCATAGTGGAGATGGTACAAGGTAAAGAAACATAAAATAGTTAAGTTTTCTGGGAGCAAGGGAGGACAAAGCCTTGGGGGTTGCCTAAAAAAGGGTAAAGCCAGAAGAGGGCCTTACTCTGTGTGTATGTTGGGGGACGGTGGCATGGAGTAGGCAGCAAAGAATGCAGTGCTATAGTTTTATAAGCATTGGTAGCAGAGTCATAAAAACATAGGTAAGACCTAGCTCTGACACTCCTTAGCTCTGTTGATCTTAGTCATGTTATCACACTGAATAGGGGTTCAGTTTCTCTATCAGTAAAATGCAGATAATTATTAAATTTGCTTGAATAACTTTAGAGAGCTGTCTCAAGATTTAACAAAGGAACAACTGGAACAATGGAGCAAAGGTACAACAGCACTTTGTAAACTGTACAGAAATCCCCAGAAAGGTGTGAGGTTTGTAATCATAGTGATCAAGAGGGTGAAGCAAAGAAGTTCTTTGCCCCTAATCTTGACAAAGTCATAATAAGTCAAGTTGCTACCAACTTAATTCCTGTAGAGAACAGGACATAGAACAATTATAACAAACATATGGTTTAGAACAGTGGTCGGCAAACTGTGAATCATGAGCCACATGCGGCTCTTTGGCCCCTTGAGTGTGGCTCTTCCACAAAATACCACGTGTGGGCGCGCACGCACAGGGCGATTGAAACTTCGTGGCCCATGCGCAGAAGTTGGTATTTTGTGGAAGAGCCACACTCAAGGGGCCAAAGAGCCGCATGTGGCTCGAGAGCCGCGGTTTGCTGACCACTGGTTTAGAATATCAATTTTCTTTTATTTCCTTAATATCTGTTTCAAATCTAGTCCTGCTTCAGAGAAACTGGATATGATTTTGTCTCAATAGGGGCAGGACTGGGACCAGGATTTTGAAAATGTATATTCAAAAGAGAAACATGGTTCATAAAATTTGGATTTGGCCAAGATACCCTGTGGACAATGAGGTGTCATGTACAATGAGGTGTTATGTAGGGAAGATGATTTGCCACTTAATATATAATGAAAAAGAAAGATGTAGTTTGTGACGGTATTTTCTTACTTCCATCTCAGAGTTTTACCTGATTCCAGAGAAGGGTGTCTTTTAAGTAAACATTCTAGGACTCCTCAGATAGCAGCTACCAAGGTTAGGTGATAAATTGCATGGAAAATTGTTACGATGTTTTAAAAATTGAACAAGCTGGGGAAAACCTTAAGTGCTGGGGCAGATAAAGGGAGGGTTGGAAGTAATAGCAAGATACCATTGGGAGAATTCAGTTTGTTCAGTTAGTCCAGGAACTGTGACTTGTCTGTGTCCTAAAGTGTGTGTGTGTGTGTGTGTGTGTGTGTGTGTGTGTGAAAGAGGGGGGGGGGAATTTGTATATTTTTATATGTGCTTGTTTATGGATTTGTATCTTTCTGATTGTATGTGTTGGCCTGATTGGTTTGGTTACATTTTGTATGTTTTTTAAAAAATATATTTTATTGATTTTTTACAGAGAGGAAGAGAGAGGGATAGAGAGTTAGAAACATCGATGACAGAAACATTGATCAGCTGCCTCCTGCACACCCCCCACTGGGGATGTGCCCACAACCAAGGTACGTGCCCTTGACCGGAATTGAACACGGGACCCTTGAGTCCGCAGGCCAACGCTCTATCTACTGAGCCAAACCGGTCAGGGCACATTTTGTATGTTTTGATCTGTGTTTATCCTGTGAACTTTTGAGTTTATGTATGTATGTATATATCAGGGCTCTGGAATCCTTTTAAGGCTTTCATAGTCTTAAAAGAATTTGACTCTATTTTATAGGGTAATCAGATGAGCAAAAAGGGGTGCTTGTTCATTCTGAGTAAGTTATAGACTAGAGCGGAATTTGCTCTAATACTTTAGGGTGATTCCCTTGATCAATGTCTCCTCCCAATTCCCACCCCCACATCCCACATGGCCCTTTGATTGCTCCCATTCTCACTCATACTATTTCTTCACAAGGGTCCTGATGACAAATGAACAGAACCATTCCACACCTTTCCTTTGAGTGAGTGGCAGATGAAGTGTCAACAGAACAGGAAGCTTTGTTTTCCATCTCTAATCTCCTTAGATTATTGAGGAATTGTAGTTATGACTACAGTTTTTTTCAGGTTTGCCTTCCTGTGGGTCTGCTTACCATTCTTTTCTAAAATTTCGGGTTGAGGCACAGCGACTGGACTTTTTTTACTTTTGGAAAAAGGCTTTGCCTCCTCCAAAGAAGGCCCATTCTCTACTTCAAGACTAGGAGGTGAGAAACAGAAGTAACCAACAATGCTATGGGTGGCTTTAGAAACTCAACTCTACTTCTGTGTTCCAGTGAGAAAACAGAGGGATCTTTTTAAGCAAGCCTTGATTCATTGATTCAAAAATTCAGCAAATATTTCTGGAATACTTGCAATGCATAGGATCAACTCAGAGCAGATTCTTCCTTGCAAACATAATTCATTTGGATATGGGTCTTTTGGAGACAATGGATTAGATTAATTTGTGGTAGGAATTGCAAACCAGCCCATGGGAGAGGCCAGTGGGCTTCAAGAGCCCACAGAGAAAGTGAAATCCTTGTGCAGTTCCCTAATTTCCAATGGTGGGGCTGTTTAGAGATCATGGTTTTATATTTGTTTCCTCCTTAGTTTCCAAATTGGCTACCCCAACATGATGAATCCTGTGGACTCTAGATTCTTTTCTTTCCTTCCCTTCTTCCCATGCCCCAAAGCCATTTCCTGAAACCCCAAGGAGCTTCTATGACCTGCAGCTACCCTGAGTCTGAATGCTCTCTTTCACTTCTGCTAATACAAGGTTAGGAATATATATATTTTTTCTGAGCCAGCCCCTTCAAAGCCTAGGAGCATACACACCTGGGAGGGAGGACACCTTGGTTCTGGTGCAGTCCTTGCTGCAGAACCAGTAATAAGTATTATTCTATTCTATCCACTGAGGAGTCAGACATAAACAATCTTTAAGGCCTCTTCTACTCTGACATTCTATGATTAATTTTAAAAATGATTACTTCAAAACCTTTTCACGTGTAAACTGCAAACTTCAAAAGCACTAGGAAGAACCACGAATAAATGTCTTCTTAGAGAACTGGAATTCTTGTCATTTCCCTATAGATGTCAAAAGGAAGGAAGCTGACATATATTAACTGTGCTATAAGTCAGACCCTCTTTTATATTGTACATTATTTCAAAAATAATTTATAACTTGAAGAAATTTTGACCAGATGAAATGAGTGTATATATGAAGTACTGAGTATAATGCCTGGAATGAAGTATGCACTCAGTCAACATGCTTCAGGTTCTCTCCACCAAAATCATCACTGTTTAAGATAAACAAACAAAAGCTCAGAGGGATTAAATTACTGCCCCTAGTCACCCAAGTTTCCAGATCCAAAGACCATGTATGTCCTCTTACATTATACTGCTTCATGAGTGTGAAGTCCACAGTTATTTCCCTTGTGAACCTACTCATTAGCATGTACAGTTTTTGGAGGCCTTCTACTCTATGGCTCATTTCCTTATTGTGATCCAGGGTCTGTGTTTGGCAGGTGACTACCCTGATGTTTCAGGTGCAGTACAGACTTCTCTATGCAGGATTATAACTGGTCCCACAGAGCTTAAACCCCCATCTGGATTTCATTAATATAAGAATTTCATTTTGGGCCAACGATTTCCTGGGGTAGTACTTGGGTCACCTTGGTAAGGATTCCCTAAGACTTCTGACTTCTGACTTCCATTTCTGTTCTATTGATGCAGGTATAGAAAGATGGCCTTGTAGGGAAGAGACAAGGGGACCACTTTTAAATAAAAGGCAGGTTAGTTTGCTCAATGTTTAATTTAAAAAAATCATATCCTTGAATGGAAGAATATTGAGAACTGTTACAAGAGTGGAGGATATGAAAGTAGCTACAACCAGAGATGAAAATGACTACTGACCTTAGGGAAGAAAGAAGGAAGGCTGGGGCTAGTCTAACTAGAGGTATTGGCATTGGCTCATGAATTAGTAGGGTAAAGTAGGATGTTGCTGAGGTGAATGACAGAAGACTAATCTTGGAGGCAACTTCATGACTTTAAAATAGTCTAATGAGATCCATCAAGTTCATTAATTCTATAGCAGCCTTTCCTGTGTTGCTCTTTATTTAGCAGAAGGAGCCATAGAATTCTACCTCTAGTGGTGGAGATAATTTTGCATAGAACACATGATACTCATGGTGTGCACAGAACAATCTTAGGTGTAGGATGGCATTGGTATATCTTTAGTGTGAGAATAGGCAGTCGTTCAGAAAATGCTTTTGCACAAAAAAGACAGCTAGACTTGATGGTTTCTTGCAATGCCTTCCATCTTTAGGTTACCAGCATGATTGAGCACTTCTCTCTCTGCTTTTCTCATTTTGTACTTTGTGTTTTTCTCTCACAGACTACCTGGATCAGTCCACATAATAGAGCCCCAGTGTCAGGGACTAACAATCTGGGCTTCCTAATGGTGTCTAAGATGATTCAAAATACTTTGATTTGCATACAGAGGGAAGGATAATATTATGGAAGCAGCACAATATTCTGGAAAAAATACAAACTTTGAAGCCAAGCAACTTAATTTTGGATCCAGATTCTGCCATGTACTAGCTCTTTGATGCTGAGCAAGTAAATTTAACTTCCCTGAGCTCCAATTTCCTCATCTGTAAAATTAGGATAATTCTGATACCTTTCTCCTTAGATGTGTTGTAAAGATTTATGGAGATAATTTATGGAAAGAATTTAGCTCAGCAGCTGGCACAGAGTATGTGCTGAAGACATTTGTTGAATGAATAAATAAATGGATATTGGTATCTTTCTTTCCTCTCTTCCCTATGATAAAGTGCTGTTAAAAAGGATTTTTCTATTCTTTAATTAAGTGGCAAGTTCATGTATGTATAATTTAGTAAACTCAAGGTCTGAATTCTTAACTCAACCATCTACTAGCTGTATAACCTTAATGGTTTAAAATTTGTCTGATCCTTAGTATCCTTATGCAGAAACCTGGATAGCAAGGGCAAGTATGCAGGACTGCTGTGAAGATTAAAGGAAATAATGTGCTAGCACACAGCACGGGACCTGGAACATGGTACGTGATCTATAACACTAGGTCCCTTTCTCTGTCTCTCCTGGGCATTTTCACATATGTGGGCTCATTTAATCATTATTTAAGCCATGTGAGATATGTATTATAGTTATAATTAGATAATGTATGTGGAGGCACTTAATACAATATGGAGCAGGTGGTCAATAAATGTTTGTTTCCTTCCCCTCCTTTTCCTTAATTGAGCCATTTATTATTCTGCTAACAATCGTGCTTTTGCATGAAGTATGTGAATATTTTGAAGAATGTGGTGCTAATCTTATATTGTTATCAATTTAAAAGACAGTCTGGACACCTGGCCTATATTCAGAATAATGTTGATTTTAATAAGATCACAGATAGGTATAAAGTGCTTACCTAATTCTTCCTTGTTATGAATAAATTAATTTATTTAAAAATGTAACAATCATTAGGAAAAATTTTTTAAATAATTTTTATTTCTTGAAGTATTACAAAGAGTATTACATATGTCTCCTTTCCCCCCCTTTGACATTCCCCCAGCCCCTACCCCCTAGTGTCTTGTGTCCATTGGTTATTCTTATATGCATGCGTATAAGTCCTTTGGTTGATCTCTTACCCCCCCCCCAAACCCTCCCCAGGCTTCCCACTGTAGTTTGACAGTCTGTTCAATGCTGCTCTGCCTCTGCATCTACCCCTGTTCATCAGTCTATACTGGTCCCCATTATCTGTCCCAACCTCACTGGAGCCGTCCCAACCTCACTGGGGCCGTTTCGTCCTCACCAGGGCCTTTTTGACCTCACCAGGGCCATCCTGACCTCACTGGGGCCATCCCTACCTCACCGGGGCTATCCCTACCTCACCGGGGCCGTTTCAACCCCACCGGGGCCGTCTCGACCTTGCCGGTGCCGTACATCACCAGGGTCGTTTCGGCCTCACTGGGGCCACCCCAACCTCACCAGGGCCGTTTCGGCCTCACCAGGGCCGTTTCAACCTCACCGGGGCCCTCTTGGCATTTTTGGGGCTGAGGAAAATTTTTTAATATAAATTATAGTTTTACATGTTAATGCAATGCTTTTATTAGCATCTAAAAATTCTGTTCTTGACTTATGAGGAGAAATTTTTTCCTATGTTTCTAGAACTGGGAATTGGCTGGGGTTGAGTTCCTCTGACTTTAACCTGACCTCTGATCTGGTTTCCCAACTTAACATCTGATCTCTACTAATTATGATAGAAAATGATTTAGAGAGGGTCAAAGAGTGAGTTATACTTGTGGTTGGAGCAGAGAGCTTTATGCCAAGATAAAATCTGGTCTATGGTCACAGGCCAGCTTAATTTATTCTGAATCATCCTATTAGTAACAATAGACAAGTTACTTAACATCTTTTTCCTTATTTTCATTATTTCCAAGATAAATATAATATTAGTACTTACCTGATAGGATTGTTTTCAGATTAAATAAGATAGTTTAAAAATAAATGAGTTAATCCATCTAAAGTCTTTATAACATAAAGTTCACCATGTAGTGAGGCTTAAATAAATGTTAACGGTCAGTTGCCACTGCTACTACCATTTCCACCACCATCTCTACCACTACAATGATAATGATATGAAAAACCATGACAGGATGGTAAAGAATTCAGTGTTCTGTCTCATAAAGTATCCTAGATTTCTGAAGGGTGAGCTAAGGACTTTCTCAATTTTAACCCCCATTTAAAAAATCTTTCCAAGGGGTCTGTGCCCATGTTGCTTGAATTACTGTGGAAATCTGGGATCATCATTGTATTTTTATGCACTGAGACCTTTCCAGGGTCATAAGAGGATCATTCATACCCTTTGCTACCATTGTCCAAAGCTTTAGCTGTGAAAGTTATAGGAAACCTGGCTGAATGTATTTGAATGCAAGATAGGCCTTGAAAGTTTTAAAATTTTAATTGTGATGACTTTTAATTTAATTCTTCTTTTCCCCTTAAGAGTATATTAAACTTTCTTAGTTTTGTTGAGTCTAAACTAATCAGAATTTTACAAGAAGTTTTACCCTGTCTTTAAATAAACCAGAGAGCCTTTTATATAAAGAGATTTATCTAGATGCCATGCATACTCAAGGAAGCAGGGAGAAAGGAATAAAGCTAAGTTGATTGAATTCTTTTGAAAATTGACCAGTTGCTTGGCTGCTCAGAAACTAAATTAATACAGTTAAATTTCCTAAGTAGCACATTGATAGCTCAGGTGGGAATAGTGAACCTATATGTGTAGTTTGAAAATTTTCTATAAGTCTCAGACCAGTGTGTGAGCATGACTTTACTAACAATAAAAATGAAAGGCAAAGCGAGCCATGGAGACTTTTATCCAATGAATTCTCAAAAAATGGAGTGATGAGTAGTTCAGATAATTTCCTGTGTAAATGCAGAAGGATGGATAACAGTGACCTCTTATGGTCCCTTCTACCTCCAGGGCCTTAGAGTGCTAGAATGCCTTATTCCAGCACTATTTTTTCTTTAGATATTTTTCTTAGAAAATTAACTTCTTCCTTCTTTTCTTTATATCCCTTATATCAGTGGTTCTTAACCTTCTGGCCCTTTAAATACAGTTCCTCATGTTGTGACCCAACCATAAAATTATTTTCGTTGCTACTTCATAACTGTAATGTTGCTACTGTTATGAATCATCATGTAAATATCTGATATGCAGGATGGTCTTAGGCGACCCCTGTGAAAGGGTCATTCGACCGCCAAAGGAGTCGCAACCCACAGGTTGAAAACCGCTGCCTTATATTCTTCCTTCCCTAAATATGTACTGAGTACATATTAAATGCCTAGGCACCAAATGTGCTAGACATGAAGTACCACATATGGGGTACAATATATGAGTTGACATTTTATAATGTTCTGGGATGTATTTGACCTACTGGTTGGAGAAATCTCCTCAGTTGTGTTTGCTCTTTATGCTATATACAATTCCTTAGATGTGAGTTTTCTCCCTTTCCTTTAACTCATAAGATTTAAGATCTTAAAAGGAAGATATTTTAGACTGGAGCTGATCAGGTTAAGGTGGCAGAGAGCTAGGTCTAGGTTGGGACTAGCCATGCCAAATTCTTGCTTTTGACATAGCCTCATTACTTAAGCAGCTCAAGGAATCTCCTGTTTGCTATGTTTATCCAAATTCTAGAGAGGAGTTGAGATGTGTATAATTAAAAAAACTAAGCAAACAAACAACAGAATCACAAAGAAAAACAAAACATCAAACAATAAAAATAAAATAAACAAACACACACAAAAAGTTCTTTCTATTTGGCCCCACAGAACATGTCTTTCTTTGGCTTTGAAAGGTTCAGTCTATTTTTCTTTTAGTTATCTGATTTGGGGTTGAGGCTGCGCATTAACACCCAGTAAACAAATAAGCTTGTCAATCTATTTGCTGTGTCTAAAAGAGAACTTAGAACCAGGCTTCTGGATCTCTACCTTGCCAAGAAAAAATGATTTATCTTGGCATCAGTTACTGACAATGGCCCAGATGGCCCCAGGGTGCCACCAGTCTCTCAAAAATTTGTGAAATAACCTCCTGGAAGAACAGAGTGGCAAAGCCAGGTGTTCTGTGAATGTGGGCTGGAATTAAGTCTCAGGATCCTGGAGCTCATTATAGAGGAGTCATGGGGCAGGACTTTGGAACTCCAGGCCATCGTGTTGTGAAAAATAAATCTATGACAGATTTTCATCCACTTATTCATGTGCACATCAAAAGGGTATTAAGTGCTGACTAGTATTGGGAATAAAAGAGCAAACTGAAACATCTTCTCTCACTTTTCCAGACTCAACAAACATCATTTCCAAGTGCTAACAACTTCCAAAGGGAACAGTAGCCATCAGTCAAGTAAACAATAATGTTCAGAATGGATATTGTAGTTTTCCTCTTATTTAAGAGCCTCTCAATTGATTAGCATTCTTTTAGCCCATAGAAGACAAAATCTAGGTGGTGGTGGTGGGGGGGGGGGGCGGGTAAAATGGGTTACAATATCTCTCTTCAATTATCGGAAGATAATATAGATCAAGATAAGATATATTACAAATAGAAAAAAGAGTTAGATCAGTGTTGTATAGAGTCAGTGAGCAGACCAGGATTGAATGGGCACAATTTAAAGGGATTCTGATTTTGTTTTATTTCTAACAGTTAGAACTTATCAACTGTGGAATATGCAGTCTTAGAAGCTAATAATAACAATAATTATAATATGAACTAGAGGCCCAGTGCATGAAATTTGTGCACTGGAGAGGGGATGTCCCTCAGCCCAGCCTGCATCCTCTCCAATCTGGGACCCCTTGGGCATCAGGCCTAAACGGGCAGCCAGACACCCCTCTCACAATCCAGGACTGCTGGCTCCTAACTGCTCACCTGCCTGCCTGCCTGATTGCCCCTAACTGCTTCTGCCTGCCAGTCTGATCACATCCTAACCACTCACCTGCCAGCCTGATCAATGCCTAACTGCTCCCCTGCCAGTCCGATCGTCCCCAAATGCCCTCCCCTGCCAACCCGGTGGCCCCCAACTGCCCTCCCCTGTCTGCCTGGTCCCTCCCAACTGCCCTCTCCTGCTGGCCCAATTGCCCCCAACTGCCCTCCCCTGCCGGCCTGGTCGCCCCTAACTGCCCTCCCCTGCCGGCCTGGTCCCTCCCAACTGCCCTCCCCTGCTGGCCCAGTCACCCCTAACTACCCTCCCTTGCCAGCCTGGCCACCCCTAACTGCCCTCCCCTGCTGGCCTGATCACCCCCAACTGCCCTCCCCTGCTGGCCATCTTGTGGCTGTGAGCACCGCCATCTTTGAGGGCATGGCAGTCAATTAGCATATTCCCTCCTTATTGGCTGTGGGTGCCTCCATCTTTACGACAGCATTAGGGGCAGTTAGCATATTCCCTCTTTATTAGATAGGATAATTGTTATTTTCAATGTATTTTGTATGTAGTAATTTAAATAATTTTAAAGCAGTGTCTCACTTAATCCTCATACTCATTGTGTATATCAGTAAGGATATATAGCATTAGTTTTATTTTACAGATAAAGAAACTGAGGCTCAGAGAGGTTAAGACTGTTGCTTAAGGCCACACAACTAATATGGGATAAGCTGGAAATCAAATTAATACTTGTTGATTGGTTTTGAGGGAGTGATTAAGGAAGGATTCTCTTACTTTGCTTCTTTAAGAGTGTGAAGAAGCTGTCTGCAAATGGAAGAATCAAATGGCAGCTCAGACTTCTGATGATGCTAGTAGAGGCATTTAACAGGCCAGAGTCCAGTGTAGAGCTACACTCTACAAATCAATCTGGATGAAAGTGAACTATTTTGTTTATTGCCATTTCTATTTTAAGGTTGTGTTCTCTGATTTCAATGTGAAAATGTAGGTCTGGACTGGTGGTTGGCATCAAGTACACCCTCCCTTACTCATTACAGCTACAATCACACTGTCTCCTGTGTGCACAGATGTATGTTGTGCACAGATGTATATTTGTGTGCAATATGAAGTTAGTTTCCTGAGCCTATGAATACACACACACATCAGTTTCACAATTTGCCTCAAACCATAAAGGTTGCAATAAAAAAGAACCAGGTTTTAAACTTAATGCAGTTTTCTGCATAAAAACAAACAGCTGAGTTAATTTGCTTGACTTATTGATTTCCTAGTAGTGTTCTTGGCATGGGGAAGATAACTTCTCTGTGAACACAGCATTTATGGCATGTGAGTGTGTGTGTGTGAGGACCACTCTATAGCGCTGTTCTAAAACTTTTCCTTTTTAAAAATATATTTTTCAAAGTTCTGACTGATAATTATGGACTGTGCCTGGAGGCCCACTTGCTAAAAGCATGTTGAGTCATATGCAGGTTGTAAGAGTCCAGGAGTCTTGCAGTGATGACTAAGAGAGTCATTATTTCATAAAAAGAGAAAAATAGGTATCTGTTTGAAAGGAAGGCTGGTGGAGCATGAAGAACTTCTTGAACAGAGGAAGAAAAACACTTGGAAGCTAGCTGGCAGAATGAGTGGGGATGGGAGAAAACCAGTCTTGTGTGATGGGACTTGCTGCTGCATTTTAATCACATCTCTATGTGACTGGTTTTTTCCTCATTCTGTTTTTTTTTTTTTTCAATCAAGCAAAGAAGGACACAGAAGGGATCTAGCAGTAACCTAGCTTGAATCTTGTATTGTACTCTGCCCCCTTGCACATGTTTTGGACTTTTGCTTTATTTTATTTCCTCCATCACCATTTATACCCCTTATATCTTCTTCACCTCCACCCACTCCCCTCCCCGCTGCAATCACCACACTGTCCATGAGTTCTTTGACATCTACAAATGTTTCATTGAAAGTTCAAATAAATGCAAACAGTATACTTTCTGTCATTTTGTAAATATTGCCAGTTTAAAATTAAACTCCTGCATAAGTCTTTTAATTCTTCAATGGGTTCTAATTGCTATAGTATTTTTTAAAATACATTTTTGTTGATGTTTTACAGAGAGGAAGGGAGAGGATAGAGAGTCAGAAGCATCCATGAGAGAGAAACATTGATCAGCTGCTTCCTGCACACCTCCTACTGGGGATGTGCCCGCAACCAAGGTACAGGCCCTTGACCGGAATTGAACCTGGGATCTTTAAGTCCACAGGCTGATGCTCTCTCCACTGAGCCAAACCGGTTAGGGCAAACTGCTATAGTCTTTTAATATCCACTGTTACCTATTAAAATATAAATGGGCACGTTCTCTAACAGTCATACATTTAATGCCATTAACTTTTTATCTTGAACTCACACTACAAAAAAAAAATAAAGAAAGAAAGATCATTATAAGCCAATATCCTTGGATGAACATAGATGCTAAAATCCTCAACAAACTACTAGCAAACTGGACCCAGCAATACTTTAAAAAGATCATACAGCATGATTAAGTGGAATTTATTCCTGGAATACAAGACTGGTACAATATTTGCAAATAAATAAATGCTATACACCACATAAACAAAATGAAGGATAAAAAACACATGATCATACAAATAGATGCAGAAAAAGCATTTGACAAATTCCAGCACCTATTTTTGATATAAACTCTCAACAAAGTGGGAATAGGGAGATCATTCTTCAATATATTAAAGACCATATATTACAAAATCACAGCCTACAATACATCATATTCAATTGGAAAAAATGAAAGTATTACCCTTAAGATCAGAAACAAAACAGGTAAGAGTTCTTTCTTTTTTATTGCCACATAGTATTCCATTGTGTAAATGTACCATCATTTTTCTATCTACTCATCTGCTGATGGGAACTTAGGCTGTTTTCAAGTCTTAGCTATTGCAAATTGTGCTGCTGTGAAGAGGTTAATGGGGGGGGGGGAGAGGAGGTTAATGGGGGGGGGAAGTATGTAATGCTTTCAACAGTAAAGATTTTAAAAAAGAAACAAGATTGGGATATCAGCTTTCACCACTCTTATTTAACCCTAGAGGCCTGGTGCACGAATTCATGCACCAGTGGGGTCCCTTGGCCTGGCCTGTGGGACTGGGCCAAAACTGGCTCTCAGACATCCCCCAAGGGGTCCTGGATTGCGAGAGGGTGCAGGCCAGGCTGAGGGACCCCACCAATGCACGATCGGGGCTGGGGAGGGATGCGGGAGATTGGCCAGCCAGGGAGGGACCGCAGGAGGCTCGTCCGGCCCATCTTGCTCAGTCCCGATTGGCCAGACTTCAGCAGCAAACTAATCTATGGGTCACAGTGTCTTCCCCCTGGTGGTCAGTGCATGTCATAGCGAGTGGTTGAGCAGCCTTAGCGTATCATTAGCATATTATGCTTTGATTCGTTGAATGGATGACTGGATACTTAGCATATTAGGCTTTTATTTTATAGGATAGTACTGGAAGTCTTAGCCACAGTGATCAGACAAGAAGAAGAAATAAAAGGCATCCAAATTGGAAAGGAGGAAGTACAACTGTCATTATTCAAAGATGACATGATATTGTACATAGAGAACCCTAACAACTCCACACACAAAAGAAGAACCTACCAGATCTAATAAATGCATTCAGCAAAGTAGCAAGATACAGAACTAATATTGGAAATCAGTGGCATTTGTATACACCAGTAATGAACCATTATAAAGAGAAATTAAGAAAATAATCCCATTTACTATAAGGGATTATTACCTCCTTAGTTAGAATAAATTTAACCAAGGTGGTAAAAGACCTGAACTTGGAAAAGTATAAGATATTGAAGAAAGAAATTGATACAAATAAGTGGAAGCATATACCATGTTCCTGGATAGGAAAAATTAATATCATTAAAATGCCCATACTACCCAAAGCCATCTACAGATTCAATGCAGTTCCTATTAAAATACCAATGACATATCTTAAAGATATAGAATAATATTAGAAAAATTTATATGGAACCACAAAATCCCCAATTGGCTTTAGCAAACTTGAGAAAAAAAAGCAAAGTTTAAGGTATCACAATACCTGATAGCAAACTATACTACAAGGACAAAGTAATCAAAACAGCAGGGAAATGGCACAATAACGGGCATATAGATCAATGGAACAGAATAGAAAGCACAGAAATAAACATGCCTTTATGGTCAATTAATATTTGACAAAAGAGGCAAGAACATACAGTGGGGTAAATATAGTCCCTTGAATGAATGGTTTTGGGAAAATTGAACAAGTACATGCAAAAAAATGAAACTAGACCACCAACTTACCCCATACACAAGAATAAACTCAAAATGGATTAAAGACTCAAATGTAAGTAATGAAACCATAAAGTTCCTAGGAGAAAACACAGGCAGTAAAATCACAGACAATCCACATCTCTAATAACTTGCTATAAGTGCTTAATTCACATTCCTTGTAGCAATATTTTTGCAGATATATCTCCTTGGGCAAGGGAAACAAGGGAAAAATTCACAAATTGGACTACATTAAACTAAAAAGCTTTTGCACAGCAAAAGCTACCATCAACTGGTATACCAAGCTACATTTCAAGAGAGGGAAAGGAAAAACGTTCTGCTTTGATAAGGAAGACAATACATGTATTTATTTAGTCAATCAAAATATTAATGAGAGCCTAATATTATCCAAGCATTTTGCTCAGTGGTAGGAATAAGATAGTGAACAATGTAGATGTGGCTTCTGACCTCAAAGATATTGCAGACTGGAAGCCTTGTTCATAATTTATATGTTTTCATGGTTTATAGACTAATTCTCAAAAGCACTTCCTATAAGGTATGTAAAATCCCAATATCGTATGTATGTATGTATGTATGTATGTATGTATGTATCTTTATTGTTGAACGTATTACATATGTCACCTTTTCCCCTATTGGCCCCCTCCACTCCCCACCCTTTCAGGCCTTCACCACACTATTGTCGGTGTCCATGGGTTATGCATATATGCATACAAGTTTTAAGAGAAAATATAATCAACATAAAACACCTTAATGTAAAGACCTAACAAAGCTTTTACTAGGACATATGAGCCAACACAAATATCCAGCATGTCCCTTGCTTAGCTAAATATACCCCATTTTTTCCTTTTATTTAATTTTCCCCCATTTTTTCCTTTTAAAAACCAGCTCAAACCCTACCTTCTCTTAGAACTCTCCCTTACTGCCCTGCTCATGTAATGTCTTCCCCTGAGAAGTACTCCATTCCCCTCTTCATTAGCATGCACTGCTCTTAATGTTTTATGTATATGCCCTAGCTTTCTAGTGAGATTATAAATCATTCAAAATCAGAGATAGAAAGTCATTTCTAGATGTACCCCCAAGTACCCAGCATAGTGTACTGCACACAGAAGACATTTGATACCTGTCTTCACAGGATAAAATCCAAGATCCTCAGCATGGGATTCAAGGTTGTCCATGACTCTGCTTTTGCCTTCTCCACAAATCTCATCTCTTACCATGCTCCATTTCACAATTTACCATATCACACCTGTGCATCTTTACTCATGCCCTTTGCCTGAAAAATACTTGTATATTTGTTTTTTCACCTGGCTAATGCCCTTCATCTTTTAATGCCTGATTCCATCATCATCCTCACCAGGAAGCTTTATTTGACTATTTTCTCTCATCCAACACAGTGAGTTAAGAGATACTCTCTTGTGTCTCCATGAGATTCATTGTGGACCTAGGTTTCAGTAGTAATTATATTTTCTGGTGGTTTTCCACCATATCTTTAGTGCCTAGAAGAATGCTTGGCATATAAGACACTCAATGAATACTTGTTTTTTTTTTAAAAAAATCTTTATTGTTGAAAGTATTACATAGCTCCTCCTTTTCCCCCTATTAACCTCTTCCTGCCCACTCAATGAATACTTGTTGAGTGAACAGTGGAATGGCTATATGTCTTCCTCCCTTATTAGATTATTACTATTTCTGTGGCTTCAAGCATCACCTATATACTGATTATCCCTCTGTATGTTAATACTCTGATAAATGTTATGAAGGAAAAGCACAGGCTTCTATGAAGGCTTATAGCAAGGATATATAATTTGAATTGGGTTGTAAATATCAGAGACTTCACTGAAGCTATGACATATGAACAGAGACCTGAAAGATACATAAGAATAAGCCAGGCGAATATAGATTATAAGGTAGGGTAAGGGAGGGGAGTATTTCAACAGAAGGACTAATTAGCAGCAGGGTTCTGCCACGGTAAAGATCTTGGAGTGTTCTAAGAACAGAGAAAAAGATTAGCATAGTTACAATCTAGTAATCAAGGACAAAAACATGGGGCTGGGGAGGTAGGCAGGAACCAGATAATACAGAGCCTTACTACAGTTCATTGTGAGATTGGAACTCTTCGAATGGTTTTTAGTAGAGTGACAGGATCCATTTTATGTTTTAAGATAACTCTAACTGCTACGTAGAAAATGACTTTTAATGGGACTGGCAAAACCAATGTCTTAATGGACATTGAGAAACCAATTAGGATACTATTGCAATGTTGCCAGCCAGAGATGATGGTAGTATGGACTAGGAAAGTAGTGGCAGAGATGGGGATAAATTAATTAAACTCGATATATTCAGAGATAGAAATTATAGGGTTTGGTGACGATTATAGAGGAAGGCATCAATAATAACTTTCAGGTTACTGGTTTGTAAATTGAATATGTGCTTGTGCCACTCTGGAATAGCACCAGATTTTGGCGAGAGGTGATAATATCAATTTTTTTATGAGAGTATTCTGTAGCAGATGTTAAGTAGGTATTTACATATATTAGTCTGGAACTCAGAAGAGATATCTAGGCTAGAAATATGAATTTAGAAGCTATCAGCATGTACTAGTAGATGGCATTTTAAAAACATAGAAATGGAAATTCTATCATTTAGAGGTCATGTAGAGGAAGAATAACCAGGAAATAAGACTGAGGAGAAGTTAGAGAGGGAGGAAGGAAACCGGAAATGTTTAGTCTCTTGCAAGTAGAGAGAGTAGAATGCTGTAAGGAGGAAAGCCTGGTAAGCTCTACTGAAGGTTGCTGAGAGGAGGAGTAAGCTGAGGACAGAGATGAGTCCATTGTATATGATAATATGAAAGACATTGATAACCTTAGTAAAATAACTTTGGTAGACTTGGGTGCAGAAGCGATACTGGAGTGAGATAAAGAAATGAATAAAAGGTGAAGAAGAGAAACCACCATGTGTAGATAATTCTTTGGAGAAGCCTGGGTCTGAAAGGAAATAGATTTGGTGAGAGTTGGAACAAGTAACTTAAGTAACTTAAGGAAAGATATTTTTATAATGTGAAATAATATAAAATATTTGAATATTATTAGGAAGAATAATTCATTAGAAAGAACGAAGCTGAACATGCAGGAGTCCAGAGGGATATATTGGTTTATGGTCCCTGCAAAAGCTGGAAGCTCCAAGGTCCAGAGCACATGTGAAGGGTTTGGCCTCTGATCAAAGTAGTGACACTTACATTGTGACAAATAGGTAATTAAAATCTATGTGCTGGGTTTTGTTTCAAGTACTAGGGATACAACGATGAATAAAGCAGGATCCCTGCCTTCATGCAGTTCACACTGGTGAGACAGACAAGTAAACAGATTATTATCAGTTTGATTAATGCTATGATAAGTACAATATCCAGTGTCAGTGCTGGGAAAAGTCATTGTTATGGGTTGAATTTTGATCCCAAAGAGATATATGTAGAAATCATAAAGCCCAGTACCTCAAAATGTGACCTTATTTGTAGATACGGTCTTTATAGAGGTAATCAAGTTAAAATGAGGTCATTAAGGTAGGCCTCAATTCAATATAATTGGTGTACTTATAAAAATGGGAAATTTAGCCCTAACTGGTTTGGCTCAGTTGATAAAGCGTTGGCCTGTGGACTGAAGGGTCCCAGGTTTGACTCTGGTCAAGGGCATGTACCTTGGTTGCAGGCACATCCCCAGTAAGGGGTGTGCAGGAGGCAGCTGGTTGATGTTTCTCTCTCATTGATATTTCTTTCTATCCCTCTCCCTTTCTCTCTGTAAAAAATCAATAAAATATATTTTAAATGAAAAAAATTCATTCATTTTAAAAAATGGGAACTTTAGACACAAATATACACATGTATTTGTATACAAGGAAAACACCATGTAAAGATAATGACAGATATTGGAATGATGTGTCTATAAGCCACAAAACACTAAATATTGCCACTAAATCACCAGAAACTAGGGGAGAAGCAAGGGACAGATTCTTCCTTACTGCCCTCAGAAGGAATCGATGCTGCCTTGATCTTGGCTTTCTGGCCTCCAAAGCTATGAGAAAATAAATTTCTGTTGTTCAGAGTAATAAGCTTGTGGTTCTTTGTTATGGCAGCCATAGAAAACTCATATAGGTACACACAACAACCTGGGCGTGGGGGGGGGGGTCAGGTTAAAGGAAGACTTCCCATTGGAGGTGATACCTGAGCTATACCAAGATAAATAAGATAAATAAGTAGGATTGCATGGATGAGGCTTTGAGAGGTCATTATCATGTGAAATGGCTTGAAAGTGAGAGTATTCATGTTCAAACTAGTGCAGGTAATTCAATGTGGTTGGATGTAGAGTGTATGGGCAATGGTGGTGACAACTGAGACTTGAGATGCTGGAGCCAAATCATGAAGGGTCTTCTATTCCAAGGCAAGGAATTTGGACTTTATTCTGAATACAAGTGGGTAGCCTTTAAGTGTTCACTACCCTCTCTACTATTCACCTGCCTAACTCCATTTTTCCAGGAAGTCTTCTCTTACATCTATTGTAGAACTTCTTACACAGAAATGTGAAAAAGAACTTTCTTCCTGATCTCCTTAAATATGCAATGAGCAGCTTGAAGGAAGGGGCTATGTCCTGTTTACTGGGATATGTGCAGTGTCTGGGGTGCTTAATGTACAGTAGTCGTTCAATAAATGGCTGCCTGGTTTGTTCATAGGGGCAGCAATGGGACATCTTGGCTCTCTTTAGAGTGATATTCTAGGACACTCCATATTTTGTAATTACTCTTCTCTTTCTTATTTTCAGTGAGGACCCAGCACTCTCCACACTTAGCTCTCATTTCATTTCTCCACTTGGTTTTCTCTTTGGACAAAGGACCATGGCAGCTTCTAGTGTGCTTCTCCCTACCCAAATTCAGTAGTTCCCATATCATGCAGCCTCTCATGCAACCAGGTTCCTACTGTTCCCAAGGGGGCCTGGTTTGTACGATGTAAAACCATACAGTCCAACCTTGCACTTGCTTCTACCCCTGGTTCTGCCAGGACTGGTGCTTAACTTAGCCTAAGCAAGGTCATTAGGTCAGTTTCAAGGAAGTAGTTCTGGCCAGAAAGGATAAAAGAACAGGTGGCAGCATTGGCAAGAGGATACAGTTGTGACTACAGGATGAGTTAGTGGGGTTTCTAAGTTCAACAGGTGGGCAGGGTCAGATAATCTGAGCAGTCTCCAACTGAGCCATATTTGACCTATGGGATACCCACTGAAAAATGAAAAATAGGGCACTAGGACAGGAAACTAAGAAGAGTGATAATCAAGGCAACATGCTGGGCAGAAACCATGTGTTCACATTAGATTGAATTAATTTAAAAAGTGCATACCCTCACACCTGGTTATTTCTTCATGCATAAACACATGTCAACTTGAGCAAGCACACCCTCCCACACACACTGATACAAAATGCTGATATACAGACCCATATCCACATTGGCAGAACCTAGTGTGACATGCTTTGGTTGGCAGATATTGTAACACCTGATCTGTTGGCAATTGGCAGGGAAGGGCATGGTCTTTAAAAGAGTTATGACACAAATAATAGAAACATCTCTAAAAGTAACCAAGTTTTTCTCATTGTGTTTCAAAAGAATATATTTATTTCTTTTTGTACCAGGTGAACATAATATAATTGAACTTTTGCTAGAGGATTCCAAACCATATTTATGGACACTCATTATTGGGTACTGGGCTGAGACATGTTTTGCTAGGAGCTATGTTGAAGTATATTGTATTCTTTATCACTCCACTAAATAGCCTCAGGGTAAATATCCTATTTTCACAGATACTTATATTACCCACATATGTGCCCAGATATATATGGATATGAATGTATGCACACACAATCTTTCATATAAATATCTATGTACCAGATGTACACACAAATCAGCTTGTATAGATACATGCAAGTTATTTACAAGCAACCTGTGTACTCCCTGCAGCTAGGTTTGTATGTAGCTCCCTTTCTTATAGCCAATAGCCTGCTTCTTTCGTCATTTTCCTTCCTTCTTCTGCACACTAATTGTTGGGAATAAGGACTTCGTGTCTCATTCACTGCAGAGTTGGTGGTTTTAATTGGTTGCACCTGACTTAGTTAAATAAAGCATTTTAACTACCAGAACTTCACTGAAAGATGGGCTCAGGGGGAGTTATTAAAAGCAAGTGCATAACAGCTCCTTGGGAGGCCATTATTTTGCACTTCTCCCCACCCCCCAGAGGACATGTTTACAATTGATAACAAGGGGAGAGGAAATTCCCTGACATCATTAGAAAGATGGATAACTTTTTCTTCCCAATACCTTTTTTTTTTTCTGGGACATATTTCCTCTAGAAGTTGGTATGGCAAAATGGTCATCCCCAAGCATCCTTTTTTTTGGTTTAAAGGGCAGCCTTGATAAACTCTCTTGAGCTTCAGAACTCATCCTTGAAGAACAGTACCCTTCTCCCCCCTATCTATCTATCTCTATCTCTATCTCTATCTCTATCTCTATCTCTATCTCTATCTCTATCTCTATCTCTATCTCTATCTCTATCTATATCTATCTATATCATCTATATCTATCTATGCAGAGAAACAGCTATCTCATTAATTCAAAGTTGTAAATAACCCAGAAACCTCCTGCCTGGGTGATATTAACATGTGTGCCACCTCAGGTAGGGGAGAGAAAAAGTTATATGAACATTTCTCTAGCATCTGTTTTATTGACATATAAACAATGTGTTCTTCACAAACTCTTATCTGTTTATTAAAGTCAGGCTAGCAGAACCTAGTGTGACGTGCCTGAGTTAGCAGATACATTAACACTTGATCTGTTTGGCATTGGCTTCAACGAAAATGTTTGCAAGTGCATGTCCCAAATAATAGAAGTGTCCTGGCATTGTCCATGTCCTCTTCATTGTAATTGTTTCAAATGGATAGGTCTCTATCTTTTTGTGCCAAGTGAACCTGACACGATTTGCTCTTTTCAGGTTGATTCCAGGCTATCTTTATAGACACTAATCATTGAGTTGGGCTAGGACAGTGGTCGGCAAACTCATTAGTCAACAGAGCCAAATATCAACAGTACAATGATTGAAATTTCTTTTGAGAGCCAAATTTTTTAAACTTAAACTATATAGGTAGGTACATTGTTATTAACAATTAGGGTACTCCTAAGCTGGCCTTTGCTAAAAACGTCCTCAATCTGATTGAGGTACGTTCGCTGAGGTCGATCCCTTCCAACTCTCCCATCCACACTTGTCTTGTATACTTGTTTTGTCTATCTCCTTTCATTCATTCTCTCTATATGTCCACCCCCCACTTCTTCTAACGTCACTTCTTCAAAATAGACTTGCCCAGGCCGAAAACGGACTTCTGCGCATGGGCCACAAAGTTTCAATCGCACTGTACGTGTGTGCCCGCAAGTGGTATTTTGTGGAAGAGCCACACTACAGGGGCCAAAGAGCTGCATGTGGCTCACGAGCCGCGGTTTGCCGACCACTGGGCTAGGATATAAGGGGTGTCCTTAGTAGCTATCATGCAGTATATTAGACTGTTTAATCATCAAACAAATGGCCCCAGGCTGTCTATTTTTTAGAAGTATCCTGTCTTCTTTCTAAAGTCTTTGCTTGTTGGTAACATTGTTTATGCCTCCAGTAGCCCTTTGATATTTTCTGTTCTATCCTAGTTTCAGAAAGCAAGCTGCATTACAATTTGTATAAATAAGATTGGGACCCTTAGGAGTTTTGCTATAAGTACAATATACGTGTTTTGGTGCATAGATTTTGTATCATCTCTTTTGGCTACTCTAATGTTTTTAAAGTTTAATTTATCCTTTTTAGCTCTGAAAGTACTAGACCATTATGGTTTCCAGAAAGGGAACCTTCAGATAAGTGGTATATAATTGTAGTTAGGATTAATGTAAAGTAATCTTTATTAATTTAGACTTTACTAGTTTGGAATATGGAATGTGTTATTAATAAACTAGGCTTTTGAGTTTACCATTTCACCAGCTACAAAAAGATAAGATATGCTGGTAAATTAATACTTTAAATGGAATCGCAAGGGTAATACAAGTTTTATTTACATGTGAAACTTAACTATACTTATCTTCTTTCTAATATGGATCCCAAAAAGCTACTTATTTGGTAATACAATTCACTATATATTTAGAAGTAGCAATAACAACCTCAATTAATCAATCTATTGAAAAAGAAAGTTCATTTGAATAAATTCAGCCTGGTACATTGAGACATAGAAAATTAATGGAAGCTCTCAGCCCTCGGCTTGTGGTTGTGACAGCTGAAGAAAAGAGAGAGCCAAAGCCATTTTAGTGTGGGAATTTAAAAGTCAGTAGTGTCTTCAGCTCAAGAATAACTGTTGTGGGCCATTTCCAAGAAGCAGAAATATATCCCACAAGCACGAGAAAGTCACAGCCTCCTCTTGGAACATGGATAGAATGGAACATTTCCGACATTACTCTTTGAATTAATTTTCTGAACAAGAAAAATCAGTATTAATAGAGGCGTCATTGTATAGCTTTGAAATATATTCTGACTTTTCACTAAGTCAGATTGGTCTTCCCACCAGTTAGTAATGTGCCAGGTATCATGCAAAATGTTTTACATGTATAATTTATTTAAGCTCCATGAACTTAGCATGTAGATATTATTTTCATCATGTCAATAAGGAAACTAGTTCTGTGAAAGTGACTCATTTGATCAAGTTAGTTAGTGAATGGTCAAGTTGGGATTCAAACTAAGTTCTAACTCCTCAGCCGGCTATCTTAACCACTACTAGTTCCATAAGCTATAAGATAAAACAAGTATGCTATAACAGGTCCATGTCAGTAACTAAGCTTAGACTCATGCTAAAGGGCCCTTCCAAACTCTAGTTACCTACTTCCAAGCCCATGGGGCAATGACCTTCAGTTAGTCCCGGCTGGTATGATGATTAGAAAATATATGAAAGATGAAGAACAATATAAGTGGCTATATCTAAAGACCCCAAAGAGAAGTTGTCATTCAATGTTTGGAACTGTGACCAAGGCCAAACTTGCAATGTTTTAACTATCAAGAACAAAATTGTTAATGTCAGCCAATCAGCCTGCATGCTATTTTCATGTCACCAAAAAAATGAGTGAGTGGCTATTGTTTAGATCAAGGATCAAGTCAGATATTGTGTGAAATGAATTTGCAAGTGAGATACTTTATGTGTTAAGAGATACTTATGAGGGGATGAATAATATCAAGACCAAGAATTAGAACTGACATGAAAGGTGTCTATGATGATGCATGAATTGGTCACTTATTCATCCATAGGACCAATGAAAACATTGAAAAAATCAGAGATTTATTTCATTAAGCGTCTTAATATTTTGCAACTGTAAAAATGATGACTGAATAATACAATTTGGATGAAAAAGCTAAGTTTTTTTCTTCAGGAAGAAAACTAAACAAAAGCAAAGTTTCTGAAAAGATGTCAATGTATTTTGAGTGATAAATGAATACAGGAAGGAGTTGACATTTGTTCTGAACTTTCAAGGGATGCTCAATAAAAACAGGAATCCTCAAACAGTATAGTAACCAGGATGGAATTTTTTTTCTAGTATGACCAAGAAACAAAACTGCTAGAATCTTCAGAGACAAACTACAGCATTCCAGAGATCCCCAAATAGGTGCAGGATCCGACCACAGATGAGGATAATGGAATAATGCTATTCTGCTAATAATGATGATACTGTTCATGCAGAATTCACTTCTCAATGGTCAGTTTAGTTTAATAGGATAGACATTCTAAAATATTGGAAGAATTATGATTGGCTTCTTCACCACAACAATGCTGTAGTTGGCAAATCACTTGCAATTTTAGTTGTGCCTGGGGCATTGAAAAATCTCTGCGGGTTCATTTCTGTCCTTGGATCTTCGAACAATATTAAACTTGCACAGTGGAAACATTAAAAATTTAGGCTTACCCTGACTTTGTCATTCCATAAATGTACTTGGGATCCTATTTAATTTCCTACAACTCTATTCTAGAATCAAAATCTCTTGTTTGGTTCCCCAACTGGTAAGAGATTCCTCCTAAGATTGGGGTGTTCGTTTGCCTTTCTTCAGGCCTCTCTAATCCTTACTTAAATATTATATTTCTATCTTCTCTTGGGACTCCTGAATTCCTTCTGTCCATATCTTGCCTTGACTTCTATTGACACTACCAGGTCTCCCTCACACTTTAGTCACCTGCCTGGGATTCCTTTATAATTGGTAGGCCTTTCTTAGACCTTATATAAGCCATGCAGGCCTCTCTGATCTTTAGATCCTGGCTATATCTGATTTGGCCCAAGGGCCTGGACAACATTTAATTGCTTGTAACTATAAGACTAATAGTTAAAGAATCCAACTTATTTGAATGGTACTATTTAATCACCAGAGTTATTTATCAAGCAAAGTGTAAATAGACTTTTAACCATTTGTAGAAATCAAATCCATCCTCAAAAGATAAAAGTTAGCCTCAACCTTGAAATCTAAAAGAATATATCTAAGGATCTAAAGAAAATACTCAAAAAGAAGTTTCAGTAATTTTGTTTTAGTATGAATGCAATAAGTGTATAGTTTCCTAGGGGATTTCTGTAGAGGGGATAAATCTCACTTGGATATATAAATTCTGATGGGTTTGTCACATAACCATCCTATTACTTTAGTAGTACTGTGAAAACAGTTTGGTATTAGCTTTATTAAACCCCACTGTTGACCAGATAGGAGAATTGTGAGACTAGACATCAAGTCTGCACACCTCATTTGTGCCTTCATTCACATTTATGCCAGCATTGATCTTGCACTACAGATAAAGTTGGGCACAGAAGGCAAACGAAGATCCTGTAGAACTTCAGAGAAAGAAATAGAAAGTGGGTTAAAGTTTAGAAATCTTGGTGGCCCTTGCCAGAATGCCCTGAATATTATTTGCCTCTATTCTTGTTTTGTATGGCAATTGACTTTTGAATCCCACTCTGAAACCAAATCAATTTGGCTGGGTTTCTGATACCTGTCTAACTCTTGGCAGCCCTTTCTTCCTAAAATCCTGAAGTTTTATGCAGGTCCTCTATTTGGAGTTCTATCTCAAGATATACTGTTTTGGAACACAACTATGATCTTTTACAATTAGTACCACTGTCCTAAGAGCCATGCAGCCTTGCCCACTTCCTAGCCTGCACCCTTTATATAGAAATGCTATTGTGTACAAGTTTCCAATGTTGAGCCAGGTACTGTTTGTAAGCTTCCTTTAGGCCAAGCCTAAAGCCTGTTTTGCCTCTCATTGCCCCTGATTTGCCCATTTCAGCTTTTCTCTTCCTCTTTCCTGAGCAACCACTGAGGTACCAGCAAGCCATCTGACCAAAGCAGTGGGGGTTAAGGTATAAATTGAAGCTGAAGCTCTTCTAATCTAGTCTGACAGTTTGTATTGATCAAGTTAATGATAATAATTTCTCATTGGCTTATACAGAGATATGAAAATTTAATCTGATTTGCTATTAATTACTGTCCAATCCTTAACAATGGTTCACTAAATAGCGAAAATCTATTCACATTGCAGAGTCAGTGTATCAGGCAAAGCACAATAATGGGAAAGTGTTGTCTTTTGTGTTCAGCAGGGAAACTGCACTACTATTGTGAGCAGGATGTGCACTTTGAAATGTTTCTTACCAGTAGGAATAGTTTGTCTTGAGACACACACCCTCTTTTAGTTCCCTCAGGGAAATGACAAGCATTTTTGAGATTATTGCTGGGGAATACAAAGGGTATGTGGTAGTTTGGGGAACAGAGTGAAACTAATTGGCCCGCAAGAAGATTAAGTAACCACATTGTGAATGTGAACAATGTAATTCTTTATCAAATAAATGAAATAGCTTTAGATGTCTCTTTTTCATTCTTTTATTAAGTATTTATTGTACAATTATTCCGTGTTAAGCATTGTACTGAGTACTGGGGATGTAGAATTCAAATAAAACAGAGAGATCCTGCCTTTGCTAATTACATAGTCTAGGTAGAGAACCATTTATTTTTGTATTCTCATTTATTAATTATTGTATTATTTATTTGTATAACACTGTAAACCTACCTTTTCTTATCTATCTATCTATCTATATATATATATATATGTGTGTGTGTGTGTGTGTGTGTGTGTGTGTGTATGTGTGTGTGTTTTGCAGTCTCTATTTCTATATATATATATATATATATATATATATATATATATATATATCAGATTATTCAATTGCAGTTGTGAGAAATTTATAATTAAAAAGTGTAAAAGTCAGGGTGCTTTAAGAGCATATCATAAAAAGACTGAGTGGAACCCAAAGAATGAGCCAGGTGAAAAGTGAAGTGAGAAAGGGGAGAAAGCATAGCATGTGTAAAATTTCTGAGGAGGCAAGCAGGTTTGAACAACCTAAAGAAATTCAGGAAAGAAAGGAGTTCAGAGAGCAAAAAGAAGCAAAAATGAGACTAGATACTGAGGCAAGAGTTTTATCTTTTTTGGACATAAATGTGCTCTAGATGTGCTACATGTCTTTAGATATTGTGACAGAAATGTTGTTCACTTCCATGGGGCATTTGGACTTTATTCTAAGGGCAATGGGAAGTTGTTGAAGGTTTCTAAATTTAATTGATCTTAGACTAGTAATAGCTTTTTAAAATTTCCCAGTGGCCAACACAATAAAAATCCCTCAACCTAGCTCAGAAATCTAGACTCAAGATAATAAAAAGACATGCATGGATGGGACAGATGAAGCATTTCCACTCTGCATCTGCACAAAAGGCAAAGCAGAACTCTTGAGAGGCTGAAAAGTAATTACACTTCTACTCTGGATCCAGGTTTTAACCACAAGGAGTGTGTTTTGCAGTCTCTATTTCTTAATTGAGGGTAATTACAAGAAGTTAAAACTAGATTAGAGACAATTATACCCTATAAGGTAAGGAGCTCTGTGGGTGGTTGGGAAGGGAGTAGGAAGAACCAGCTGGGAAACTGTTTCCCAAACTGCTTGGCATTCTTTGACTCATATTGTAGGTTGTGGGGGGTTGGAACAAGTCTATCTGTGCTGGTACCTATCTGGAGGGTGGGTAGGTGAAATGAGGCCACACACACACACACACACACACACACACACACACACACACACACATTACTGACAGCCATTCAAGAATATCTTTTCCTCAAACCAAAGTCCTTCATAGGCCAGAAGACAATAAATGGAAACAAAGAAGAAAGGAAGGTGGGGATTGCATTACAATTCCATTGAAGACACCTTATTTAAGCAACCACTTTTTTTTGGGCCTAGTCTGGATCTGCTCTGGGAGAGACACAGTGAGCATATGACCTTGCATTTAAGGAGCTTCCATGTCTGTTTGAGAAGTTTGGTATGCCTGGGGCACAAATGAGGAGAAAGAGACTGGTGAGGATTGAGCTCAGCAAATGGCCAAAAGCCAGACTGAAGAGCTCCAACTCCATCCTAGGCCATTGGGGAACTATGGACAGTGACAAATAGGGAAAAGGTAGGATAACATTTGGATTTTAGAAAGATATATCTGACCATTGTGGGGAGGGTAGAAGAGAGGGTATGTCAAGAAAATAGGTTGAAAGGACTTGTATGCATGCATATAAGCATAAGTGATGTATGTGGACAACAGGGGGTGAGGGTGAGGGCAGGATTGGGGGGAGGAGGGGACATTGGGGGGATAAGGACACATTTGTAATATCTTAATCAATAAAGGGAAAAATGTAAAAAAATAATAAAATAAAATTCAAAAAAAATAAAAGAAACAAGGTTGGTAGAGGGGGGGAGGGCTTAGTCAGAGCTGCCTGTGAAGGGAGCTGGGAGTGTCTATGACCATGAGAGTGAAACTGGGGAGTTGAGGCCAGTGTAGGCAGAAAAAGTGATTTATTTCACTCTCTTCATCCACCAAACATCCATTGTTTTAATTATTCATTGATTCATTCAATCAACAAATACTTATTTTGTATCTGCTTTGTGCAGAGCACCATGCTAAAAGACATTAGGAGAAATACAAATGATATTACTCCAGATTTCAAGGGACTTGATTAACTAACTGTTCAAGTGAATGAAACAGTCAATAGGTGTTTTAGGATTTTAGAGATGGTAATATGGAGAGGTGGATGATAAAAGACACAACAGAAGGCAAAGTGAATATACAATAACACTGAGGAAAGACACAGTAAAGGACATTACTGTGCAGAAGTGAAGAGGGTATAATAGGAAGTACTAGAGAATAAGTTTGGATGGAGTGACTATGAGTGCACAGTGTATGTAGGTGTGTTAGTGCGTGCGTGCGTGCGTGCGTGTGTGTGCGTGTGTGTGTGTGTGTACACATGGGCACTTTTATAAAATGTATCCAAAAGCCTGGCACCAACAGATATTTCTATAATGCACACACATAGAGATAGAGATGTGAATCTGTCAAATTTTCTCAAAAAGGCATCTATATATGATGGTATAGCCTGACAGTGTCACATTTGTCTGTCAAACTTAATTTTACTATGCAAGGATTAACCTGGAGGTCCCAAGGGCATTAGACTTAAGGACCTGAGGAAGGGTCCATGCTCTGCTGGTAATTTCCCTTGAAGGAGGGAGGATCAGTGGTCTGAATTCCCCAGTATTCAGCCCAGTGTCTGTTCTCCTTTATTGAATCCCAGGCTGCTCTGAGCAAAGGATCTCCCTGGGGATGGTAAGGGCTATTATGTACCCATAGCATATGCCTACTGACTCATTAGGCCCCTTGCTAAATTTTTAACATCCTTGTTTCTCAGACTGTACATGATGGGATTGATCATGAGGGTGACAATTGTGTCATGGTGTCACAGAAGATCTTGTTAAGGGCAGCAGCCTGGGTTGCTGTGAGAATGGCATACATTGTTCACAATGTTCCTTAGTACAGAGTGACCACTATAAGGTGGGAATAGTAAATGAAGAAGGTCCATTCCTTATCTGCAGCTGACAGAATTATGACAGTAGCAAAAATGTGGATATTGCAGGCTATAGTGAACAGCCTGCATGGTGACAAAAGAAACCAGGAGGAAGGTCGTTTTCTCTGCTGTCTCAGGCTCAGACTAGCCCAGCTTCAGCATGGGAGTCAGGTCAGTGATAATGTGGTCAATCTCATAGACTGCACATAATGGCGGTGGAAAGTCATTGTGACAGTGACCACAGGTTTAGGAACCCACCCAGCCAAGACCCACCTGAAAGTAGGATACATGTGTGGAGGTTCATAAAGAATGGGTACCAGCAGATAACAAGGTAGTGGTCATAGGACATTGTTGCCAGCAGAAAGCACTTAACTACCACTATGGAACTAAAAATTAAAACTGGGCCATATAACCTGCAAAAGAAATCACCTCAGAACCCGAGAGAAGAGTCTTTAGCATCCTGGGGACAATGGAATTAGTGTACCAGGTCTCAGGAAGGGAGAAATTGAACAGAAAGAAGAGACTTGATTTTAAGGGTATGAAAATACCCTTTCCCCAGCAAAGTCACTATGTAGATTCCCAAGATATCCCAAAAGGAGAAAACTGTAACCACAGAGACTCCCAAATCCCAGGAGGATAAATTCTTTGATCATGGTCAGATTACTCATATCTGTGAGGGTCACTTGTTAGACCTGAGAAAAAGAGAGAATTATAGCCAATTAGAGAAAGAGCCATGCTACTGGAGGTGAGCCATAGCACCAGAAATACATTATAGTATAAAATTCAAAGGCCCTGTCTTTTCCCTTCTGGATCAAAATTTCTGTTTTGTTCTACTAGGTGTATTTACCTATAGTTATAGTGGAATCAGAAACTATGCCCTGGAGAGTGAATAGAGAGAGCATTTTCTCTGTTCTTTTCTACTCTTTTCCTTGACATAACTGGTGATGAATCTACCTTTGGGAGTATCAAAGTGAGAGGTAAATACATGGGGACATGGCTAGGAAGTTTCTCTAAATTCCTGAAACTCTGCTTTTAAGACTCAATAGAAATGTGAGTCCAAATCCTAAAATAACATCAGAGATCAGATCAGCGTATCTCCCCCTAAAACCCTAAATTCGGGTGGGTTTCACCAGGAGCATAATTGGAGGGAGGAGGGGAATTCAGAGCTATTAATCTTGAAGTACCTGTAAGAAAAAGAAAGAGTTTCTGCCAGGCTCTGGAGACATGCAGCGGATTGCTTCCATGGCATCAAATTCCTATGGAAATGGGGGGAAATGTATGTAAAGTTATTCACTTGAAATGTTAGAGAAAAATAATGTTTCATCATTCATAAATGAAAATGACATTCCTGACTCACAAGCAGTAGGATGTGCATTTAGTGTTATTTTTTTCCCCAGCAGCAGGGATGGGTTAGCAGTGAGTCATGAACACAGCTCCCCCTTCCCAACAACCCACCCCCCAAAGCTCAAAAACCCATATTTGTGAAAAGGCTGTCTGGTCTTAGCCCCTGGGCTGTGATAGGATTAAAAATCAGTCTGAGTTGTGGCCTGAATTAGGAATAAGTGTGAAGCCAGAGTTAGGGGCTTGGCTCAGTTGGTGTTCTAGGCTGAAGGCTCAGTTTGTGTCCAGGGAATAAAGCAAAGCTGCCTTTGCTGTTTTGCTTTGGGTAATGACAATGTGTCTCTAAAAGGTTACAGTTAAGCCATATTTCTTTGAGAGCTTGTTTGGAGGTTCTAGCAGGGGAGCACAGCTACTCGTATACCCTTGACCGAAGACCGGTCCTCTCCTGGGGGGTTAGGGGGGGGGAGGTCGTCCTCTTCCACCGAGCACGCGCAGCTTCGGGAGGGATGCACATGGATTGGTGAGGGAGGAGGGGGACACCCGCCTAGCCAGCCAGATCAGCCGAATCAACCCTGGCGATCAATGGGGTGACAGATGTCGCAGCCAGATCGCCCTCACATCCGCCATGTTTCTTTAAAGAACAAAATGATAGCCTGGCCCGCATGGCTCAGTGGTTGAGTGTCAACATAAGAACCAGGAGGTCACGGTTGATTCCCGGTCAGGGCACATTCCCAGGTTGCGGGTTCGTTCAATCCCCAGTGGGGGGTGTGCAGGAGGCAACTGATCAATGATTCTCTCATCATTGATGTTTCTATCTCATTCTCTCCCTCTCCCTTTCTCTTTGCAATCAATAAAAAATATATTTAACAAAAGAACAAAATTGTATTTTAAATCTACTCAGGGAACTGGCTATTCAAAAGAATCTTATTAAGAACTAGAGGCTCAGTGCACGAAATTCGTGCGGGGGGGTGTCCCCTTAGCCTAGCCTGCCCCCTCTTCAATCTGGGACCCCTCAGACTACTGGCTCCTAACTGCTCACCTGCTTGCCTGCCTGATTGCACCTAACTGCCCCCCCTGCCAGCCTGGTCACCCCTAACTGCTTCTGCCTGCTGAACTGATTGCCCCTAACTGCTCCCCCCGCCCCCCGCCAGCATGGTCTCCCCTTAGTGGCCCCCCTGCCATCCTGGTTGTCCCCAACAGCCCTCCTCTGCCGGCCTGGTCACCCCTAACTGCCCTCCCACCAGCCTGGTTGCCCCTTACTGCCCTCCCTGCCAGCCTGGTTGCCCCCAACTGCCCCCCTTGCCGGCCTTGTCTCCCCTCACTGCACCCCCTGGTCACCCCACACAGCCTGCCGTTCAGTCGTTTGGTTGTCCCTTACTAATCCCCCTGCCGGCCTTGTCACCCCACTCAGCCTGTTTGGTCGTCCATTTGGTTGTTTCAGATGTGACGGCCCCTGGCTCATTATATATTTATAGATGCTTCTGTGACATGAAATAATTTCTCCAAAACTCACCCTTTGTACCACTCTTGGTTGAATACACTGAGTTTGTGTAAAAAAGTCTACCCATTATGGCAATATTCCAGATATTTAGGGTGCCTAAGGTAGTACAGAATATAATTAGTGTATAAGGAAAATCAATCAGCAACTAGAGTTGTCTCTGGGAGTGACAACTGCTTCCTAATTGGAGAATTAAACTGCAGTATCTTATTATCATTTCTCCTTGTCTTCAGAGACTGCCAGCCAGCATTCAAAACTGACATTAACATCATTAGAATTTTATCATTCAATCCCACGTCTCATTAATTAATAATGGAATGGACTTCATTTTCACTTTTGGCTTACTGGCATGCTCCTTGGTGCCTCCAAATTCAAAGGCACACCAGCTCCCTAGAACCTCTCCCATCCTCTCTTTCACTCATTTATTCACCCACCACATATATTTGGACACTGACTATGCATCATATAGTGGACTAGGTAGGCACTGGAAATAAAATCATGAGAAAGAAAGTCATGATCTCATTGTTCCCAGTGCTTACACCCTAGTAGTGGAGGTGATCTTAAAAATAAAATCACCTCAATAAAATAAAAATATAACTGTAAAATTATTATTCTGATAAATGCTATTAGGGAGTAATATAGAGTTCCAATACAAATAATAATATGCCTGGAGAGGTAGCCTAATATTGGTGAGATGATCAAGATCTGTCTTTCATCATATTTAAGCTAAGATCATCAAAGGGGAAGTATTACACAGGTAGAAAGGCAGCGTGTGAATGATCCTGAGTCACACATACACACACATGAATACTGGAAAAATTAAAACAAAGAAGCAAACAATAATAACAGCTGTGGCTGGAGGGCATTAGATGAGTAAAATGAGGGAAAGTGTGATAGGAGGTGAGTTTGTAGAAGGCATGATATGATTTACAATTTGAAAAGATCCTTCAGGGTTCTATATGGAGAATGGCCTGTAAGGGGCTAAAAGGGAAATAAGAAAACAGGCGAAGAAGCTGATACAGTCATCCAGGCAATAGGTGGTGACTAGGATCAAGTTGAGTTGGAGTGTGGAGGATTAATTTTAGTTGTTGTTGTTTTGTTTTTTACATAGTAGAATTGATATTTTTTTTATCTTTTCTGTAAACACATTATACTTTAATGAAAGGTTTACTCTAATGAAATGACATATATTGCAGATGAAAGATGAATTGCATTAGAAGAGGGCATGAAGGACAGGAAGGAATTAAGGGTGAATCCCAGGCTTTTGGCTTAAGCAATTCCATGGATGAATTCATGTCATTTCCTGAAATGGGAATATCAAGTAAGTAATTTTGTTTGGGGGATAGGCTTTGGAGGGATTTTCTTTTTCCTTTCTTCCCTCCTCCATACCCTCCTTTTTTCCTTCCTCCCTTCATTTTTCCCCTGTTAGATCTAGTGGTTTATGATCCATTGCTGGGATGACATTTGCAATCTTTATATTGGGCCAGTAATCTGGTAACAGACACAGCCCCAGTCCTGAGAGAGCTCTCACTGTGGCAATATAACATGCTCTTAAGCAAAAGTCTGACAAATTCTTGCCCTTTGTCTTAAAAGGGATCAGAAAAGAGAATGAATGGGTCACTGTAACCTTTGTTCACCCTGTCGCATTTGCTCAAAGCCCAGGGTTAGCAACCGCATATCAAGAACATCCTCTGCATATGAAGCACAGGAAAGCACAATTCCATGGGGACTGCTGAACTCTCTGCAATGTGAGTCTCTGCAAAACTGTCATTAATGGCAATCCAACTACCCAGAGCTTTCAATTATCTGATGTATATATGTTTTTTTGTTTTTTTTTACAAAACTCTGTTTTGTCTCATTTTGCTTTTGTGTGAAAAAGACAGATAATGAAACAAGCTCAGTCAGAAAACAATTTTCAGGAGATGTCCTGGGCTCAGAATACATCAAGTCCTATTCTGTCTCTCTTATCCATTTTCATTTGTAGTCATGACCAATCAGAATTAATGCTCAAAATAATGACCAGAGACTCTGAAAGATTCTCTATCAATGCAGAGTGATTCAAGTACATGTTTCATTATACTTGATTTACTAAGTTACAACAGTGAACTCTGATATCTTAGCAGATTTTTTTTTTTTACCAAACACAATGGAAAACAGCTTAGTTCTTAACCTTCAATTACCCAGAAAATCTAATTAAACATACATTTTCCCCCCTTTTCCTGGTATTCCCTTAGTAAGAATTTGCGTTGGTATTAATTATGTTATGTTCTTATAATCACCAAAAGGTATTTACTAACATGGAAAATTGTTTGGTATCCAATATAAAATAAAACTGCAAAAACATACTTCCTCCTACCACCTCTGAAATGCTAATAGTTGCAAAAGTACAATCATAAAATTGGAAGTTTAGCAGCATAACTAAGGAATGAGAATAGAAACCCAAATTCATTACCTCTTCTAGAGATAATCCAGGAAAACCTCTTAGAAAAGGGGTGGTGAGGAGGAATCTGAAGAATGGGAGAAGGGGGAGGTATACAGCTTGATAAGGAGAGCAATAATCATGCTATACCAATCAGATACCATATGATCCAGCAATCCCACGTGTGTGTGTGTGTGTGTGTGTGTAATGAGATCACTTTCTCAGATATCATTGCAGTATTATTCATTATAGCCAATATATGGAAAAAACCTATATGTCCACTGATGGGTGAACAGATAAATAAAATGGGGTATATACATATATACACTGGAATAGTATTCAGCCTTTAAAAGTAAATCCTGCCATTTGCAACAGCATGGATAAGCTTAGAGGACATTATGTTAGTGAAATAAATCACAGAAAGACTAATACTCTATGACCTCACTTATACGTGAAATCTAAAATTGATGAGCTCATAGAACCAGAGAGTAGAGCCATAGTTACAAGGGCATGGAAGCAAGGGTGGTGGTGGGGAATGGGGAAATGTTGGTCAAAGGATACAAACTTTCAGTTATAAAATGAATAAATTATGAGAATCTAATGTACCACATGGTGATTATAGTTAACTAGGAGCCCAGCGCGTGATTCGAAATCGCGCATCGCTGCCCATCCACCTGCAGCCCTGCCTTGACACTTGAACCTGTCCACACAGAGCTCCGGCGCACCTGGCCCAGCCCCCAAACCCTCTGGCTTTCTCTGGTCACTTCAAGCCTCACCCTCAGTCTCCCGAGTTGCTCTGGGCGCCGCCCTGCTTCTGCCCCGTTTCCAGAGCAACACAGTGGCTCCCTCTGCCCCATCATGGCCTCGGATGTGTAGAAGCCTCTCGCCTGCTGCGCTGTGCTCCTTCCCCTAGCAGGTGGGCTGCGGGGCACTCAGAGTGCAAATGGTGGGTTGCAAAGGACTGGTCAGGGGGGCGCTATGGGCTCTCACCCCTGCCCTCCCCAGCACGGGGTGGTCCCACCTCCTCTGGGTGCCTCCCCATTTCTGCCCTGTCTCTGGAGCAACACCCCAGCTAATATGCTAATGACCTCGTCATTACCCATTATGGCGTATTGACCATTAGCATATTAGCTCTTTATTAGTGTAGATAATACATTGTATACTTGAAATTTGCTGAGAGAGTAGGCTTCAAGCATCCTCACCACAAAAAGGAAGGTAACTATGTGAGGTGATGGATGTGTCAAGTAACTTGATTGTAGTAATCATTTCATAATGTTTATGTATATTAAACCATCATATTTACAGCCTAAAAAAATCATATATCCAGTGTTATTCTTTCCTCCAAACTTCTGAAACTATCCATTAAAGAAAATATTTGAGCAGCAAATACATAACACTCAAATGTGCTCTTAGATCTTTATTCTCACCAAAGTTATATCAGGCTGATATCAAGGGCAATTGTATAATGATAATATCAGGGGTTGTTGGTAGGTATATCTTGATAGTCCAGTCCTCACTATTTGGGCCATCCCCTGCTCCAATTACATATAAACCTGCTCCTGAAAGTAATATCTGAGAGAGACTAGGCTGGCAAGGAGGAAAACTACCCAGAGACAGAGTCTTTGAAAGGGCAGAGAAGAAATCCTTAACTGGTACTATACTAGCTTTTTTACCAACAGAGGAAGTTGATTTTTTTTTTGTCGGCTCTCTGCAAGTAGTGTTTTCCTTAAAATAATTCAAGTTTGTGCCACGTAGTAGGAAAATTAGGTTTAAAAGTTTATTTTTCCTTCAAACACATCTTGTGAAAGAATTGCACATTAATGTTAGAAACCCCATGGTGTCCAGGGGAATGATTTTATTATTTTTGTTTTTATACCTTGAACCTGAAGACACTATTGAAACCTGGAGTCATGCATTGCTGAGTTGACTGAAATAAACATTATTAAGACCCAGAAACAGACTGTGAGATAGGCATTATTGAGACCTGGTGAGAGATATTTCTAATTCAAGTATATTCTTTAATGCCATATATTTTTTCCTCCTGTTCTGTTCCATTTGTCAACATGACAGGTGATGAAACAGGCCAGGAAATATCTTGGGCCAAGTGATATGTGATGTGTCATTATGTGACATACCTAGCCTAAATGTGAAGAATGGCAACAATTATCCTGGTAAGTTGTGCAAAGAATAGCTAACTCATACTTTTGGACCCAACTGTCAAAATATTTCATATAAAAATTGGGGGATCTAAATAATCTGTATAAATATCTTAGTTTTTATTTACCCTACTAATATATAGTCTAATTGTGGCTATTGCTTAATAGCAAAAATCTGAGATAAATGGAATTCAGAAAACATTCCATCAATAAACCATTCTAGAAAAAAAAGTAATCTCCACAATGCCTGTTTGAATGAGGAGTTTACTTTTTAGCTACTTATATTTTTCCACTTGGTTTATTATGTTCATCTTGTCCTCTAAGTCAAGAAATAACCTTTGTTAGACTTTCTATGCCTACTTTATTCACTTATATCCAAGAGAACGGAAATGCCCTGATCCAGCATTCTAATTGTCTTCTCATATGCTCATGGTGCTAGGCGTCTGAATAGCCGTGACACTTATTTTCTTGCACCTTCACTCATCATCCTGGTATTTGACTCTGAAAATGGAGAAAACCTCAGTATCACTCCAACTTGCTGCTCTCTAATCTCCTCCCTGAAGCTTTTAAAAGCTCTCTATGTCACCACTCACATTTCCTGTTTGAAGCTTTCTGCTCCTAGACTCCATTTCTTCACTGAGCCTGTCAAATTTACAGCAGTTAGGAAGCTACAATAGTCACAGTAACATGGTATCTTTGGTTTGTATTAGAGGATTTATTATGTCACAGGTAGGTAGTATATTGCAGTAGTTAAGTGCATGGTCTTTTGTGTCAGACAGACCTGACTTTGAGTTCTGGCTCTATCACATATTTTGTGTGAGTCTAGGTAAGTAACTTAACCTACCAGTGCTTTAGTTTTCCCAGCTATAAAATAGATAATATTTATAATAATAAAATTCTCTAATAGTGTTTTCATTAGAGTTGAATAAGATAATCCATATGAAGTGTCTCACCAGCACTTTATAAGTATTCAATAACATTCTCATCTCACAATGGTGTGTGTGTATGCAATTATCCTTAAATTGTTTCACTGTTGTCTCCCTCACAAAATTGTAAGTGCCTCCAAAATATGTGTAATTTGTAGTTTTTCTATTATTTTTCTCTGGTTTCCTTCACATATCTAGCACAAGAAGTGAGTGTCCAGTAGGATATTAGTAAATGTTTATTGGTATAATTTTTCCCCATCCCACCCAAAATCAGAAAGCTTTATTTTCATTACTGTTGACAGGAATCCAGATAGATGTTTCTTATATCTCATCATCCTTTTCCTCTGCAGAAGGGCTGGCCACCCCAACTCCATTGTCAGGATGCTTTGTTAATCTTAATGAGAATTAAGATCCACATTCAAGAACATTCTCAGTCTTGCTGCTACTTTAACTTCCCAACTTAATATCCTGCATTAACTTCCTCTCATTAGGGAGTCAGGGCCTGCTTGTTTGCTCAATGTTGTTCTCATGAATGAAAATCAATTTTCCTAAGCCTGTTTCCCAAGGGAAATGTTTTCCCCCTCCACTGGGAAAGTAAATAAAATGGTAGAGTATACAAAGAGAATCTAGAATGTCTCATGCCAATAAATTTCTCACCAAACCCTGACCTCTGAAGTTTGTGGGTTCAGAGGAGCCAATTACTACTTTGAAAGCCAAACTTCCCTGTTGTGATGAATAGGACCAATGCTCAGCAACACTGGAATATTGGAAAAGGTCATTCTACATACAGTTACATTTCTTCTTTCTTTCTCTAGCACATTCTGCCTTGGTTTATCCAAGTTTCATATTGTCTCTGAACTTTTTCTTCTCTGTCAGCCTCTAGCTTAGAACTTCTAGGAGTGTCTTTCAAAATATTATTTTCTCTTCAATTTTTAGCTAAATACATATCAATTTCTGAGATGCTCACCTAATATAAAACTGAATATAGACCTGTGTTGGAAATCCTTGCACAGAGTAGACACTCAATATTTGCTGACAAAAATAAAGACTTATAATAATCTCCTCTTGAGTATGTTCAGTAATGAATCAATGGGTAACAAAAAGTGTTTTCAAACTTTTACCACCTCCATCTTTGTTCAATACTATGAGGAGACCCTTCCAAATCTCAGTCCTTCTTTTTAGGCTTTGATTTGTAGTTAAATTTCTTGAACTTATTATGAAGTTGGAATCCTTTGAATGATGAGCTATAGAGTCTTATGACTACACTATATATGAAGAAAGAGTTTACTGAGAAAAATTAATATTGTAAACAAGGTTGCAGGGGTCATGCTTAACCTCCTCAGGAGAATTGAGCACACCTAGTATAAATCAATGTTGGTGATTACAAATGATTTATATCTATTCACTAAAGCAGATACCTGGACATTTGACAACGTTTTAAAGCTGTTAATTCAAGTTCTTAAATATACTCAAGAGGGAAATAGCTGCATTTTAGATTTCTATTCTACTATTCAGTCAGAAAATATTTACTGAATGCCTGCTACATGCATAGTACCACACTTATTTAATAAGTGTGCTCCTTAAAAAATGTTATATCTTTTAACTTTTGGAAAATGACTCCAATTTCAGATGCATTAGGGCAGCTTTATAATAAAAGATGTCCTGTAGCAAATATTGGAAGAGTGAGATATATTTTTAATATTACTACTTAATTTAATATTACTACTTATCTGGTTACTGTATCTTTGCTTTATAAATTTAGGTTTTTATAAATTTAGATTTTCTTAAAGAGAGTTACCCTTATAGTTTAAAATGGTCTTTATTCCTAATTATTATAATCTGTTAACAGGGGATCCTAGATTTCTCCGGGTTACAGATAACATCATGGAAAGGTCTGTCACTACACCCTTAAAAATCTCTTTGTTAAGACAAACTAAAGGAACACACTTACCTTTTTCCAGAACAGTTTTACCACCTTCTTCAAGAAAGCCATTAGGAGTAAAAGTTTGCTTTATTACTTTTAGAATGCATTCTTCTGGAATTCACCAGATGCATTTAGGGCCTTTTCCATATTTTTGTTTCTTTGGGTAAAAATGAAGGGGTTCATTCTGGGGCCTGATCACATGGTAGAGAAGATAGATTGTAAGGTTTTCAGAGAACACAGAGGACTCACTTCAGAGTAGTTGGTACAGTTGGAGGAAATATTTTCACTTACAATGGTGGTAGGGGATAATAGAATAGGGATTGCACTGTAAAAATTTGATACCAGAATCTAAAGGAAAGGGCCCAGATCTACTGTGCAAGTGTCAAATAAAAGGGATTTACTCTGGAGTATAGACATTGATTTACTCAGGGGTAGTAGAGCAGTGGAGTAGAGAGAGCATATGATTTGAAGCTGGAAAGAACTCATCAATTTCCATCATGGCTTCTTACTAGTTGGGTGACCTTGGATAAATTGTTTAAGTTCAGAGTGCAATTTCACCTCATAAAATGAGGATAATACCTACGTCATTAGATTGTTGTGTGGTTTAAATACAAGTACCTTGTATGCAAAGCACCTAATAAAATAAGTATACAACAAGTATTAGTTTCTCCTGTTCTCTTTTGTTTCTTTGATGAATGGACTGGGGAAAGATAATTGACTTCATTCACTGCAAAGAAAGGCAGCAAGAATGCTAGAGTGATGCTGGGATTTGTTGTCTGGAGCTGAGAAAACCAATATTTCTCAGCCAGTGGAATATAAAATTCAAAGTTAATAACAACTTTATTTATAAGACTGTACATTTGGGGGAGGCAAAGGACTGACCATATCTTATTTGTCTGTGTAATTGCCTGGCTTGGTAAATGGTTGAAAATTCAGAGGACACCAATCAAGCTTCTGGATGATTCTACATGGGTGAAACTTTGTACGTAGCAGGACTGATTTAGAAGATGCCAAGGAAGGACAGTTTGAAAATTGGATAACTAGTTCTTAAAGTTTAGTTGTAAACAACAAGCAAAGTTTTGGCTAGGCAATCTTCAAGAACTGAAGAATGTTATTGACATCGAGTGGTGATTGGTATCTGGGCAGGCTAGTAAGTGTCATTACAGAAAGGAGTCTAATTTCCTGCTCTGTATTTTTATCACAGGTTCCAGAGGGAGAATTGGCTCATAAGTTTAATGAATCCTTCTTATAAGAATTTGTAGTAGATAAGAGGGTGGTTTTCATCAAAGCTTAAGTGGTAAGGACAAAGGGACAAGATACGAGGTTGTCATAGGAACCTCTTTCTTCTTAAGGGTCATCAGCAGGATTAAATAATGGCCATGGCACACACTGGTAAGACTAAGGACCATACAGTCAGGAGAACAAAATGGAAGAGAAAATAAGTGGGGGTAGGAGATGGGGAAGAAAGAAAGAAATGAAGGAGGTATCTTAATGCCACCACTAACAACTTTAATCACTCCAGAGTCACAGTTTACCAATCTCTGAACCCTCTTCATTTTCTTATTTTTTATTTTATTTTTGCAAATTGAGCATGTGCTCTCCAGCTACAGTAAGACAACAGTTACTAAGTCCCTGTTCTGTATCGCCTACTGTGGTAGGTGCTGTGGGCTATACAGATATGATTATAACATGGTTAGTGTGGAAAAGCAATTTCAGTCTGCCACAGAAGGCTTATAGTTTTATTCCAAGGTGGGATTAAAAATGTCAAGACAGGGATTCAAGCAAAGTGCTTGGATTAAAGAAAGCAGGGCAGACTTCCTAGATGAGGTAGCAACTGAGTTATCCATTAAAGAATATCAAAGACTTCAGGAGGTGAGATTTGGAGAGGACATTGAAGGCAGAAGGAATGGACTAAGCAAAGAGACAGAAAAGGAGACTATAAGATGGATAAAATGACAGCAAACATTTCCTCCCCCTTTTTGCTATTTTCTATGCATCAGGCACTGTATTAAACACCCTGGGTTCATTACCTCATTTAATTCTTAGAATTTTTAGAATTAAATGAGGTAATTATAAGGCAGGATTCCACTATTTTATAGATTAGGAAACTGAGACCAGAGAGGTTATATAAATTGTCCAGTGTCATACAGTTATGAAGTAGCAGAGCCAGGTTTCTAACTTGAGCCTATATGAGTCCAGAGCCCATGCATGCAAGTAACCAATAAATTATTTGCAAGTCAGTCTATGAAAAGGAGTGAAGGTATATTGTGGCTGGAGTACAGACCATGTAGAAAGGAGGAATGGCAGCTGCAACCAAACTGTGGAACATTTCATTGGCAGTCTACAGAGTGGAGTTTGAATCCTGCAAACAATGGGAAACAATAGGAAGTTTTAAAGTAGTGAAATACAATCGAAGTGGTATTTTAAGATTAATCCGTCAGCAGTGTGGATGGATGGAAAAGGGGAGAGATTGGAGGCAGTTAAGAGGTGATTGCAATACAATAGTCCAGGTATAAAATAGTGTATTAAGCATTTGAACTAAAGAAGCCAAAGAGAGAAATGGGTAGAAGAGAGATATTTAGAAGGGAAATGAAAAAGCAGTCCATGACTAACTAGATGTGGTGGTTGAGGGAGATAGGTAGGAATTAAATAAGGGACACTGAGGGTTAGAGATTTTCTAATTAAAAGAATGGTAATGCTTGTTGCAGCGTTGTGGGACTGCTATCCTGCAGAAAAGTTTGGATTCAAAATTAAAACTCAGAGAAATTTCTAAAAAGTGATCCTTGCAACTATGAAAATGAATGAGATCAGCTTGGGGAGAATCAGTAGCCAAGAATAAAATTAGGAAATGTCTCCATTTAGTTGATGTGGCATGGGGGGGATGTTATAATGGAGATAGGCAAGGAGGAGCGGGGAGAAACAGGAACTTGTGAGAAAGGGATTTCAAGAACGCTGGGTGATCAACATTGTACATATAGTAGATGGGTCAGAGAAAAAGGAACATGAGAAAATACTATTGATTTGGATGATTAGAAAATTTTAATGATAGAGTAGTTCCATAATAGGGACAAATTTCAAGGGGATGAAGAATAAAGAGAGTAGGAAGATGGTGGGTGTAGATAATACTCAGGATAATTTTTGTGGTGAAATTAAAGGAGCAAAATAAATACCTAAGAGGTTCTAGGACTATTGAAAAGTTTTCTTAGGGTAAGCATGATCCTAGCACATTTTGTAGCTGATGGAAAAATGTTTACTAACTATCATTTGCTAGTGCAGATGTAGAGATTATGAGTTTAGGGTCAGTCAGAGATAATAGTGACTGGGAAAAAGATCCTGATGAATGTAGGAAAGGATGGGATCAAGAGCTAGGTGGAATGTTTGCTTTGGCAAATATGAGAGTGGTACCTAGAGTGAAGAATCTAATTGAAGTTATAGAAATATGTGGGGATGAAGAGATGTCATTAAACCAGAAGCATTCTGAATTTTCAAGGAAGTCTGGGCACCATACACTGACTGGTCTTAGTGTTACCACTAGATTAGAAGGTAAAGAGAGTGGGCAGAAGACTGAGAGCTTCAGGAGTGTGTCCCCAGCAACTGGCGCATTGTCTGTCACACAGAGTGCTCAATAAATATTTTTAAATAAGTGAATAAGTGGACAAGATATAAAACAACCACTATGAAGCATGAGCAATGATGTCAGAGAAAATGAATAAAAGTATTATAGAATAACACCCATCAGAATAGCTCTGATGAGAAAGATAAATAACAGTAGAGCTGTTGAGAACTTGGAGCAGCTGGATTGTTCATTCACTGCTGGAGGGAGCATAGATTGGTGCAACCACTTTGAAGAAGTTGGTAAACAATACCTGCTAAATCTAAATATATGCATGCCCCATGCCCAAGCCATTCCACTTCTAGGTATATACCCAACCTCTCACGGTCCCTCACCCCAGGCTGCCAGCCCCGATTGGGACTGGGTGAGATGGCCCCAATCACTGGCCAGGCCAAGGGACCTCACCCATGCACAAATTCGTGCACTGTGCCTCTAGTCCTATATGATAAAAGGCTAATATGCAAATAGACCAAACTGTGGAACAACCGAACAACTGAACAACTGGTTGCTATGATGTGCGCTGACCACCAGGGAGCATGTGTGGAACATAGTGGGTGTCCCCAACAGGAGGCAGAGTGTGGAACATGGCGGGCATCAGCCACCACCGGATGGTGAAGCAGGTGAGGAGGGTGCCAGACCAAGGTGAGGCACCAGTCACTGTCATTGGGATGAACCTCTGTTGGTTACTGAAAATTCTTTGCTTCTGCACGCCACGGTCCCACCCGGTGCTCGCATCCACTGCCAGTGCTGGAGCCACCACTCGCACCCACTGCTGGTGCTCAGCACCAGCCCTGATCACTTGGTATCGTCAGCAGGTGCAAGCCCTGATCACCCCTCAGGGCTTCTCCACCTCCCCCTGCTCCTGAGGGGCGATTGGGGCCAGCAGCGGCTTCTCACACCTTCTGCCAGCGATGGCCCCGCTTGTACCTGTTACCGGTGCCGAAGCCACCACTTGCATCGACTGCCAGTGCTGGCCCCACTCACACCTGCAACCAGAGCTGGAGCTGCTACTCGTACTTGCTGACAGTGCCCGGCATCAGTCCCGATCGCTCGGCGCCATTAGCTGGTGCAAGCGGTGGCTGCTGGCCCCAATCGCCCCTGAGGGCTTCTCCACCTCCCCCTTCTCCTGAGGGGCTATCTGGGCAGTAGCCTCTGCTCACACCCACTGATGGTGCCAGCTCCGCTTGCACCCACTGCTGGCACTGGCCCCAATCACTCTGTGCCATGAGCGGGTGTGAGTGGGACCAGTACTGTCAGCACATGGGAGCGGCGGTGGTGGGAGCAGAGATGCCAGCAGACAGGGGACTGGAGGCCATGGCAGGAGGGGCTGAGCAGGGGCACAGAAGATGGGCTGAAACACGCCCCTGTGCCCACCACAGCCTCACTGCCCACAGTTCCTTTTAAGGTGCATGAATTCATGCACTGGGCCCCTAGTCCTATATAATAAAAACCTAATATGCAAATCAACTGAACAGTGGAACAACCGATCACTATGACATGCACTGACCACCAGGGGGCAGAAGCTCAATGCAGGGACTCCCCCTGGTGGTCAGTGTGCTCCCACAGAGGGAGCACCACTCAGCCAGAAGCCATGCTCATGACTGGCAAGCACAGCGGTGGTGGCGGGAGCTTCTCCTGCCTCTGCTACAGGCGGGCAGGGGTCCTGGACATCCCCTGAGGGGTCCTGGACTGGGAGAGTGCACAGGTCGGGCTGAGGGACCTCCCCACCCAGTGCACAAAATTTTGTGCACCAGGCCTCTAGTTTTATTATAAGAGCTCTGGAGTCAAGGATGATTGTAGGTATACTGATGAAGTGGACAACTATTGTTTTAGCAATAACCATTTACCTATATTTCCCATCCTCTAACTCATATATATTTAACACCCACACACATACTCATGTATACATGCATGCATGTATTCACACACCTTTAAAACTATTTCCTTAGCAATCTAACTTTTCATTGCAGAGGACCTTTTAAATACTCAAAGAAGTGTTCATGCCCAAGGTGACTTAGTGGTTTTATTTATTTATTTATTTATTTATTTATTTATTTATTTATATTTCTTTATTGGTTTCAGGGTGGAAGAGGGAGCGAGAGATAGAAACATCAATGATGAGAGAGAATCATTGATCAGCTGCCTCCTGCATGCCCCCCACTGGGGATCGAGCCCGCAACCCAGGCATGTGCCCTTGGCCGGAATAGAACCCAGGACCCTTCTGTCCACAGGCCGACACTCTATCCACTGAGCCAAACAGGCCAGGGCATGACTTAGTGGTTTTAGTGATCCAGTTCAAGGACACAGACCAAGAACATACCCACTCACCTGCGTTCCATTTATAATTCCCTTCTCATAGGGAGTGCTCAGAGGTTTGTGGCATGTATCTCAGATCCTAGTTCCTCCCCTTGCTGAGAGTACTAGAACATCCCTAGTGAAACTCCAGTTCTCCATATCCTAATATCTTTTCCCCAAAGAGACCCCTTCCTGACATTAAATCGTTGCTTTAAAGGAAAAAGTTCTAGTAGGAGAGGTGGTAAACAAGATAGACTCAGCCCCAGAGTGCAAGACAAGTTTTGAGAAAACAATGTTGGGTGTAGATGTTTTGACCTATGCCAGGTCTTCCCTTATTCCCAAACCAGAACCTTTCAGAACAAGCCCTATTGCTCTCTGTCTTTCTGTCATACTCACTCCCTGAGTCAGGTATCTCAGACTCAGAAGATGCTAATTAGTTGCCATGGTAACCTGTGATTGTGCAGGATAGCCTCTTCACTTAGCCAGTTCTAGGCCTTGGACATCTGTTCTTGGTTTACCTCTTCTAATGTTCCAAAATCTAAGCTCAGGACCATATGCCAAGCTTCACAGCAACTGTGTGTAGGTGATAAATAGGTCCCTACCTACACCCAAGGTAGGAGAAACAAAGTGGAAATAAAATAACAGAAAAGCAGTGTGCTTTAATGGAACTCTTTGGGGACAGGGAGGCCAGGACTACTCATTTAAGTTAATTAAGGGCTTACTACCTGACAGCCATAGCGATGTCCTGTCCTTTATTTAACTCAATTCCCTCAAACAACCTTATGAAATAAGAATCATTATATTGATACACTGTACCAATGAAATGAAAACTCAGAGAGGCAAATTGACTTGTTTAACATTGCACAGCTGTGACTTTAACCTGGTCCTAATTTGAGTTTCCAAAGCCCAATCTCATTGTATTACACTGATTTATGGTTCTTTGTTTTTTGGAAGACATTTTATAGAAATGTCTTTCCTCAATTCATGTAACTGTGAATCCTTCATAGCCTTTCCTCAGAAATAGCCCTTTTTAAAAAATGTGTTTCTCTTGCCTGGCCAGCATGGTTCAGTGGTTAATCGCAAACTTATGAACCAGAAGGTCACAGTTTGATTCCAGGTCAGGGTTCATGCCTGGATTGTGGGCTCAAATCCCCAGTGGGAGCATGCAGGAAGCAGCTAATTAAGGATTCTCTCTCATCAGTGATGTTTCTATCTCTCTCTCCCTCTCCCTCTCCCTTTTTCTCTGAAATCAATAAAAATATCTTTTAAATGTGCTTGTCTTCAGTCCTCACTTCCTCCTTTATAGAATCCTTTCACCCTCTTTAGCAACCTCTTTCTACCCTTTTGAGGCTCTCTACAATTTCCCTCTGGTCAATTCCACACTTTTCCTATGTATACCTTTGACTTTTCTTTCCTATGGAGTATTTTTCATGGCATGAAGAGAGTGAAATGGGCTAATTTTCCTGACACAAGCAAAACACAAGACACCTGTGTTAGTTTTCTATTGGAATAACAAATTACCACAACATTTAATAGCTTAAAGCAAATCCAAATTTATTATCTTACAGTTCTGGAGGCCAGATACGAAATCAGTTTCACTGGGCTAAAATCAAGATGTTTGTAGGGCTACACTCCTTCCAGAGGTTGTAGAGGTGAATTTGTTTCCTGCCTTTTTCAGCTTCAAGAGTCACATTTTTTGTATTCCTTGGTTCATGGTCACTTCTTCCATCTTCAAAGCCATCAGTATAACTACTTCAGATCTCTCTTTGCTTCTGTCATATTATCTTCTCTGTAGTCAAATTTCCCTCTGCCTCCCTTTTATAAGGCACCTTATGACTACATGCTGTCTACATGTTATGACTACATTATGGCCCACCCAAATAATACAAAGTAATCTCCTCATCTCAAGATCTTTAAGTACATCTGCAAAATCTCTTTTGCTATAAAGGTAACATTTAGAATTTCAGGGATTAGGACTTGAATATATTTGGGGTTAATTATTCACCTGACCACAGTATTCAAAACATGCAATTGTACCTTCATAGTGGGAACTAGTTGTCCTTCATCTTGGAGTAGATGAACCAAAATCTCAGGAATTAGGGTAGAAGGTGTAAGTATGGACAAAGTTAGGGGAGTTATATAAATTTGAATTTTGTTGAAATAAAATATGGAGCAGGTGATTTTTGCTCTTAGAGAAGAGGTCTTTTTACATGCACACTACCCCTGCAGAGAAGTGTAGAAAGGAAGACGGACTTAAAGTTGAAGACTTCTCCCCTTCTCTTTTCCAAAATGCTTGTCTTATTGTTTTCATGTCTTGCCTGAGTAGTTTCTCTGGCAGAGGAGAGTTGAAGAAATGGTGAAACTTTAGCCCCAAAGACAAATGGAGGTAACTAGAATCCCTCTCTTGTTGAACTCTACTCTCCCTTTCCATCTCCATACTCAATCTCCTCTTCACTCTCCTTGTTGCCAATCAGGCACCTCCTCTTTTGGGGAAGTAAGGCTACAATAAAGTGAGCCCAGGGTAATAAATAGAGAGTGGGGGAAGGGAGGAGTTTTTCTTAGGAGAAGCCCCCATGCCAGCCCACCTCAGGACAGAGTAACGTCTTTTCTGTCAAGCAGTCTGAGGGAAGTGAAGAAATGGGGATAGCTGCCAAGTGAAGTGACTGAGAGTTACAGTGACCATGATAACAATGAACTTCCTTATCTTGGCACTGAATGTTGTTGTCTAGGATATAGGGACCCTCAGAAACCCCTTTGCTCAAGGTTCTTTGTATAATGGCTATCACAAGGAATATCTTTAATCAATTGGGCAAAGGCTGAAGTCTAGTGAAGTGAGTGGAGAATAGGAATTTTGGGAGCTCAGATTCTGAAAACCATAGAAAGACTGGCTGGGATTGGAGTGTGGAGGCATGCTTGGCTCCAGACTAAGTTTTCATGGTCTTGGAGTGTCAGCAACAGCATCACAAGCTCAGTGATGTTTTGATTTATGAGCACTAGATGCAAAGTTGTGAACTGGTGTTTTTTTTTTTGTTTTGTGTGTGTGTGTGTGTGTGTGTGTGTGTGTGTGTGTGTGTGTGGAGTTAGCAGCTGGTTCCCTGTGTTTTGTTTCTGGTCCAGGACTTCATCTATCATATTGCCCAATGATCCTCCTTATATAAAACTTCATGCCAAATTCTTCTCCAAGATCAGGTCCAGGAAAAAGCTTGTTTCTCCTAATGAACGTGTTTGCTTTCTTCTGCAAAACAGTGAAAGCAATGAAACCTATCATACAGAAAAACACACACAAACAAAACCCTTCTATACCTTAGCCCATCCATGGGCAAACTACGGGCCAGCCCGTTTGAAATGAATAAAACTAAAAAAAAAAAAAAAAAAAAAGACCGTACCCTTTTATGTAATGATGTTTACTTTGAATTTATATTAGTTCACACAAACACTCCATCCATGCTTTTGTTCTGGCCCTCCAGTCCAGTTTAAGAACCCACTGTGGCCCTCGAGTCAAAAAGTTTGCCCACCCCTGCCTTAGCCCAATGGTTGACATAAACTCTGAAGCTGTATGAGTTTTGAGTCTGCTGAGGAGTGACAGAGATGAGGGATAAGTCAAGAGGAACACACAGAGCTCATTCAAGACTGGGGAAACAGGGCAAGCCACAACTTCTGAAGAGAAGGACTAATCAGCCATATACCAAAACCTGATGTGGAATTCCGAGAATTCTCAGGCATCAATAATGGCACCAGGGTTAGAAAGACCCAGGAATATGTAGGACACAGATTTCAGATGAGTCTTTTCCTTGGACAGCACTGGCTTGAAGGACCAGGAAACTCTGGGGACTGGTACTACTCAGGCAGAAAGAAAAAAGGCCTAATTTCCAATGAGAAGTTCAGGAAAATCTGCTGATCTGATAACTTTACAGTACATTGTGATGGGATACAGGAAATACTTAATTTTCTAAATACCACTAACTCCCTAGACCTGTTCAATTATACTTTCTCGCTACCTTTTAAAATTGACTATGAAGCAAATGGGTCACATCCTGCAGAAATCCATTTAGAGACTAGCATAAATGTTAATATTATAACCCAAGTGTTAACATTGTGTTTTGATTTTTACCTTGGTTGCTAGGACACTCAGTTATAAATTATGTGCTCAATTTTTAAAAATTTATATTGAATTTATTGTGGTGATATTTGTTAATAAAATTATACAGGTTTTAAGTGTACAATTCTATAATATGCCATCTGTATATTGTACTGTGTGTTCATCACCCCAAGTCATATTTCCTTATATCACAATTTATCCCACTTTTACCCTCGTCTACCTCCTCTCACCCCCCTTTCCTTCTGGTAATTACCATACTCTCGTGTCCATGAGTTTTTTTTCTTAATTCCTTCACCTTTTTCACTCAGCACCCCCAAACCCCATCTCCTCTGACAGCTGTCAGTCTATTCTCCTTATAGATGAGTATTTCTATTTTGTTTGTTAGTTTACTTTGTTCATTAGGTTATACATATCAATGAAATAATATATGGTATTTGTCTTTCTCTGATTGGCTTATATTGGAAGAAACCCAAAACACTAATTTGAAAGAATTTATGAACCCCTAAGTTCATTGCAGCATTGTTGACAATACTCAAGATTTGGAGGCAGCCCAAGTGTCCATCAGAAGATGAGTGGATAAAACACACACACACACACACACACACACACACACACACACACACAAACTGTGCTACATTTATACAATGGAATACTACTTGGCCATAAAAAAGGATATTAGTCTAATTGCAGAAAGTATTTACTGATTATTAGCCACTACAAGTTTTTTAAGTAGACAAGGAATAAATAAACAAACTGATATGTAATGGTTTCTTTGTTGACTTGTTAAATTCCTCATATGTCCTTGCTTGGATTTAATGTCATAGAACTATGACTCAAGCTGTGCTCACTTTTGTTATACAGATTCGTTGCTATTGGACATGAGGAGGCCTGGGCCAGTGTGTGTCCTGCTAGCAGTTGGTAGAGTCATTGCTGCAAAGTAAAGAAAGTACCTCATTTTGTTAGATGCTTTTATTAACTGTGGCCTCACAATAATACTTCCCTCAGGTTTCTTGCTTGAGGAAACCTAATGGAAAGATGCCTTTGATACTTCTGTAACTAAAACTCCTTTAATGGGGTCCATGATGGACTTGCCTTGTTTTGTTCTATAGTGAAAAATGTTATAAGGAAGTTGCAGTATATATTTTGTTGGTAACGATGACCTAAACTATTAAGGCCATTTGTTATTTTCTGAAAGCAAGAGGGATAATGCTCACTAATAAAATTCACTGCACTTCAGGTAGCTCTAAGTTCTTCTTTACAAAATGTTTCATAGCTTTCCTGGGTCTGCCTCCAATCTTCTTATAACCTCATCAGATGGGAAGGAGGAACAGTTCTTTTAGGGCTGGGAATTAAACTCTATCTAAATCACAAATAACTCATAAGTAAGAGGTAGCTTAATGCAAACTGCACCCTCTCTTTATAGTCCCCTCTGCTGGCCCTGGCTTCCCTATTTGCTTCTCCTTGTCTTCAGAGTCTAGACTACTTGAACCACTGTTTCTGGCATCTCCCTGAAGACATTGTCCTTTATTGCTACTCCCTATCCAGATTAAGGCACTGAAGTTCCCCTTAACCCAATTTCTCTCCAAATTGAAAATGCAAATATGCCTGCTTTATTGTCTGTATGTATTAAGCTTCTACAAGAGGCTTTGTGCTGACCACAATGCTCTGTATGAGGCAGTACAGGAAGGTGGGGATGGCAGAGCAGAATGGCCTCTAAACTCCCATGGGTCAGCAGCTGGAGTGGTTTGCACTATTCAGACCTGTGATTGAAGTGAGAAGAACAGAAGGGGTATATGGGGACAGAAGCAGGGAGAAGTACTGTGGGCTCCATCAGGAAGACAGAGGGAGTTGACCAGGAGAGTTGAACGCCATCACAGGAAGAGGATTTTGTAATTTCCATCTCACCACAAATCTCTGATCATAAAACTATTCACAATTCTATTGCTATAAAGACTTCAGTTACCAGTAATGAGAAAAAACCCCCAAACAAACATAAAAGAGGGTAGCAAGTGAGAAAGGTGGCAGGTTCCCTATCTCCTTTTCTTTTCCAGACCATTCCCAAGAAGCCAAAAAAGTAGTTTTTCTCAGGTACAATGAAGTTTGATGTTACACACAGGGACTTGAGGCCCGTGCAACATGAGTGGGACTCTCTGACAACTTTGTGTGCTAACAGTTTCACCTGTAATACTAAATCAAAATATTTATTTCGCTAGCTTCTATGTTAAAACAGCTACTGGATGTTGGACAATATAAAAGTTTCAACTTTGACATCTGTGAATTAAACCTACTTTAGAAGGCTGAAAATTTTAATCACTATCTGACTGAACTTAAAAACAGGTTTTTGTTATATTCCCTATGCTGTAATCTACATGTATGTGAAATACTGGGGGACCATGATTTTCTAACCACTGTGCTGCACATCTGAAACTAACAACATAATTTTGAATGTAAACTGTAGTTGAAAAAAAAGAATAAAAGACAGAGGTTTTCATAGGGACAGGCAGAGATGATGGTGATATGCAATGCATGGATCAACAACTAGCTTATTTTAATGGACTATAAAAGCTATTTCCAGCTGAAATTCTCAGAAACACTATAGGAAATTAGTATAACTGATTGATGTGATCTCATCTAATAGAAATGGGAGCTGAAGCTTTATTCCTCTAGAACAGGTGATTAGAGGCAAATGAGGGTCAGGTTCCCATGGCAACCATTTGGCTATCTCAGACCTGAAGGAGGTCTCTGAATAGAAAGCTTTGAGAAAGAATCTGGGTTTTCAAAGGGAAGAGATAGTAGACCTTTGCTTTTGGGGGGACATGATAAAGTCCTTAGGGAATTAAGGTGATGGGGTAGTACTTCTAGATTTGTTCTTTGAGTGCTACAGAAAGATCTTAGATAATATTCCAGTCTCTTGATGCCTGAAGATCACTCTTACATGTGGTTACTCCTCTTACTCCAACCTCCTTTGAGGGAGCCATAACTGAAAGGAAGCAGGGTATCTTTGGACATTACTGCAAACCTGCTCAGGGTCATGGTGGGTGTGGGTGTCAGGTGAATCCATCATGCCCAGACCCTTAATTGCTCTGCACAGATCTTCCTTCTCCTCCTTGAACTCTTATAACAAACCATCCTATCCAAGAAATGGGATTGAGAAAATCTTTGGGGTGGCTGAGGGAAGTTGGGTAGGATATCATACTTCCTTTTATGAAGAGTTGTGGTTAAAAGCTTCCTGCTGACACTCTTTTTTATTAGATTAAGGTTCTATTTTATGGCAGCAACCAGGGGATAGGGTTATAAGCCAAAGCCAAGAGATACGTCTCTTAATTCATACTGTGGGGACTTACCCAGCCTTCCCTGATCTCTCCTAAATTACTATCAACCTGTCTTTGCTGCTTTCTTCCTTCCTCCTCTCATAAGTAATGTATTACAAGGTCTTCTGTTATTTTCCCCCCAGCTATTTTCACTTCTCCATGGTTCCAACACCTGCTCCTACTCATCCCTCTCTTCTTCCCACAGGCCTTTGCTGTCATCTTTTTGCCTGCCCCTGGAATCTCAGAGGCCCTAAGGGATTCCTATCTAGAACAACAATATCACTGAAAAAGGAGGACAGGAGATAGGATGTAACATTTTCTAAATCCCCTCTGTGTCTTCATGTATGCTGACTCACTGTATCTACAAAATAGCCCCTTAGAGTAGATTTTACTAATCATTCCCATTCTGCAGATAATGAAGTTGAGACTCAAGGTTCAAGTGACTTCCCCAAGGAATTAGAGTTTATAAATACAAAATCAGGGTTTGAATCCCAGTAATCTGGCTCCAAATCTAGTTCTTTACCACTCCATTAGGAGAGCGTGAGGGCCAAGAGAAGATGCCACTGGAGTGACGGAGGGGGATATTTGAAGACTCATTCTGTCTGACTGTTACAACTCCAGGAGCTTTGCAGCAGTGCTTAGCCTTGAGGCCTCTAATGTTTTTTCATTCAGGGTGATGGCAAGTAATTCATTCTCTTTCTCCCACAGTAGAATATCCTGTTTCCACCATAGGCCTTGGTTGACCTGAGTCAGGAGTTCTCTTCACACTGGGTTCTTGATTTCTATTCAGTCATTTATTCCTCTATTTATTCATTCACTTATTCATTTATTTATTTCACTTCATTTAGTATGTCTTAGGTGCCAGACACTATGCAAAAAGTTGAGAATCAATTGATGATGAAATGATAGTCTTTTTTTTGTAGTTTATGGTTTGGAGGATTCAGAGACTTCAGTAGGTAATGGCAATGTGATATAAAACAGTGACACAACTATGAACTTATTTGCAGCATGAAATCTTTAACCAGAGTAGGAGAATGAGGCCAGTTGTGAGGGTTTATCTTTGTAGGAATCAACCTTCACTCCCAGGTACCCTCTCCCTCTTCTGTCCCCAGATTCCTATGAGTAATCACTATTTTATTTTTAAAATAGGGTTATTTTTTTGTAGGGTGGGTGAGGTATGTTTATCATATGACTCATCAATCAATGTCTTTAAAAAATATATAATGGCCAAATGCTCTTTCCCATTGAAATTCTGGGAAATATACTAGGAAATTAGCCCACAACTGACTCATGCTATCCCCTCTAACAGAAATATTTTCATACAAATATATCCAATCAGTCGAGAGAGCTTAGATTGCATTGGTACATAAAAAGTAAATGGGAGACATTTTTTATTACCTGCTTTGTAAGTAAATGTCCCTGTATTAGAACATTATCTTTAAGTGCTGTCCTCTACACAACCCTCTTTCTGTGTCCTTCTCCCTAGGGGTGAGTGCCCATTTGCACAGCAGTGACCTTCTCGCTAATATTCCTCTTGGAAAGCTTGTTTTCTCTTTTTTTCATGGAACAGACTTGATGTAGAAATTCACATGGTGGTGTGAAAGAATGAAAACAACTCAATGTTGTACCTTTCATAAGCAATTTGCATTTTAATGAAGGCTGGTCACTTGATTTAAATACATAAGTCTGTCTTTTAGAATTGTCATGTCTTTGTAAGGTATGTGATTGTCTGGCCACCATGCTATAGACCTGAAACTAATACAGAATGATATTGAATGTAATTGAAAAATAAAATCTAAAGTTCTTAAAAAATGTTCATACCCACAAGCAATTTATTTTTTATAAACTCATCCACAAGGCCCCACCACCCAAGGTCCTTAAGACTTAAAATTCTATTCAGACCATCAAACTTCAGAGGGAAGGTAGTGGAGGGAGAGAGTCTGAACAATGTCTTAGCACTGGTCGGCAAACTCATTAGTCAACAGAGCCAAATATCAACAGTACAACGATTGAAATTTCTTTTGAGAGCCAAATTTTCAAAACTTAAACTATATAGGTAGGTACATTGTTATCAACTTAATTAGGGTACTCCTAAGGCTTAGGAAGAGCCACACTCAAGGGGCCAAAGAGCCGCATGTGGCTTGCGAGCCTCAGTTTGCCGACCATGGTCCTAGGGGTAAGAATGGACGTGATGTGCTCTAAGGATCCTAAGTACACCAGTCTTTAGGATCATGTGTGCCTAGAGGCAAAAATTCTTGTGGGGTAGTAGAGGAAATAATTCTTGCAATGGTTATCTGAGGCCATGTTGTGGAGGGTCCAGAATGTTGATACAAAGAATGTATCATTTATTCCTCATCTACTACTTAAATTATTAAAATATTATTGCAGGAGCTAAAGAAGTTTTCCAAAAGTATAAATGAAAATATATTCAGAATTGTGCAGAGGACTTTGGATATAAATCAAACACTAAAGTCTGAACGGAAACATATTTAATAAAAGTAATCATTCAGCACCATGAGGCATTAGATGAGGTCTATTGTAAATTGTTTTCTCTCTGCATGTCACAGAGAAAATATCCAGTACTGTGATTACCAAGGTAATTTGTCCTAAGGTCAATAGGTGGTAAGAGAAAATGATGTTTTGTTGTGTTCCATTCTACAGTAGCCAAAGGTTCTGTTTGGCATTTACAAAGAAGGTACTGGTCTAATAGTTCCCAAATGACAATCCTGGTAACATCACAAAATGACTTATATTGTTAGATGGAACAATCAGGATTCTAGGTAATAATGGAGATGACTACCTATGTGTCTCTTCCTGACCTGGGAAACCAGGGTCCTGGATTCCAGATCCAGTTCTGCCACTAATTAACTGTGATTTTGAGACAGTCATTCAGTTTCTCTTGAGCTCAGTTTTCTCATTTATAAAATGTTGGAGTAGCAGTAAAGTCCCCAACTATCCTCCTTGCCACTTTTGTGTGCTTATTTTTTTAATGTATTTTTAAAATTTCACAGGTAGTATGTGGATATTTTATCATGTAAAAATGTTAATACCAACCCTTTTCTACGGACAACCTTGGAAATCTCCTTGTATACATTTGCAAGTATTCCTTAGCATATATTCTATGATGTAGAATTATTCGGTCTGAATACTTCACTTTTATTAAAATACTGACAGATGCTTTCTAAACCAACTTATACACATACTAGCTGTGTCATTGCAGTTTTATCAACACTTTTTCATTTGCCATTCTTGTGGGTAAAAAGGGCATTTTCAGTTACTTGTAAGTTTGAGCTGCTTTTCCTATGCTAATTGTTCATTTGCATTTATATTTTTTATTTTTGGTAAGTTGCTCATTCATATCACGTCCCCACTTATTCTAATGGATTATTTACAGTTTTGGTATTTATATGGAGAATAACTTTTTATGTTAATATAATTGTAAAATCATTTGAGTTGTAGTTATGTAATGGTAGCCTAGAATCTCATTTTTTATCTTTGCCTGTGGTGAATATTGTTAGATAAAAGTTAATAATTCTTGATCCCTTTAAATTTATCCATTTTTTAAATTTATTATTCCTGGGTTTTAAGTCTGCTTTTTAGTTTTCTTTTTTAATTTTATTTTTTCTGCTTTTAAGTTTGTTTTTATTCTTGCATGTTTTTAATTCTCACATATGGTTTACAGGTGACTAGAAAAACATTTTTTCCACTTTTTGATAGTCTATTGGTTGTTAAATTTATGCTTTATTTATGAAAGTTAAAAATAAAAGTTAAAAATCTCTTTAGGCTTTAAAGTTCAAGTAACAAATCTCATTATTCTAAGTCTAGTGGATTTTAATAACTCACTTTTTGGGGGTCTGAATGATGCTTGATGTCATTTACATACTTAGTAAATATCCTCTAATATTTGAGTTTTATACAAAATTATCTCAAGCAATCATTTAATTCTTATAAATCTAATAAGTTAAATCTAGTGAATCAAAAACTTTCTTAAAATATTTCTTTAAGCCTACTTTTTAAAAGTCTTTCTTTTCTGGTACATAGAAACCAAAAAACAAACAAACAAACAAACAAAACAAAACAAAGCCAAAAAACAACAACACCCAAACAGACAAACTAAAAACAGGAAAAAGAGAAAAAAGAGAATCAGTATGAAATGAAGAATACAATATCTAAAATGAAGAATACACTAGAAGGAATTAAAAGTAGATTAAATGCCCTCACCCCCCTGGTGTCTGTGTCCATTTGTTAGGCTTATATGCATGCATACAAGTCCTTTGGTTGATTGCATGAGTGGGGGAGGGGGGCAATGTGGCAATAAGGAAACATATGTAATACCTTAATCAATAAAGAAAAAATAAAAAAGTACATTAAATGAAGCAGAGGATTTAATCAGTTATTTGGAAGACAAGGTAGCAAAAAACATCCAATCAGAGCAGAAAAAAAAAAAGAATTTAAAAAATGGAGCTAGTTTGAGGGACCACTGGGACAACATGAAGCATAACATCCACATCATAGAGGTACCAGAAGAAGAGAGAGAAAGGAATGAATAACCTATTTGAAAAAATAATGACTGAAAACTTCCCTAATTGCTGAAGAAGACACAAAAGTCTAAGGAACACAGATAGTCACAAACAAGATAAACCCAAAGCAGCCCACACCAAAACATATCATAATTAAAAGACACAGGTTAAAAACAAAAGGATAATCTTAAAAGCAGCAAGAGAAACACAACTACAACCAATAAAGAAATTAAAATAAAATAAAATACAATAAAATAAAATAAAAGTGGTAATAGGAAAAAAATCATCAGGACTAGAGCTCAAAAACTTATGCTGAATAAAAAAGCAAGTGGCAGAAGGATATGTACAGTATGTTATTTCTGGATACATATATAAGTGTGAAAATTTGAAAAAATTATGTATATTGTACTATGGGTTGCCTGGTGTGGGAGAGTTGCCTGTGGGGCAGAGAATAAAGAGGGGAGATGAAAAATGAGGTTGGTGGTTGTCAAGGAGAACTTTATTCCTTCCCTTCCTCTCCCTTCCACCTCCCTTCTTTTCTTAAGATAACACAAGCATAAGTTGCTTGTGTAGCTTTATTTAATATTATCCATACAGAAAAGGGTATTAGAGCAATTAATTCAATATTAAAAGTTATTAATTTTGAGGATGGATTGTAGGAATATAGGCGATATTTTTTCTGTGTTTTAGGGGAAAAGATTATTTACTGAACATTAAGATATATATATATTTAGCGAGCCTTATTTGCATATTTGTTTCACAAAGCAAGTCAATTATGTGAAAAGTCAGTCAAGCCAGTTGGTTAATATTTTTAAAAACAAAAATTGTGAAACCTGTGAATTAAAAACAAATTAATTTGTGTCAAATAAATCTTATAAAAATACTTTGGGCCAAAGTGTGGGGAAAATAAGTCTGTAACACCGGGTCAGCCTGAAGCATGTGTGTCATAAACCTGATGAACACACAAAAAAAGAAAAAAAGAAAAGGAACTTCATACAAGGGTGCTCCCATAAGACCATCACCTGATTTCTCAACAGAAACATTTCAGGCCAGAAGAAATTTGCACAAAATATTCAAAGTGATGAAAAGCAAGGTCCTACAACAAGCATGTCAAACTTGTAGCCCACAGGCCACATGTGGCCCACAACAAATATTTTTGTGGCCCAGCCAATATAACAGTATGTAAGAAATGTTTTAATAAAAATTTCATAAATTAATTTTTACAATATCCTGTTATACATAATTATTAATAACAAACTACAATGTTTGCTAATGACTGATTACTATAATCGGGTTGCATTCATTTCCCTTACACACCTTACACACAGGTGCACCATTTCTTTCCACTAATACTAGCAGCAAATATTTCAGCAGCCGGTTGCCATGTCATTAGTCTTGTACTGACTTGTTTGGTGTGCATAACATGAAATATTTTGCTTTTGGAGAACAAGAGAAATAAGTTTATTTGAGTTAAGCTTATTAATTTGTGCAGTTATCCAGTGTCTGGTAAGTTAATGTTCAAGAACAAATATTAATTTTTATTAAAATGTTCTATTATTTTATGTTAATGATGACTGATTTATTTCAGCCCTTTGTATTTAGCATGTCTCTATAGAAATAAACCTACGTTTCTGTGAAAATTGAAGCTTTTGCTTTTTACAGCCCACATAAACTTAAACCTTGTTTATTTGGTCAGTGTTAGCCTTTGAGTTTGACATGCCTAACCTACAACAAAGAGTACTTTACCCAGCAAAACTATCATTTAAAATGGAAAGAGAGCCCTAACCGGTTTGGCTTAGTGGATGGAGTGTCAGCCTGCGGACTCAAGGGTCCTGGGTATGATTCTGGTCAAGAGCATATACCTTGGTTGTGGGCACATCCCCAGTAGGAGGTGTGTAGGAGGCAGCTGATCGATGTTTCTCTCTCATCGATGTTTCTAACTCTCTATCCCTCTCCCTTACTCTCTGTAAAAAAAATCAATAAAATATATAAAAAAAAAATAAAATGGAAAGAGAAATAGTTTCCCAGACAAGAAAAAGTGAAAGAAATTCATCACCAACAAACCAGTATTACAAGAAATGTTAAAGGGACATCTTTAAGAAGAAATAATAAAAAGAGGAATATAGTTATTAAGAATAAAATGGGCCGAAACCGGTTTGGCTCAGTGGATAGAGCATCGGCCTGCGGACTGAGGGGTCCCGGGTTCAATTCCGGTCAAAGGCATGTACCTGGGTTGCGGGCACATCCCCGGTGGGAGATGTGCAGGAGGCAGCTGGTCGATGTTTCTCTCTCATCGATGTTTCTGACTCTCTATCTCTCTCCCTTTCTCTCTGTAGAAAATCAATAAAATATATTAAAAAAAAGAATAAAATGGCAATAAATTCATACCTATCAATAATCATTTTAAATGTAAATGGCTTAAGTGGTATGATCAAATGATATAAGGTATATGAATGAATATGGAAACAAGACCCAAATAAATGCTGTGTACAGGAGACTCATCTGAGAACAAAACACACACAGAGACTGAAAGTAAAGAGATGAAAAAAAATATATTTTATGAAAACTAAATTGAAAAAAAAAAGAGCAGGGGTTGCAATACATTTTTAAAAACTCTTCACCCAAGATATATCTTTATTGATTTTTAAGAGAAAGGAAGGAAGAGAAACAGAAAGAGAAACATCAATCAGTTTCCCCCTGTAGCCACCCTCACCTGGGATCAAACCCAGAACCTAGGTATGTGCCTGGAGAGAGAATTGAACCTGAAATCTTTTGGTGCACAGGATGAAACTCCAATCAGCTAAGCTCTCTGGTCAGGGTACAATACTTGTTTTAAATTGAATTTATGGGGATGAATTTGGTTAATAAAATTATATAGGTTAAATGGGGTAACAATAATTATATCAGAAAAAATAAACTTTAAAACATATAATGATAAAGAATCAACCCAACAAGAGGCGATAACCCTTGTAAAAATTCATACACCCAACAAAAGAGGGCCTAAATATATAAAACACATATTGATGGACATAAAGGAGAGATCAACAGTAATATGATCATAGTAGATGATTTTAACACCCCATTGATGTCCATGGATAGATTTTATAAACAAAAAATCAATAAGGAAATAGCACCCTTAAATGATACACTAGATGAGGTGGATTTAATTGACATTTTTAGAGCATTTCACCCCAAAGCTAAAGAATATGCATTCTTTTCAAGTGTAGATGGAACATTATGAAGGATAGACCACATGTTAGCACACAAGACAAGTCTCAATAAATATAAGAAGATTGAAATAATATCAAGCATCTTTTCTGACAAAAATAATATGAAACTAGAAATAAATTGCAAGAAAAAACTGAAAAGCACACAAAGGCATGGAGGTTAAATAACATGTTACTAAATAATGAATGGGTTAACAATGAGACCAAGAAAGGATCAAAAGATACCCTGAAACAAATGAAAATGAGAATATGACAACCCAAAATCTATGGGACATAGCAAAAGCAGTCCTAAGAGAGATATTCATTGCATTACAGGCCTAACTCAAGAAAAATATCAAATAAACAATGCAACATTGCACCTAAAGGAACTAGAAAAATAACAATAAACAAAGCCCAAAGTGAGTAAAACGAAGAAAATAAAAATATTAGAGAAAACATAAATGAAAAGAATCTAAAAATAATATATAAAATAAAAGATCAGTGAAACCAAGAGCTGCTTCTTTGAAAACATAAGCCAGATGGATAAATGTTTAACCAGGCATATCAAGAAAAACAGAAAGAGGACCCAATAAATAAAATAAAAAATGAAAGAGAAGAAGTAACAACAGACAATGATACCCCAAGAAATTGGACAACCTGGAAGAAATGGATAAATTCCTAGAAACATACAATCTTTCAAAACTGAATCAAGAAGAAACAGAAAATCTAAACAGACTGATTCCAACTAATGAAATTGAGCAGTAATAATAATAATAATAAAAAACTCCCAACAAATGAAAATCTTGTACTGGATGGCTTCACAGGTGAATTTTACTAAACATTCAAAAAATTAACACCTAACATTCTCAACAAATTTAAGAGGAGGGAAGACTCCCAAGCTCATTTTATAAGGCCAGTGTTATCTTAATTCCAAACCCAGATAAAGACACTACAAAGGAAGATTATAAGCCAATATGCCTGATAAAAATAGACTCAACAATCCTTAACAAAATATTACCAGCATTATATTAAAAAGATCATACAACATGATCAAGTGGGATTGATTCTTGGAATGCAAATTTGGCATAATACCCACAGATCAATTAATGTGATACATCACATAAAAAAGGAAAATCACATGATCATATCAATAGATTCAGAAAAAGCATTTGTCAAAATGCAGTATCATTTATGATAAAAACTCCCAGTAAAAAGGGAATAGATAAAACATGTCTCAAAGAAATAAAGGCCATATATGACAAACTTACAGCTAACACCATATTCAAGGGGAAAAATCTAAAAGCATTTCCCTTAAGATCGGGAACAAGACAGGGATGTCCACTTTCACCACTCTTATTCAACATAGCATTGGAAGTCTTAGCCACAGAAATCATGTAGGGAGTGGTTATAGGGTTAAGCTTCGGACTGACCTGTTGACAAAGCCACAAACAAGTCCTAGCTTAGAGGGCAGAGCCCTCTTAGCATAATTAGGCTTGACCTTATGACCTCCTTACACAACAAGTGAAAATCACAATAACATTGTAACTATGGTGACTACTACCTTGTTTACCTCTGGCTATAAAATAAAGGCTCAGCTTGCTGTCTGGATCTCTCTCTGTGGCCTCAGCCAGGCACAAGAAGATCCACCTAGACCCAGCTTATTTTCTCTTTGTCTGTCTTTTCTACATCCTTCTCCGCCCCACCTCAGGCTCACCGAACCCTTGGCTGTGCTGGCACGACACAAAATCGGACAAGAAAAAGAAATAAAAGGCATTCAAATTGTAAAGAAAGAAGTAAAACTGTCATTATTTGCAGATGACATGATACCGTATATAGAGAACCCTAAAGATTCCACCTGAAAGTTAAAAGAACTGATAAATGAATTTAGTAAAGTAGCAGTATACAAAATAAATATCCAGAAATCATTTGCATTTTTGTACACCAATAATGAACTATCAGAAAAAGAAACTAAGAAAACAATCCCATTTACAATGGCATTAAAAAATACCCAGGAGTAAATTTAACCAAGGAAATAAAAGACCTGTATTCAGAAAATTATAAGACACTGAAGAAAGAAATTAAAGAAGATATAAAGAAATGGAATCATACATTGTGTTCATGGATAGGAAGAATTAACATCGATAAAATGTTCATACTGCCCAAAACAATCTATAGATTCAACACAATGCCTACAAAATACCAATGGCTGTTGCAAATGGTAGGAGTTCCTTTCTTTTTACTGTGGCGTGGTATTCCATTGTGTAGATGTACCACTATTTTCAATCCACTCATCTGCTGATGGGCACTTAGGCTGTTTCCAAATCTTAGCTATGGTAAATTGTTCTGCTGTGAACATAGGGGTGCACATAACATTTCTGATTGGTGTTTCTAGTTTCTTGGTATATATTCCTACAAGTGGGATCACGGGGTCAAATGGGATTTCCATTTTTAGTTTTTTGAGGAAACTCCATACTGTTCTCCACAGTGATGGACCTGGAGAACATTATGCTAAGCGAAATAAGTCAGTAAGAGAAAAATAAATATCACATGATCTCACTTATTTGTGGAATATAACGAACAACATAAATTGATGAACAAAAACAAATCCAGAGACAGAGAAGCATTGATTAGACCGCAAACCTCAGAGGGAAGGCAGGGGAGGATAGGGGGAAGGGGGGGAGATCAACCAAAGGTCTTGTATGCATGCATATAAGCCTAACCAATGGACAAAGACACTAGAGGGGTGAGTGAATGAGCGGGACGGAGGGCAATGGGAGGATAAGGACAGATATGTAATACATTAATCAATAAAGAAAAAAATGTGAAAAAAATACCAATGGCATATTTCACAGAACTAAAACAAATACCCCCCAAATTTATATGGAACCACAAAAAAAGACCACAAATAGACACATCAATATTAAGAAAGAAAAACAAAATTGGAGGTATCATTCTACCGGATATGAAACTATGTTACAAAGTCATAGTAATAAAAACAGTATGGTGCTTGCATAAAGAAACTTGAAACACTACTTCAAAACAATATATGCACCCCTATGTTCATTGCAGCATTATTTGCAATAGCCAAGATTTGGAAGATGCCCAATTGTTCATCAGTAGATGTGTGGATAAACACACAATGGAATACTACTTGAACATAAAAAGAAAAAAATCTCACTCTTTTCTACATTATGCTAAGTGAAATAAGCCAGTCAGAGAAAGACAAATACCATATATTTCACTAATATGTGGGATCTAATGAACAAAGTGAACTAACAAGCAAAATAGAGACTCAGAGATAGAGAGCAAGCTGACAGCTATTGGGTGTGGGGTGGAAGAATTGAGCAAAACAGTAAAGAAAGGGAAAAAACTTATTAACATGGACAACAGTGTGGTTTTTGCCTTGGGAGGGGGAGGAAGGAGATGAAGGAGGGTGATGGAAGGGGGTTTCACTTGGTGTGGTGAACACACAATGCAGTGTACAGATTAAGTGTGATAGATTTGTGCAACTAAAACATGTATAATTTTGTTAACCAGTGTCACCTCAATAAATTCAATAAAACGGAAAATAAGAACAGACATAATAGATTAATGGAACAGAATAGAGAGCCCAGAAACAGACACACACATACTAGTATGTGGTCAATTATATTTGACAAAGGAGGCAAGAACATACAATGGGGTAGAGATGGTCTGTTCAAAAAATGTTGCAGGGAAAATTGGAGAGATATGTGCAAAAAAATGTAAATAGACCATCTTCTTACACTATATACATGGATATAATCTAAAACTAATCTATCTTATATAATAAAAGGGTAATATGTAAATAGACCGAACAGAGCAACCGAACAACCAATCAAAGTGTAATATGCTAATGATATGCAAAGGCTGCTCAACTGCTCCCTATGGTGTTCACTGACCACCAAGGGGCAGACAGTCAACTGGTTGACAAGTCGCTATGATGTGTACTGACCACCAGGGGGTAGATGCTCCGACCTGTAGGTTAGCTTGCTGGTGAGGTCCAGCAGATCGGGACTGGGCCAGACACACCCTGGAGCCCTCCTGAAGTGCCTCCCTGGCCTGATCATGCATTGGTGGGGTCCCTCAGCCTAGCCTGCGCCCTCTCACAATCTGGGACCCCTTGGGGATGTCAGAGAGTCTGTTTCAGCCCAATCCCACAGGCCACTCCCCTTGCGAGGGTGCCAGATGCAGGGCTTATGGCTAGCAAGTGCTGCTGCGGCAGCATGAGCCTCTCCCAATTGGGACTGATTGGGAGCAAGCCCATGGCAGGCACAGTGGGGCCAAGATGAGCAGGAGTGGCAGGTAAGAGCTGCAGGTGGCTTGGACTGCAGGTTTCAGCCCTATTCTGCAGGCCACCCAGAGGGACCCCACCCATGCACTATATATATATATATATATACATATATATATATATATATATAAAATCCTGATATGCAAATAGAATGAATGGGGCAACAACCGAACAACTGAACAACCAGTCAGTCGCTATGATGCGCACTGAACACCAAGGGGCGAGCGCAGAACATGGCAGGCATAGGAAGCAGGAAGCAGAGCATGGAACATGGTGGGTGTCGGCCAAAGCGGGATGATGGAGCAGGTGAGAGGGGGTGCCAGACCAAGGCGGGGAGCTGGTTGCTGTCATCAGGGCGAGCCTCTGGTGGTTACTGAAAATTCTTTGCTCCTGTGCACCGCAGTCCTGCTCGGTGCTCCCACCTGCTGCTGGCACTCGACGCCGGTCCTGATTACTCAGTACTGTCAGCGGGTGTGAGTAATGGCTGCCGGCTCCAATTACCCTTGAGGGCTTCTCCACCTCCTCATGCTCCTGAGGGGTGATTGAGGCAGCAGCCGCTGTTTGCAGCCGCTACTGGCGCCAGCCCTAATCACATCCTGCAAGCGGGGCTGGTGCTGTTAGTGCGTGGGAGCAGTGGTGGTGGGAGTGGGGCTGCTGGCAGACAGGGGACCTGGGACCATGGCGGGAGGGGATGGGGGGGCACAAGGATGGGCTGAGACCTGCCCCTGTGCCCACCACAGCCTCGCGGCCCACAGTTCTTTTCAAGCTGTACAAATTCATGCACTGGACCCTAGTATAAAATAATATTGAATATAATTTTGAATATAATATTGAAAAAGATTTAAAAATTTAAAATATTCAAAGTGGATTGAAGATTAAAATGTAATATTTGAAACCATAAATCTCCTAGATGAAAACCATAGGTAGTAAAATCTCAGACATTTCTTTTAGCAGTATTTTTTCTGATATATCTCCTCAGGCAAGGGAAACAAAAAATAATAAATAAATGGTACTACATCAAGGTAAAAAGTTTTTGCCTAGTAAAGAAAACCATCAACAAAACAAAATACAACCTACTGACTGATAGAAGATAATTGCCAATGACACATCTGATAAGTCCAAAATTTATAAATAACTCACATAACTCAATACCAAGTAAACAAACAATTCAATTTAAAAAATGAGGAGAGGTCCTGACTAGACACTTTAAATTATTTATTTAATTCTTTATTTCTAAAGTATTACACATGTCTCCTTTTCCCCCCTTTGACCTCTCCCCGGTCATTCCTATCCTCCTAGCACATGCCCTCACCCCCCTATAGTTTGTGTCCATAGGTTATGCTTATATGCATGCATACAAGTCCTTTGGTTAATCTCTCATACCACTTCCTGCCCCCCACCCCCACCCCGCCCCGCACCTTCCCTCTGAGGTGGGATGGTCTGTTTGATGCTTCTATGTCTCTGGATCTACTTTAGTTCATCAGTTTATGTTGTTCATTATATTCTACAAATGAGTGAGATCATGTGATATTTTCTTTCTCTGACTGGCTTATTTCACTTAGCATAATGCTCTCCAGGTCCATCCATGCTGTTGCAAATGGTAAGAGTTTCTTCTTTTTTTTTTTACAGCAGCATAGTATTCCATTGTGTAGATGTACCTTCGTTTTTAATCCACTCATAAGCTGATGTGCACTTAGGCAGCTTCCAAATCTCAGCTATTGTAAATTGTGCTGCTATGAACATAGGGGTGAATATATCCTTTCTGATGGGTGTTTCTGTTTTCTTGGGAGGGATATATTACTAGAAGTGGAATTACTGGGTCAAATGGAAGTTCCATTTTTAATTTTTTGAGGAATCGCCATACTGTTTTCTACAGTGGCTGCACCAGTCTGCAAATTAGTTTCTTAAGTAAAAGACTAAAAATGTGAAGTAGTGAAAGTCATTCACTTCCTGCACTGTTCTGCTTGGGACGTCTGCTTCCTTGTAGGTAGTCAGCACAGTATTGAAGTTCCCTGCAATCCATGGTTCCTCTGTGTCCTAAGCCACAATTCTGTTTTCAAGCAGGCAGGATCTCTCTGCTCTCTTTGGTTCTCAGTCTGTCTTTAGTTGTATTTACACACGAGTCAATGTCTGCCACAGCCCCTGGGTGGCAGTGTTTCTGTCTTAGTATCCGGGGCTAAAAGGCCTCTCTACTCTGGCTCTGCATGCATTTCTGTGTATGACTCTGTGCGCGACTCTGCACAGCTGGTACAGTACTTCAGGCTGCCTTTCTGGGTCCAGTCCAGCTGTGGGTTAATATCTAGAGTTCCCTTCTGCCAGCAGCCCTGTGGACCCCCTTCCACATTTGAGGGCTACACTTACCCCAACAGTCAGCAGCCCTGTGGAATGTTGTGGGGGGCAGTCTTTCTCTGAGGCTCTAGTTCCCACTGCGCACGTTTCTCCCTCTACCCTGGACCCCAAATCTCACCGTTCTTTAGGCAATGCCAGCTGTGTTTAATTCGCCAGTTCTGGGTGGGTGCTCTTTGATTCAGCTGTTTCTTCAGCTCTGTGAGAAGGCGCAGGGCCTGTCCACAAATTCATGCATTTGTCTCCCCTTGAGCAGACCTCCCAGTTGCCAGAGGTTGGAGTTCCGGTGTTTGTGGATTCGCAGCGGAGGTAACTGGTCCCTGGGCGCTGTGGTTGTAAAGTCCTGGGAGGTATCCGAGATCTCCCTGGTTGAAAGTAAGACTGGGGTTCCAATCACAGTCAGTCTCTGATCACAGCCGTCTCCCCTTCAAGATGGCATGGCCTCTGCAGCAGAGCGGGCCGCTCCGGGAGAGATTTCAGCTGCAGTAGAGGCTGCCCAGTCAGGGGGGGCCGGCCTGCCAGTCCCCAACAGCTCCTTGGAGTATGGCCGTCCCTCACTCACAAATACTGACACTGCCTGCTCGTCCATGCACCCTCCTTTCGTTCTCTCACTCTCACACTATCTAACAGCCTGCAATCCCCTCAGCAGCCATCTTCCCTGCCCTGACTAGGCACTTTTAAAAAGAGGACAAATGGCTAATAGATATATGCAAAGATGCTCAACAAAACTTATTATCAGATATATGCAAATTAAAACTTTCATGAGATATCACCTCAATCAGTCAGAACAATAGCAAGTACTAGTATTGGCAAGGATGTGGAGAAAAGGGATTCCTGCTGCACTGTTGGTGAGAATGCAGATTGGTGCAGCCAGTATGGAAAACAAAATGGAAGGTCCTCAAAAAATTATAAATGGAACTTCCATATGACCCAATGATTCCTCTTTTGGGTTTTTATCTGAAGAAACCCAAAACAGAAATTTGAAAAAACAAAACAAAACTGCACTCCCATATTCATTGCAGCATTATTTACAATAACCAAGATATGGAAGCAACCTACGTGCGCATCAATAGAAGACTGGATAAAAAAAGTGGTACAGACCTTGGCCGGGTAGCTCAGTTGGTTAAAGCATTCTCCCAATATGCCAAGGTTGCAGGCTTGATCCCTGGTTAGGGCACATATAAGAATCAATCAATGAATGCATAAGTAAGTGAAAAAACAAATCTGTATTTCTCTCTTCCACTCTCTCTTTCTCTCTGAAAATCAATATTTTTTAAAGTGGTGGTTCATATATACAATGATTCCATACTAGGCCTTAAAAAAAGAATAAAATATTACTGTTTGCAAAAGTGTGCTTGAATCTAGATGGTATTATTATTATTAGTGAAATAAGTCAGTCAGAGGATACAAATGCCATATTATTTTACTTATATGTAGAATCTAAAGAACAAAATAAATGAACCAACAACATTAAAAAACAGACTAATAGACACAGGGACCTGACTGGTGATTGCCAGTAGGGAGGAGGGTTGGGAGACTGAGGGAAAGAGGTGAAGGGAATAAGAATTACAAATTGGACAGATACATGCAAAAAAGTGAGACTAGACCACCAACTTACACCATATTCAAAAATAAACTCAAAATGGATAAAGGACTTAAACATAAGATGGGAAACCATAAAAAATACTAGAGGAATCTACAGACAGCAAAATCTCAGACTTATGCCGAAGCAATTTCCTCACCAATACCACTCCTAGGGCAATGGAAACTAAAGAGAAAATAAACAAATGGGACTACATCAAAATAAAAAGCTTTTGCACAACAAAAGAAACCATCAACAAAACAACAAGAAAGCCCACTGCCTGGGAGAACATATTTGCCAATGTTACCACTGATAAGGGCTTAATCTCCAACATTTACCGGGAACTCTTACAACTTAACAAAAGGAAGATAAACAATCCAGTCAAAAAATGGGCAATGGACCTAAATAGGTACTTTTTGAAAGAAGACATCAGGAAGGCCAAGAGACATATGAAAACATGCTCAAAGTCGCTAATTATCCAACAGATGCAAATCAAAATGACAATGTGTTATCATCTCACACCTGTCAGAATAGCTATCATCAACAAATCAACAAATGACAAGTGCTGGTGAGGATGCAGAGAAAAAGCAACCCTCATGCACTGCTGGTGAGAATGCAGATTGGTGCAGCCACTATGGAGAACAGTATGAAGTTTCCTCAAAAAACTAAAAACTCCTATTTGACCCAGTGATCCCACTTCTAGGAATATATCCCAAGAAACTAGAAACACCAATTAGAAAGGATCTATGCTCCCCTATGTTCATAGCAGCACAATTCACTATAGCTAAGATTTGGAAACAGCCTAAGTGCCCATCAGCAGATGAGTGGATTAAAAACCGTGGTAAATCTACACAATAGAATACTACGCTGCGGTAAAAAAGAAGGAATTCTTACAATTTGCAACAGCATGTATGGCACCAGAGAGCATTATGCTAAGTGAAATAAGCCAGTTAGAGAAAGATAAATATCACATGATCTCACTCATTTATGGAATATAATGAACAACATAAACTGATGAACAAAAACAGATCCAGAGACAGAGAAGCATCGATCAGACCATCAAACCTCAGAGGGAAGGTAGGGGAAGGAGGGGTACCAGGGAGAGATCAACCAAAAGACTTGGATGCATGCATATAAGCCTAACCAGTGGACACAGACAACAGGGGGGTGAGGGCATGAGTGGGAGGGTGTGGGGTAATGGGGTGATAAGAACACATATGTAATACCTTAATCAATAAAAACATTTAAATAAAAAGATTTACAAATTGGTAGGTATGGAATAGTCATAAGAATGTAAAATACAGCATAGAAAATACAGTCAATAATATGGTGATAACTATGTGTGGTGCCAGGTAGGTACTGGCAATATTGAGGGAACACATTGCAAAGTATATGATTGTCTAATCACTACACTCTACAACAGAAATCAATACAAAATAATACTGAAAAATTTTATTTTAGTGTTAATGTTTACATTTTTTATGTTAAGGTTCTGTTGATGGTGATTTTATTTGGAATTATTTAGATGTTCATCGTACTATTCTTTAAACTTTCTGTATTGAAAATATATAGTTGGAAAAATTAAAAAATGTATTACATCTCCATGAAACCATGCTGATTTTAGAGAAAGAAAAGGAAAGTTCATGTGCTTTTTACACCTTAAAGTAAGGAGGTGCTAAAAGAAGACAAGTCATGCCAAAATGACATATTTTGGATTTTACTGACCAAATCTTGAACTATTTTATCCTCTAAATAATGAATCATTGAACATAATAAGAAATCATGGGTCCATATTGAGATAAATTAATTAATAAGTTATCACTTTGAGGAGAAGGAGCATGTTTATATAGTTTCAAAATACTTCTTCCACATAGTCCTTTCTTTACAAAATACATATTAAAAAGTAAGTTTATAGTAGAAAAGCCTGGCAGATACCATCTTAGTCAAGTGATCAAAGTTAACATCATCATTGGTCAAATAAAAATCATATAGCACCTAAGAGGATTCTAAGAAGATTGCAACATTATTTCTCTAATATTCCTGCCAAAGACTATTAACCAGGTCATAATGATGGGAAAAATAGACAAACTGAAATTGATGGACATTTCACAAAATTACTGTCCTTTAATCTTCAAATGTGTCAATGTCATATAAGTTGAAAAAAAGCTTAGGAACTTTTCCAAAGCTAAGGAGATTAAAGAGATATATAATACTTCCAAGAATTTTAAAGATAAAGTTCAGTGTCTTTGAGATGATTCACAACAGCCTGCCAGATCTGTTCCTCTCACCTGAAAAGTTCTCTTTCTACCTTAACACTCTATATTTAATGGGCTGATTCAGAATTTTGCATTTGTTGTACTATGTACATAAAGTATTTAGAAGAGAGTATGGTTCTTAGTAACCGCTCTAAGTGTTTATTATTTTTGTTGTTATATATAGAAACGGTTTTTACAAATATTATTTAGCATTATATTTAAAATGTTTATTTACATAATTTATTTAACATAATTTGCAATAATCCTCTCCTCAGTTGAAAACAAATATATTTACTTTCTTCAAGACATGCATATGTATAAACAGTCCCCAGAAATTCCTTCTTAATCAAAGTGAAAGATTCATTAATTTATACAAATGTTTAAGTGTTTTTAGTTATGCAACACATTGTATATGTACCTATGTCAAACTGCTTTCACTACTGAACCATACTTTAACTTCTAGGACATGCATGTTGATGGTTTAATTTTCCTACAATAAATTATCTCTGTGAAATAAAGTCTTCCTCTTCTTTTTTTTAATTAAATCTTTATTGTTCAGATTATTACATTTGTTCCTCTTTTTTCCCCCCCGTAACTCCCCTCCTCCCAGTTCCCGCCCCACCCTCCGCCCTCACTCCCCACCCACTGTCCTCATCCATAGGTGCACGATTTTTGTCCAGTCTCTTCCCACATCTCCCACATCCCTTTCCCCCCCGAAGAATAGTCAGTCCATTCCCTATCTATGTCCCTGATTCTATTATGATCACCAGCTTATTTATTCACTTGATTCTTAGATTCACTTGTTGATAGATGCATGTTTGTTGTTCATAATTTGTATCTTTACCTTTTTCTTCTTCTTCCTATTCTTAAAGGATACCTTTCAGCATTTCATATAATACTGGTTTGGTGGTGATGAACTCCTTTAGCTTTTCCTTATCTGTGAAGCTCTTTATCTGACCTTCAGTTCTGAATGATAGCTTTGCTGGATAAAGTAATCTTGGTTGTAGGTTCTTGGTATTCATCACTTTGAATATTTCTTGCCACTCCCTCCTGGCCTGCAAAGTTTCTGTTGAGAAATCAGCTGACAGTCGTATGGGTATTCCCTTGTACGTAACTGGGTTTCTTTCTCTTGCTGCTTTTAAGATTCTCTCTTTGTCTTTTGCTCTTGGCATTTTAATGATGATGTGTCTTGGTGTGGTCCTCTTTGGATTCCTTTTGTTTGGGGTTCTCTGCGCTTCCTGGACCTGTAAGTCTATTTCTTTCACCAGGTGGGGGAAGTTTTCTGTCATTATTTCTTCAAATAGGTTTTCAATATCTTGCTCTCTCTCATCTTCTGGTACCCCTATAATTCTGATGTTGGCACGCTTGAAGCTGTCCCAGAGGCTCCTTACACTATCTTCGTATTTTCGGATTCTTTTTTCATTTTGCTTTTCCAGTTGAGTGTTTTTTGCTTCTTCGCGTTTCGAATCTTTGACTTGATTCTTGCGCTCCTCTGGTCTGCTGTTGGGTGTCTGTATAATATTCTTTATTTCAGTCAGTGTATGCTTAATTTCTAGTTGGTTCTTTATCACAACATCGAGGGTCTCATTAGATTTCTTGAGGATCTCACTACATTTATCGGCGGTCTCACCAGTCTTTTCGAGGGCCTTACTAAGTTTATCGGCAGCTTCTAGACAGTTCTTGAGAGACCTTAAAAGTGTGGTTTTGAGCTCTATATCTTCCATTTCTGACATTTGCATCCTGTTTCTTTGTCTCTGCATTTTTTTATCTTTTCTTGGTGCACCCCCTAGTGGTCTTTGTGCACAGTCTTGTTGTAGTTAAGCCTTGATTGTTGTCGGCAAAACCAGGGGTGATTTGGCCTCCAGGCTAACTGGCTATGAGAGTCAGCTGTGTCTGCAGTGGGAGAGCTTCTGTGCTGGATCTCTAGGGCGGTGCTAATCTAGCGTTTGCCTGAGGCTATCTGGCAAATGGCTCTGCACAGGGCTTGGGCGGGCCGGGTCCCTGGGGATCTACAAGGAGGGCGGAGCAAGCAGTTATGGCTGCTCTCAGTTCCGTCCCTAGGGGCTCTGCCTCTCAGAGTCCCAGCAATGGCTGCAAACCTTGGAGAGAAAGCTGCCTTTGAGTTCCGACCGAAGCCAGACAGTCCCGCTTCTCCTCTTTGAGTCTGGGTCCCCAGAGACTCGCCCGGATCTGGAGCTCAGAGTCTGAAACTCCCTCCTGATTGAAAACAACAAGCGCGCCCTAGCCACCAGCCCGCTCCTAGTGCGCACTCCGCACCTGAGTATTTCACTTCAGCACTGCGCCTCCTCTGAGTCTGGGTATGATATTCTCTTTCCTCCTAGTTGTAGAATTTCCACTCAGCCAGCCTTCCTGTAGTTCTGGATGATGTCCGTTCTGTCCTTTAGTTATATCTCTGAAGTGGTTGTTTGAGGCAGCAATCTCCAGCGTTAACCTATGCCGCCATCTTGGTTTTTTCATCAATAAAGATCGTCTTCCTCTTCTTTTAAAATATTTCTACTATATTTTCTTCTGATATTTTAATAGTTTTGCTTTTCTATATAGATCTTTAATATAACTGTAACTTATTACTATTTTTAAAAAATATTTTTTATTGATTTTAGAGAGGAAGGGAGAGGGAGAGAGAGATAGAAATATCAATGATGAGAGAGAGTCATTGATCAGCTGCTCTCTGCACACTCCCTACTGGTGATCGAGCCTACAAGTGGGACATGTGACCTGACTGGGAATCAAACCATGATCTCCTAGTTCATAGGTCAATGCTCAACCACTGAGTCCCACTGGCTAGGCTGTAATTTATTTTTGTTTATATTGTGAGGTAGAGATGTCTCTATATTTGTCTCTGTCTCCATGTTTCCTTATTTTTGTGTGTGTTTCTACATATGTGTTTCCCCAGTCACATATGTTGAAATATGTGTTGTAACGTTTATTAAATAGTTCATTCTCTTCCTACTAATTTTAAATGTTTTCTTATTATCTATATATATAAAAGCCCTGTGACCGTTACGGTGGAATGACCAGAATGACCAGAAATGACCGGTTGCTATGACATGCACTGACCACCAGGAGGCAGACGCTCAATGCAGGAACTGGCCCCTGGTGGTCAGTGTGCTTGCACAGTGGGAGCGCCGCTTAGCCAGAAGCCAGGCTCAAGGCTGGCAATCACAGTGGCAGTGGCGGGAGCCTCCCCCACCTCCATGGCAGTGCTAAGGAGCAGTGAGCCAAGTGGTAAGGAGTGAGCAGGCAGACAGTAAGGATTAAGCAGGTGGGCAGTTTGAAGTGAGCAGGCAGATGGTTAGGAGCGAGGGGTCCCAGATTGCAATGGGCACATGCTGGGCTGAGGGACCTCCCCCCTCCATGCGTGAATTTTGTGTATTGGGCCTCTAGTGTGTATATATATATATATATATATATATATATATATATATATATATATGAAATTTCCATTTATTTACATGGATCTGATTTAGCACCTTATCTTATGTTACATTGATCTCTTTAATTTTTCCTCTATCAATACTACACTGTCTGAATAGCTATAGATTTTCAAACATATTTTGATATCTGATAGAGTAAATCTTTTTGTTTGTTTTACTTTCCAACATTGTCTTGGATATTTCTGTCTGGTTTCTGCTTCAAATTCTTTAGACTTTGATCACCCCCTAACCATTTGCCTGCCCGCCAGCCTGATCACCCCCTATCCACTCCCCTGCCAGCCTGATTAACACCTAACTGTTCCCCTGCCAGCCTGAGCACCCCCAACTACCCTCCCCTGCCAGCCATCTTGTGACAACATGGGGGCAGACATCTTGTGATGATGTGGGGGTGGCCATCTTATGACAATGTGGGGTGGCCATCTTGTGATGACATAGGGGAGGCCATCTTGTGAGGGTGTGAGGGTCAATTTGCATATTACCTCTTTATTATATAGGATTTGTGTTTCTCACTTATTTTCATTGTATCAATGCATTGACTTGGATCTCCAGGACATTGTTGAATAAAAGCAATAATATTTGGTATCCTCATTTGTTCCTGATTTTTATGGGATTTCTTCTATTTCATTATTAGATGTGAGGTTTGCTCTATGTTTGTGGTAGATACTTTTTACAAATTAAGGATATTTCATTCTCTTCTAACTTTACCTAAGTTTTTCATTAAGAATATGGGTGCTATGGCCAAGTAGTATTCCATTATTTAAATGTACCACTGCTTTTTCACCCATTCATCTATGATGAACACTTGGACTCTCAAACAGGGATCACCATTTAAAATGCATGTCTACTCAGCTGTAAAATAGAAGAAAATCTTACCTTTTACGACAGAAACCTGGAGACTATCAAGTGAAATAAGCTAATCAGAGGGAAAAAACCATATGATTTCACTTATATATGGAATTGAATGAAAAAATAAACAAACAAAATAGAAACAAACTCAGATACAGATAACAGACTGACAGCTGTCAGAGAGGAAGGTGGTTGGGGTGCTGGGTGTAAAAGGTAAAGGGATTATGCAGTTTAAATTGGTAGTTGCAGATTAGCCACAGAGATGTGATTTGCAGATGGGAAATATAGTCAATAATTTTGATATAACTGGGTATAGGGATAGGCAGGTGCTTGGGGCAGTAGGGGACCACTATGCAGGGTGCATGATTTTCTGACTATACACCTGAAACTGTTACAGAATAGTATGGAATGTAAATGAGTGAAAAATAAATTTAATTTTTAAAAAAGAATATGGTGTTAAATAGGTCTATATGAAATGCTAAGGTATGTTTCCCCAAATTCAGCTGAACCTTAAGTTTCATGGGATCACTCCAGCAAATAAATTTCTTTTCATTCAGTGATTACATTGACACTGATGCAGTCTGGTTTTAAGAAGTGATTTTAAAAAATATATTTTCATTTTTCAATTATAACTGACATTCAATGTTATATTAGTTTCAGGTGTTCAGCATAGTGGTTAGACATTTATATAACATACAAAGTGATCTTCCCCCCATAAGTCTTTTAACATAACACTATTTCATTCATTATTATATATACTTTGGTGTTAATTAATCAAAGTTTAAAAAATTTTAAAGAATGTAAATGTGGTTGGGTTATATGTAAGAATTCTTATTACATAAATAATAAGATATAAACTAAACTCCAAGACAATAAAAACAGAACATTGGAGAAAGAGAAATGAAAAGAATAAATATCCTTAAGACTAAGTGGAAGGACCACATTCAAATAATCAATGGATTGTAATCAACATGGAAGAGCATCACTTGGAAATATGTTATAACTGTAAGGTTAATATACTGAATAAAAACAGTAATGCTTTATTAATACCAAAATAAGATCTACAAGAATGGTATGTGTCATAGTGAGAATAGTTCGTTTCATGAAATAATTTGAGTCATCTATTGAGGTGATTATATAATTTTTAAATTTCAATCTGTTGATGTAGTGAATTGCATTAATAAATCACCTAATATTAATCCATATTTATTTCATGGAAAAGCCTTATTGGTCATGAAAACTCATGCTATAGTTTCCTTTTAATTACAATGGTGTATCTGAAGTGCTAATATTCCTTTTGTTGGAGAGGGACTTCTTTATGTTATTTTATTTCATTTTATTTTTTTCTCTTTTCCATCACAATTCATCCCCTTTATATCCTCTTCCACCTCCACCCATTCCTCTTCTCCTCCACAATCACCATGCTGTTGTCCATGTCAATGAGTTATTTCTCTTTTTGTCTTTGCTAAATCCCTCCACCTAATATTCTATTTAGATTGTACATCTGCACTAATAAGCAAGATTGTCAGATTGTCCCCAAAGTTTTTCCTGATATATTTGTCCAGTTTTTTTACATCAAAATTATGCTAGTCATGCAAAATACGTAGAGACTATTATCTTTTACTCTATGCTCCAGAATATTTTATGGTGCATGACAGTGATTTGTTTCTTAGGATATGATAGAATTTGTCTATTTAAACTTTTGGGCACTGTGCCTTTTTCAAGGGGTACATCTATGATTACATTCCAGATTATTGACCTATTCAAGTTTTCCACGTCTTCTTGGGTAAATTTTAGCCATACATGTTTTCCTAGAAAAATAGTCCATTAAGTATTATTGTTAAAATTTCACTGTCATAAAAGTCTATATAACTACTTTAATACAAAATTAAATCTCCTCCATATATGTGCTTATTTTAGCTATTGCTTCATTGTTTATACCTCCTATGTTTTCCTTGCTCAGACTTCCCAAATGATTATTTACTTTAGTAGCTTTTGAAATAATTTTATTTTTATATTTCATGAATCAACATTGCATGTTTTATTGCTTTGGGTTTTTTGGGTCAAAATTTCTATAGAATTATGTTTTTAAAATTTATATTTATTTTTTTTCTTTCTCTAAGTTAACTTTGTTGTTCTCTTCCTAACATCTTGACATTTTTATTTTTTATTTATTTTATTTTTTAAATTCTTTATTTTTTTTATCTTGACATTTTTAATAAATTTATTTAGTAGGCTGTGATATTTCTTTTGAGTGCCATTTGGGCCATTTTCTTTTTATTTTAATCTTTATTGTTCATATTATTACAGATGTTCCTCTTTATCCCCCCATAGCTCCCCTCCACCCAGTTCCCACCCCAACCCAGGCCTCCTCTCCCCACACTGTCCTCATCCATAGGTGTAAACTCTTTGTCCAATCTCTTCCCATACATCCCACACCCCCTTCACCCTGAGAATTGTCAGTCCACTCCCTTTCCATGCCCCTGATTCTATTACATTCACCAGTTTGTTCTGTTCATCAGATTTTTTTATTCATTTGAATTTTAGATTCACTTGTTGATAGATATGTATTTGTTGTCACTTTGTTGTTCATAATTTTTTATCTTTACCTTTTTCTTCTTCCTCCTCTTCTTAAAGAATACCCTTCAGCATTTCATATAATCCTGGTTTGGTGGTGATGAACTTCTTTAGCTTTTTCTTGTCTGTGAAACTCTTTATCTGACCTTCAATTCTAAATGATAGCTTTGCTGGGTAGAGTAATCTTGGTTGTAGCTTCTTGCTACTCATCACTTTGAATATTTCTTGCCACTCCCTTCTTGCCTGCATAGTTTCTGTTGAGAAATCAGCTGACAGTCGTATGGTACTCCCTTGTAGGTAACTAACTGTTTTTCTCTTGCTGCTTCTAAGATTCTCTCTTTGTCTTTGGCTCTTGGCATTTTAATTATGATGTGTCTTGGTGTGGTCCTCTTTGGACTACTCTTGTTTAAGGTTCTCGGTGCTTCCCGGGCTTGTAAGTCTATTTCTTTTACCAGGTAGGGGAAGTTTTGTGTCATTATTTCTTCAAATAGGTTTTCAATATCTTGCTCTCTCTCTTCTTCTGGCACCCTCATAATTCGGATGTTGGTGCACCTGAAGTTGTCCCAGAGGCTCCTTACACTATCTTCATATTTTTGGATACTTTTTTCTTTTTGCTCTTCAAGTTGGGTGATTTTGGCTTCTTTGTACTTCAAATCTTTGACTTGATTCTTGGGATCCTTTAGTCTACTGTTGAATCTCTGTATATTATTCTTTTTTTCAGTCAGTGTATGCTTAATTTCTGACTGGTCCTTTTCCATTTTTTTGGCATTCTCACTAAGATCCTTGAAGGTCTCACTAAGTTCCTCAGAGGTTTCTAGAAGATTCTTGGGCAACCTTATAACTGTGGTTTTGAACTCTATATCCAGTATTTTGCTTTCATTCATTTCTTTCAGTTCTGGCATGTTTCTTTGTCTTCATATTTTGGCTATTTCCCTGTGTTTGTTTCTATGTATTGGGTAACTGCTAAGTATTCTTGAGTTGATAGAGTGGCCTTGTGTGGTAGGTGTCCTATAGGGCCCATTGGCTTAGCCTCCCTAGTCACCTGAGGTGGACACTCTTGGTGCACTCCTTTGTGGGGCTGTGTGCACAGTCTTGTTGTAGTTAAGCCTTGATTGCTGTTGATATCACTGGGAGGAATTGACCTCCAGGCCATTTGGCTGTGAGGATCAGCTGTGTATACAATGGAAGAGCTTCTGTGCAGGAGACACCATTAAGGGGAAGGACTTGCTTCAGTGGGGCTTTGGTGCTCACTAAATCTGCCCTTTGACTGTGTCACTTATGGATGTGAAGAGTTGTAATCTGGTATGGTCTCACACTGACCACTGGGTATACTGGCTCTTGGATCTCCAAGGAGGTGCAAAGTCAGCCACTGCCTGGGGCCACCCAGCAGTAGCTACAGAGAGACCTGCAGATTCCTCCTCTTTGTATTGGGTTTGGATGTGCCCAGACGAGGCCCAGCTGTGTAGCAAGGCAGGCTGCTGCTGCTGCTGCTGCTGCCTGTTTGACAGATTTCAGGCTGAGAAAGGACAGGCCATCCATATGCAAAAGCCACTGCACACAGCTTGGGTGGGGTTGTAAATTGGGTGGGATGGGGTCTCTGGGAATCACCAGGGTGGAGCAAACAGCAATGGCTGCCAGTCAGCCCTGCATAGGAGAGGTCGCAGAGCAGGAACAATGACCACTGCGAGCACCTCCATCTGAAAGAAAGCTGCCCTCGCATTCCTGTCCCGATGCCAAACAGTCCAGTTTTTCCCTGTATGTGTCTGGGTCCTCCAGAATCTTGCCCGGAACTGGAGTTCAGAGCAAGCAGGAGCTTGTATCTCCCTCCCGATTAAAAAAGCAGTGCACCCGGGTGCCTGCCTCCGCACCTCCTACCAGTCTCAATGTGCTTTCTTCTTCTTCTTTTTTTAAGAAATATATTTTATTGATTTTTTACAGAGAGGAAGGGAGAGGGATAGAGAGTTAGAAACATCGATGAGAGAGAAACATTGATCAGCTGCCTCCTGCACACTCCCCACTGGGGATGTGCCTGCAACCAAGGTACATGCCCTTGTCCAGAATTGAACCTGGGACCCTTGAGTCCGCAGGCCGATGCTCTATCTATCCACTGAGCCAAACCGATTAGGGCGCGCTTTCTTCTTAACCTCTAGTTGTAGAACTTCCACTCAGCCAGCTTTCCCGCAGTTCCAGATCTTAGTTGTTCTGTCTTTTACTTGTAATTTTGATGTGGTTGTGAGAGGCAGCAAGTACAGGTGTTTACCTATGCTGCCATCTTGGTTCCTCTACATTTGGGACATTTTCTACAGGTTTTGCTATATAGTACTTTTATTCTTGTTCATTGCAAAAATAGTTTGCAATTTTAATTTTGATATTTTTGAGAAGGAACTTAGAAATTTATATGAAGTTCTTAAAATTGTTTTGATTAATCATTATTACTAATTTCAAATTGTATTATTATATGTTCAAAGCATGCAGGCTTAATGTTCTCTGCTTTTCTTAAGTTTTTGAAATTTTTGTAAACTTATACATAGTCAAATTCTGTGCATTTCCCGTATGTATTTAAGAAATGTCAATTCTCTGCTTTTTTGATATGTTCATGTATATATCTATTATAGCAAACTCACTAATTGTGTTCTCCAAATTCATTTCGTTGCACTCATGTTTCTACTTGATCTATTGCCAGGTTTTTGAGAGAGAGGTAAGTAAAAGTTTCCTATTAATTTTTTGGATTCCCAATTACTTCTTGTGTCCTTATTCATATTTATTTCAAAATCATGTTTTTAGGAATAGTCTAATAACTGGTATGTCTGCCTAGTGGATTATACCAATATGAAATATGGCTCTTGTCCCTTTTCTATTCAGATACCACTGGTTAATAATCATATATGCATTTAGGTATATAACATTATAATTTTATCTCTGTATACTTTTGGTTCAGCACCAAAAGTCTAGTTTCCATCCGCCATCACATATTTCATCCCCTTTACCTATTTCACCCTCCCGTTAGTAACCACCCTCTAGTAACCACCAATCTGTTGTCTGTATCGGTGGGCTTACTTTTGTTTTGTTTTATTTGTTAATTTTTAACTTTTTAAAAAATATTCCACATGAGTGAAATCATATGCTTTTTGTCGTTTTTCTGTTTAACTATTTTCACTCAGCATAAAACCCTCAAGATCCATCCATGTTGTTGCCAATGACAATGTTCCATCTTTTTCATGGCTGGGTAGTATTCCATTGTATATATACCACACCTTTGTCCATTCATTTTTGATGGTACAGGTTGTTTCCATATCTTGGCTATTATAAATAATGCTATAATGAACATAGAGATAAATCTATCTTTTTGAATTATATTTTTTATATTTTTCAGATAAATATTCAGAAGATGATTGCTTGATCATATGGTAGTTCTAGTCTAAATTTTTTGCGGAACCTCTATACTGTTTTCTGTAGTGACTGTACCAATTTATAATACCACAAACAGTGTACAAGGGTTCCCTTTTTCTCACAGCCTCTCCAATACTTATTTCTCACCCTATATAATAAAAGCCTAATATGCTAAGTGTCCAGTCGTCCAGTTGTCCTTTCAACCAATCAAAGTGTAACACGCTAATGATATGTTAAGGCCGCTCAACCACTTGCTATGATGTGCACTGACCACCAGGTGGCATATAGTTGACTGGTTGACCAGTAGCTATGACGGGCAGTGACCACCAGGGAGCAGACGCTCCAACTGGTAGGTTAGCTTGCTGCTGGGGATCTGGACTGAGCAAGATGGGCTGGACATGCCCTGGAGCCCTCCCGTGGTCCTTCCCCAGCTGGCCAATATCCACATCCCTCCCTGGCCTCGATTGTGCACTGGTGGGGTCTCTCAGCCTGGCCTGTGCCCTCTTGCAATCTGGGACCCCTCTGGGGATGTTGGAGAGCTGGTTTTGGCCCAATCCCGTAGGCCAGGGCAAAGGACCCCACTGGTGCACTAATTCGTGCACTGGGCCTCTAGTTTTTTTTTTTTTTTATAATAGCCATTCTAACAGGTGTGAGGTGATATCTCACTGTGGTTTTGATTTGCATTTCACTAACAAATTAGCGATGTTGAATATATTTTCATATGTCTGTTGGCCATCTCCACGTCTTCCCTGGAAAAAATTCTATTCAGGTTCTCTACATCAAACAAAAAAGCTTCTGCACAGTAAAGAAAACCATCAACAAAACCAAAAGGCAATCATCCCAATGAGAACAGATATTTGCAAATGATATTTCTTACAATGGTTTAACATAGAAAATATATAAAAAACTCATACGACTCAACAGCCCAATTAAAAAGGCACAGAAGTTCTGAACATTTTCCCCTCTTTAACTTTTGTCTGTTTTATTTTGCCTGGTATTACTATTGTTACACTTGTTTGATTTTTGTTAGGATTTTCTTCGTGTCTTTCCCAGTTTCTTTTTTGTTTCATATATCCTTTTATTTAAATTGTATGTCTTTTGATCAAGATATGGTTAGATTTTTTTTTTATTTGTCCAACCTGAGATTGTCTTTTAATAAGAAGGTTTAACTCATTCAGATTTAATATGATTATTGATATTTGTGATTACCCTTGCCATCATGTTTACCTTTTTAAATCATCATAAATTCTTATTGTTTTCGTTCCAGCAACTTTTTGGAAGATAGCAGTTTCTGAATTTTACTTTTGTTCTCTAATAGGTTTTTTGTAAGTTTATATCACATATTCTAGTTGTCAACCTTTATTGCTTAAAAATTATTTAAACACTTATTTCCCATACATTTCTAGAATTTATAATTCACTATAATCTCATCCTGAAAAAGGCAACCATAGCAATAATTTACCTTTCATTTCTCTTTTCTCCTAAACCCCATCATTTTCCATGTAGAGATTACCTGGGATTTAGATCCACATTACTATTATTTTTTAATCAATAATTATTTATTATTAATTTTATTTTGTACTGGCTTCTTTGATCACTATTGTTTCTTTTACTGCACATCATCGCTTTGAGTTCATTTCTCATTTTGTTAGAGTACATCCTCCATTAATTCATTCAAAGATAAATTGTTGTTGGTGAAATATGTGAGTCTTTGCATACTCAATGACAAATATCTTCATTTTGCGTGCCCCCCAACCCTCCAATTTAAAAGTAAGTTTTTTTGAGTATAATATCCTTATTTCCAAATTATTTTTTTCCATTAATTTAAAGATTTGAAGCTAGGCCATTACTATTTCCTAACATTGAATATTGCTGATCAGCAATCTGATGTTGGCTTTGCTATCAGTGGAACTGAGGTATCCCATTCCCCACTGAGTATGTGGGGTGGGGTCCTGACTATATCTCAAGAAAAACAATTTTCTGAGATTCACACATGAGGACGAATTATTTTTATTTGCATGTAGTTACAACCCTGGGTTTGCAAAGTCCCATTTTCCTTAATGCAGTCTGGGAAGATGTGCAGCTGGGAGTTCAGTAGAGCTAGAAGCAAAGCCAGCATCCAAAGTTTCCTTCTCATGAGTCACATGGGTGAATTCAGGGGCGCCAAGAGAGCATGCCCCCTACAACAAGAGACCCAAGAGTCCCCAAAACACAGGAGCACAAACCAAGAGAGCAAACTCCTTTGTTCTGGGGATTAAATATCTCAAATCTTCCTGGACTTGGAGTAACCACACCTACTCTGCCCAATGACCTATTCCCAGTTGTGACTCACAAGCATGTACCTTCCCTATGTCACCCAGACTTTACTGGGCATGTGTCTAATCTTCTCCTGTCCAGTCCCTTCCCCCAGCAATCTGCAGAGAATAGACCTGGGGAGTGTAAAACTGCAGCTTCCTTGCAAAGCTGCACAAATGAATTCCCATAATATTTGGCCTTCCTTTTTCTCCTTTCCAGTTATTCATAACTAGGTTAAATTACTACATATCAGCTTGTCATTCTTGTGCAGAGTTTATTGGTTTGAAACTTTCACAGATTTTGTTTTCACTATTCTTGGAATTTTAAAATTTCACTATGATGTGTCTTAGATACCTTTTCATTAAATTAGCTTTCCCAGTGTTTGGTGCATGGTTTTTATATGCACATTTTTGTCCTTCCTCAACCCTGAAAAATTTTATGCAGCTATTATTTGTTAGATCAATTTCCCTTTGATTTTTTTTGTTATTCATTAACTACTATGTACTGTTTCCTTAGGTATTAATACTACTTCTTGAATTCACTATTTTGTGGTGCTTGTTTCCCCCAAATGTTTGTTTTTTGGTTAGTAGTTACCTTGGGTTTTAAAAACCCATATTTATTTCTAGATGATGTTTTGTTTGTTTGATTGTTTGTTTTTTTCCTCATAGCCTGCACGCTTATCAAGAGTTTGAGAAGGGATAGGGTATACTGCTGAGTGGAATGTACATGCAGTTTATTTTCTGAGCATGGAGGCTCCCTGTTTCTCCTGGGTGTGGCCAGCCACTTGGACCCCTGCCTTGCTTCTCCAGCCCAAGCATCCATAATAATTGTTTCAGCCTGGGACAAACATCAATGCGACCTAATACCTGACACAGTTGGGCAGAGGAGACTTAAGGATCAAACCTCTCAGCTACTCAAAATGGAGTAGTTTAACAAATAATGATTTTCCCATGGGTTCTGTGTGCTACCTTTATCTCATCCCTGGGCTTCGAGATCATCTTGAGTCATATCCACTTTATTCTGCCATACTCTGCTTCATATGTCTTAGGCTGTAGCTTACTCCATTAATCTTATTTTCTCCATTTTAAGACTAAAATTCATTCTTTAAAACATACGTTATTCAAATAAATTATGCTAATTTTCAATTTCTTGTTTAAAGATATTAATTTCAAATATGTATTTTCTACCATTTATGGAGACTGGGCTGGAGGAAAAAAAGACATGTAAACCCAGTATACTTTTAGTCACTTTCTACAGGGATTGGCTAAATATAAGCATAATTCCTTGTTTCCCAACTACATCCCACCTCCAATACAAAAACAACTTTCTAGGAAGTGCGTCATGCAAACTTTGAAGTTGTGAGAAAAGTTGAAAAACCCATAAGATACTGGTTTGTGAAAAATGTCCTGATCTCCAAGGGAGTGATTCTAGTAGAGTGCAAAAACTGACCTGTGTGGACAAAAAGACACCACATATTAAACGTGACAAGCTCAGGAAAGGCTTGCATGGCCTCCTTACACACTCCCTAAAGTAACCAAGTAACCATATAGGATGGTCTGAAATTAAAACTTTCTACCTGAAAGAAGTTCACAGCAGGTAGTCATGTCTTACGGCAGTATGTTTCCCTAACAAAGGTCAATCTTTTTTTTAAAAAAAAAAACACATATTTTTATTGATTTTAGAGAGAAAGGGAGAGGAAGAGAGAGATAGAAACATTGATGATGAGAGGGAATCATTGATTGGCTGCCTCCTGCACGCCCCCTACTGGGGACCAAGCTCACAACCTGGGCATGTGCTCTTGAATAGAATTGAACCCGGGACCCTTGAGTCCACAGGCCAACGCTCTATACACTGAGCCGAACTGGCTAGGGCAACAAAGGTCAATCTTTACCTTAATTGAGCCTGACTGTTGCCTTTTTTTCTTTTTTTTTGCATTTAGGATAACATACCTGATAATATGCCTTTTGAATAACAAAATAATTCCACCTTTACTTTTTCCCACCTCCCTAATCTATTACCAACAGATTGCATGTAACCCACTTCTGCCTCATCTTTTTTTATTGTAATATATAAAATAAGGTGTAAACTGTCATTTTCCAGAACATTTTCTCAATGCATTGAGGGTTGTCATCAGTTTGGTTCAAATAAACTCATAAACATTCTTACAGGTTTGGATATTTCTTATGTTGACATCTGCAATCACTTAAAAAATGCCCTGAATCCAGCTACAGTGCAGACTGTATGAAATTCTTCGACAACTTTGTAAGCTGATTGTCCTTACAGAACATTGACTGAGGAGGCCTGCATTTAGAGATTCTATTTTTTTTTTAAAGAAAGAATTAGTTTTAAAATTCAAACTTGTAAATACCCAAAATTTAAAAATTCAACTTGTTCCACAGATGTGAGATTTTTAATTAAAGATCACACATGAATACAGTGCATTGTGCCTTAAGGCAAGAACATTTTTTGGCTTTATTGTAACGTGTTTTTTTTTGTTTTAAAATTTATATTAGTTGTTGAAAGTATTATAGATGTCCCCTTTCCCCCCCATTGTTACCCTCTGCCTCCCCCGCCACACACACAGCACCCCCTCCAGGCCTTCATGTACTATTGTCAGTGTCCATGAATTATGCATATAAATTCTTTGATTAATCTCTTCCCACCCCCCACCCTCCCCTGACTTCCCTCTGATATTCTTAAATAGGGGTTGGTCATATTGGAATTGGTACTGGTTAGCAGTTTGGTGGAGATAAGGAAAGGATGTTTTGTAGTGTCAGAGTGGCTTCATTAAAGACAAAAGAAAAGGTGATCTGAAAATTGTAGATTCACTAGAAAATTAATAAACATGCCTGATTTGTACTTATCTAATAAAACTGAGAGTGGATGCTTGGTACCCTAAAGTCAAAACAACTTAATAAAATTAATCTATAGTGCCCCAAGTGCTTATGTACTGCAAGGCTTCAATGATGCATTTTTCATTGACTGACTGGGTAAATATAATTGTCTATACCAGAAAGTCTAAGTATTTGTTCTAATTTCTTTAAATTAGAAATAAAGAACTTATTTAATGACCCATTAATGTTGGGGAGATAGAGCAGAGGGCATTATTTTATTGTGGTTCCCATGACTGGGTAAAGAGGGATAGTTTGAGTCTTGCTTGGATTTGAGCCAATAGTACTCTTCCAAGACCCATTCATTCCTCCCAGATACCTTTGCCCCAGTTTGAAAGGTAACTTTTACAATGGATGTTCAAGTCTCTGCCCTTATGTAAGGGACAGACTGAGGCAAGAAAAAAAAGCACTAGGCTAGAGCCTGACCTTGTATTTCTGTATGTTTTGCAGAGTAATCTTATCAAGGGAAAAACAGACCAGGAACAGGGCCAGGGTAGCAAGTGTTATGTAAGTGTGTATGTGTGTGTGTGTGTGTGAGGGTTAAGGAGAAATCACCTGCTGGAGTTGGTGTGAAAAGAACCCTTTGACAGAGGCCTCTTATCCCAAAATATATGCCTCATGTGCCTATTGCTTTTACCTGAGATTCTAACATTAGTTAGTCATTCAGTTCTTTAAGAAGTCGTCTTTTAGCCCAACCAGTGTGGCTCAGTGTTTGAGCATCCACCCATGAACCAGGAGGGCACACGCCCAGGTTGTGGGTACAATCTCCAGTAGGGGGCATGTAGGAAACAGACAACAGATGATTCTTTCTCATCATTGATGCTTCTATCTTTCCCTTCCTCTCTAAAATAAATAAAAACATTTTAAGAGTCTTTTAACATGCAAATACTCCTGGAAGGTATAAATTATTAATATCTCACTAGTCTTTTCAAACTCTGGAATTAGACAGACCCATATCCAAATTGTCATTTGCCTCAGATATTTTCTTGGGTATTAACGTAGTCATAGTTTTCCCATCTGTTAAGTGAGGATAATAATCTCTACCTCAAAGGTTGGTATATTAAATGAGAGCAAATGGGAAAGTAGGAAAATGCCTGACATGTAAGAGCTGTGTCCTCATTTCATTTGTATGACTCAACTTGGGGGGGGGAGTGCCAAGGTAAGATACAGAAATGGACTTCAAAATATCCAGAGGAGTGGAGCTCAGCCACGGGGAGCAAGAACAGAAAGGCCAACTCTGGACCTGGGACCTGGAGATAATAAGCAGGAGCAACAGTATAAGCCTACTACCGTTAAGTAGCACAATGGTTCAGAAGAAGGCTTCTTGGCTTGGCCTTGGTTCTTAGCCTGTGGAGAAGAATTCTCCTTATCAGTTGTATGATTTTGGTCAAGTCACTAATCTCATTGAGCCTCAATTTCCTCCTCTGTAAAATTGAGAATATAATAGTCCCTTTTAAGAATTATAGTTAGGCTTAAATAAATTATTATGTATACAATGGTTGGCACAAAATAAGTGCTCGGTAAATGTAACTTGTCATTAATATCATCAGCATCTTCATTATTATGATCATTATTTTAAATATATATGTGCATATATTTATTTTACAGGATCTGTAAAATATTTATATATTTTCTATAAATGCTATTTAAATAAATGTAGTTTCTGGCGTATTTCGGTTCATCACTGTAACTATTACTTCATCATCATCATTCATCAGGGCTACTAAATTACTTGGAAGTTCCAAAGCACTCAGTCCTGGGACCAGATTTCAGATGAATTTGGAGAAAACTGAAGATTTTTCTTGGTTTTATCCTATTTTTAGGGTCTTTTTAGGTCTGGTAAACTCTCACCCCAAGGGTACAGTGCCCTGTTTCCCTTCCCTTACCCCTTTCATGAACTGTGCTCTCAGAATTTCTGTAGGGAAGACTCCAATACTGATTCATGCTAAGATATAAATGGGTATTAGTTCAAATGCTGCACCTTCCTTTGAATTTACACTTTTAATAAGGGCTTAATTTCAGAGTCCATTAGTTATTTAATTCCCTTCAAACTCCAGGGATGGATTAGCAGTAAACAAGTAGCTCATGTACAGACTTTTAGGGTCAATTTTTCATACAAACAAGGAAATGAAAAACAGCTTGTGATGGAAGAAGCTTAGACTGACATGACCAGGGCATGTGAGGAATGACCCAGGCCCAAAGAGAGAGATTCTAATAAACCAGGAAAATGACTTTCTTAACCCCCATTGCTCATTGACGTCAACCCCAAAAGCACAGACCCAGGTGCTGAGCAGGCTTGCAAGTCACACCAATTTAAGACCCTTGATATTTGGTTTTCTTTTCAGCCAAATAAAATGGGGAAGAGGGAGTTCGACAATATGCCTTTAGAAACCCCAAATCAGAACAATACAGAGGTTCATCTTGACCTTTTGCTTTTGCCATTTCCTTCCTCAAAGCACTTTTAATTAGGTGGATGTTAAATTTGGGGTCAACAGAGGATAAGAAGGCACTTTGGGGACCAGAATCAACTACTAGGTTCTTAAAAGGAAAATATAATATCTATGTGCTCTTCCAAAATAAAATTCTCAAAACCACTACAAAGAAATTAGCATTTAACTGGCTGACGCAATCTTTAACCCAATAGACCCCTACAAATATGTTCAAGTGTCTAGAGCAGTGATTTTCAACCACTGGTGTGCCACAAGAATTTTTAAAACATGCAATATCTGACTATTTAGTCAGGGACACTGACCTCTTTTCCCTTAGATTGTCAAATAAGAAATGATAAGAGCCAACACAAGAGCCGTCTGGTGTGAATGAATCAAAATTATACCTATTTTTTCCCCTCAGATCTGCAATACACACACACACACACACACAGACACACACACACACATTGGTGTGCAACAGAATTTTACTAATTAGTTTATGAGTGCCATGAGATGAAAAAGATTAAAAATCACTGGTCTAGAGAGTTTAGATTGCTGAAGTTCAGGAAGAGGTGGGTGGAATGATACATTTTGTAATTAAGCAGCTTGGTACATTAAAGTGCCATTGCTAGAACATAAGTTTTAAGTGCTCCTCCATTCCTCAGCTTCCCTCTCTTACCCTCTGATGGCTTTTACTTATTTCTAGCCTTCTCAAATAAACTGTAATTGAAAATAAATTTTTTTAAAAAAACTTTGTTTTCATATATTTTGTTTTGTTTTGCATTGAATCAGGCAACAAAAATTCACACTGTGGTGTAAACGAATAAAGAACCCCAGCTCAACATGATATTTGCATTTTAATAAAGAACATCAAGTCCTAGAGATAGAATTTCAGGCACTGATAATTATGGAGTAGGGGGCTTCTTTGCCAGATGGAACTTTATTATGTTTTCTTTTACCATGCGACTGCAATATTTAATTAGGCACTAGTCACATCTATCTGGCCCTTTTAATCATTTAGTTTGGATAAGAGGTTATAGGTACGAGGCAGTAGTTGATGAGAAGAGGCTCCCACTGGCTTAGTGGTAGAGTTAGCAAAATGTGGCACATGTAGGCTACTAATTGTCTTCAAGCAGGCTTTGTTCACCAACAGAGGAAATTGAAACAGTATATGGCAATTATCCAGCATGTATTCAGCAAATGCTATTATCTGTTAGGCACAGTGTTAGATGCTGAGTTACAACAATTAATAAGGTAGGGTTCTTTTCTTGGAAGAGCTCAGATTCTAATGAGACAAATCAGCATTAAAAAACACAAAGTTGGCAACTGTCTAGTTATTTGAATAAATCATTGGGATCCCTACTTGACCCCTTACACCAAAATAAATGTCGCCCCCAATGGCCCTCCCCTGTCTGCCTGATCTTGCTCCCAACTACCTCTGCCTGCCTGATCACCCCCAACTGCCCTTCCCTGCCAGCCTGATGCATCATTCCACCCACCTCTCCATGAACTTCAGCAATCTAAACTCTCTAGACCAGTGATTTTCAATCTTTTTCATCTTATGGCACTCATAAACTAATTAGTAAAATTCTGTGGCACACCGAAATATATATATTTTTGCAGATCTGAGGGGAAAAATAGGTATAATTTTGATTCATTCACACCAGACAGCTCTTGTGTTGACTCTTGTCATTTCTCATTTGACAATCTAAGGGAAAAGAGGCCAGATTGTTTAACAAGTTAAATATTTAAAAAAGGAAAAACCATAAGGTACTAGATGAAAATGTGGGTGATTGCTTTTATAATCTTGTGGTGAAGAAGGCCTTTCTAACTAAACATGATACAAAATAATATACTGTAAAAGAAAAGGTTGATACATTTAACTACATAAATATTATCATTTCTATATGGCAATAGCAAATAAACAAGCAAGTCAAAAGGCAAATGACAAGCTAAGAAAAAAAAGTTATACATATAACAAAGAATTTTTAAAATCCTATTTACTTTATTTTTATTTAAAAACTAGTGGCCCAGTGCACAAAATTCATGCACAGAAGGGGGGGGGTTCCCTCAGCCTGGCCTGAACCCTCTCCAATTGGGGGCCCCTTCGGGGATGTCCAACTGCTGGTTTAGGCCCACTCCCTGGCTCCTAACTGGTCACCTGCCTGCCTGCCTGACCATCCCTAACTGCCGCTGCCTGCCATCCTGGTTACCCCCAACTGCCCTCCCCTGCTGGCCTGATCTCACCCCCAACTGCCCTCCTCTTCTGGCCTTATGTCGCCCCCAATGGCCCTCCCCTTCTGCCTGATCTCACTCCCAACGACCTCTGCCTGCCTGATCACCCCTAACTGCCCTCCCCTGCCAGCCTGATCTTGCCCCCAACTGCCCTCCTCTGCTGGATAATTTGGTTCTGATTGGTTGATTTCTATGCCAGTCAGCATCAAAAGCTCTGCCTCCTAGGCAGCCATTGGCTCCTCACACTTCACCCAGATTTGGTTCTGATTGGTCAGTTTCTATGCCAGTCAGAAACTCTGGGCCTATCAACGGGGCCTGATCAGAAAGGTGGGGCTGATCAGCAGTCCCTGTGGAGGCCTGTAGAGAAATGGAGGTGAGGCTGCTGGCCCTGGGAGAGAAAGAGGCAAGTGCTGATCAACAGCTGCCACACAGGCTACGAATTAGACCCTGCTTCTCTCTTCAAGCCTCTCTCTGGGCTTTATTCGCAGCCCCCTCAGCAGTCAGTGCTGGGTCCCCACAGCAACCCAGCACTGACTGCAGGACTGACTTCAGGTTGGTCAAGCCTCTGGTGGTGATGGACCCAGGGTTTTTATATATTAGGATTTAGTGTTGAGGAGAAGACCTGGGAAGGTCAGGTGCAGAGTGATGGGGGTCAATGGGATAAAAGGGGCACATCTGTAATATTTTCATCAATAAAGATAATTTTTTAAAAAAATTTAATGTTGACACTATTGTATATATCCTTCATTTTCAACCCCTTTGCCCACTTCCAGCCACCCCCACCTCCCTCTCCCCTGGCCTTAACCATAATATTGATGGTGTCCATGGGGTGTGCATGTTCTTTAGCTAATCCCTTTGCCTTCTTTACCCAGTCAACTCTAATCCCCTCCCTTCTAGCACCCGCCAGTCTGTTCCATGTGTCCATGCTTCTGGTTCCATTTTGTTCCTCAGTTTATTTTGTTCATTAGATTCCACATATTATTGAAATCATATGGTAGTTTCTTTCTCTGGCTTATTTTGCTTAGCATAATACTCTCCAGGTCCATCTATGTTTTCACAAAAGGTAAGAGTTCCTTTTTTTTATAGGCACATACTATTCCATTGTATAAATGTACTACAGCTTTTTTATCCACTCATCTACTGATAGGCACTTGGGTTATTTCCAGATCTTGGCTATTGTAAATAACGTTGCTATGAACACAGGAGTGCATATATTATTTCTGATTGATGTTTTGGGATTCTTAGGATATATTCCCAGAAGTGAGATCACTGGGTCAAAAGGCAGTTCCATTTCTAATTATTTGAGGAAACTCCATACTATTTTCACAGTGACTGCACCAATCTGCATTCCCATCAACAGTACACTAGGGTTCTCTTTTCTTCACATCCTTGCTAGCACTTGTTGTTTGTTGATTTATTGATAGTAGCCATTCTAACAGGTGTGAGGTGGTACCTCATTATACTCTTAAAATTTTTATTAAATTTATTGGGTTGACATTGGGTTAATAAAATTATATAGATTTCAGATGTGCAATTCTATAATACATATCTGTATACTTTATTGTGTGTTCATCATCCCAAGTCAAGTTTCCTTCCATCACCATTTATCCCTACCTTTACCCTCTTTCACCTCCCTCCACCCCCCTTCTCCTCTGGTAATCACCATCCTGTCGTCTATGTCTATGAGTTTTTTCCCTTGGCTTAATCCCTTAATCTTTTTCACCCAGTCCCTCAAACCCCGCCCTCTGACAACTGTCAGTCTATTCTCTGTATCTATGAATCTGTGGCTATATTTTTTAGTTTATTTTAAAATGTATATTCTAAAAGCTTTTACAATTCATTAAGGGAAAAAGCCCCATAGAAAAACGAATAAAAATTTTAACATAAAAATAAATATAAATGTCCAGTGAATCAAATATTCCACTCAAACTTGCTAATGATTATTTAAAGACAAATCAAAAGAATGATATTTAACTTCTCCTACCACACTTAAAATATGATAAAGTTTTGTAAAACCTAATGCTTTTGAGATGTAGTAACTCTCATTTATAATCAGTTGAACTTGGAGGTACACTTTTGGAGGGCAATTTGACATATTTGTTAAGATTGTAAAAGGCTATATACTGTAACCCAAGAATTCTACTTCTAAGAGTTTATCCTAATGGTGAATACATATAAACAAACAAATATACACTTGCAATGGCCAGAAACCAAATCATCAGAAAAAAGACAAAGATAGTCTCATCAATAGATAAAGGAATCATGATAATTTATCCTTTGAATACTACATAACATATTGGAACAAATATATATTCTGATATATATTTCTAAGATATACAGAGTGAGAAAAGCAAGGTGTTGAGTAGTATGATCCTATCTCTATGAAAACAAAGCATAAACAGTTATTGTTGTATATGCATCAAACATTTCTTGTCATAAGAAACTGTTAACAAAGATTACCTCTGGAGATTAAGACTGTGGTGGGAAGGATATGGAAATTTTATACTTTTCACTTCATAATCTTCTTCCCTGTTTGTATGTTTTTATCATGTGCATTTATTATTACTTCTATTTTTATTATTTAATATATGCTATTTTATATGCCAACAACAATTATAACATATATAATATGTATAAACTATATGTAAAATTATATAGACAGAAAACCAAATAAAAATGCAAGCTTGTTCTAACAGCACAAAGGACAGTCACCTAAGCCAGACTATAGACATAATGTGTGTGACTATGGGTGGGTCATGGGAGAGGCTTATTGGAAGGAGGTGGCATCTGTACTGATTTTGTTTGACAATTAAGAATTACAAAGAAGCCCTAGCCAGTTTGATAGAGTGTGCACCTGCAGACTGAAGAGTCCCAGGTTTGATTCTGGCTAAGGGCACATGCCTGGGTTGCGGGCTCAATCCCCAATAGGGGGCGTGCAGGAGGCAACCAATCAATGATTCTCTCTCATCATTGATGTTTCTTTCTCTCTCTCCCACTCTGAAATCAATAAATTGTTGCGGCCAAAGGTAAAATGAGTGGGGGGGGGGGGTGAAAGGATTAAGGAAAGACAGATAAGAGAATGAAAGCTGGGTCTCGGTGGGACACTCATCCCTGATGAGGAGACAGCGCCAGCACCCACAAGCTGTGTCTTTATTTTATTGCAGATGCCACGAGGCAAAGTAGGGGCGTGATCACGTTGTTTACAGCATTCTTGTGAGTTCCAACCTCACTCAACTACATGCACCTGAACTCTAGCACAAGGCACATGGGGCTACGTGTTTGGACCATAGGTTCAAGCTTACAACCATAGCTGTTGGCTATGATTGTGCTGGGAGGGCCCTGACCACCAGCTGGGACTTGCACGTGGCAATGAGAGGACCCTGTCCTTTCATTAGTCTGAGGCTTGAGCCTGGCCAAAACACCGTAGCTCTGCCCCATAATAAATATATTAAACAAGAATTAGAAAGGGAAAAAAAAAAGAATTAGGTGAAAAAGTGATGTAGGGGCTATTCCAGGTAGAGGGGAGTTGTTGGTTTTGGTTAGAGTGTGATGGGAGGTGTTAGGATAGAAAGTGGAGGCAATTGAATCTGGAGACAGAGATAGAGACTAGATGTTGTGAAGAGCTTTGCCTGTCACGTTAACTGCATTAGACTGAAGTATCAGAGACTTGTTGTCTTGGAAATAATAAACTAGAAGATTCACACTGTGGTGTAAATGATCAAAACAGGTATTTGTGTTTTAATGAAGAACAAAATGTTCCAAAGGTCCAATTTCAAGCATTAATAATTAGGGAGGAGGAATCTCCCTCATGCTCCTCAATTCACACATTTATGAGAAGATGACACACCTGGTTGTCTGGGTACCAGACTGTTCTACTTAATGGGGAATCTTCCATCCTACTAGAGTTAGGGGTAGGTTCTATTTTCCAGAAGCCCCTTGCCCAGGATTGGTAATAAGAGGCTAGGGGAGAGAGGATGGTTCCTATGGTAACCAGTCAGTTGTGCTCAGACCCCTGTGGACGTTATTATACTTTTATTATAATAAGAGAGACACAGGGGCTATTCCAGGTAGAGGGAACATTAACATATTAAAAATTGTTGGTTTGGGTTAGAGTGTGAACTGAAAGGCAAACATGTCTTAACCAGCTGGGGCAGCTGGTTGCCCTCCATTCTACAAGATACAGGGAAAAATGCCCAGGATATAGAGTAAGATCTTGATTTTCATGCCGGCTTTTCTACTTGCTAGCCCTGTGACTATGGGAAAGTTACTTAATCTTTCTGATATGCAAAAGGATTATGTAAAACAGACTGAGGAATCTCAGAGGTAAGGGGGGAGAGAGTGATTGGAGGAGATTAACCAAAAATTTATATGCATAACCCATGGACACAGACAATAGTGTGGTGAAGGCTTGGGGAGGGGGCATCTGTAATACTTTCAACAATAAATTCTTAAAAAGGAATGTAAAAATATTCGTTGAGGATTAACAAAAATAAGTAAAATAATTAATTATAAATAGTACATGTAAAGCACTTAACACTGATGTGTGGGGAGCATTGATGTGTTAGCTTTTATAATCATAATTATTCTCTTTTCTACATAAGCCCACTAAGAATTACCATGATCTTTGACATATTAATTATAATTATCATTATCCATTCTTACCCATGAATCTTTCTAAAACCTTTTCCTTCTTCACAAAGCCACCAAATATTACTACTATTGCCGTTTTTATTGTATCATTCCTTCTTCCCTATGAGCCTACTGTTGAAGAGTGTTTCTGCTGTCATTATTATTATGGTTGTCACTGATATTATTTGCTCTTCTCCATGAGTTCTCCTAGGTCTAGGATTACACTCTTCACCCTGTCTCCACCTTATGACTTCTCCAGGCCCCACCACTGGAGGGAGCAGCAGAGCTGACACACCACTCCTTGTGCATCTTTCCAGACCTGCATAGCTTGCTTTTAGCAGTAGAGAAGGAGTCAAGAAGGCAGAAGTGAAAGGATTTCCTCTCTCTGCTTTCCATCTTAACCATCCCTTCCCTGCTTGCCAGGGTCATAGTGTCTCCTGTAGTTTGGGGATCTGCTTCTTCTCCTTCTTTCCTCCTTGGTAAATGATTTGAATAAGTAATCTCAACCAATAGGTGGAAATAAGTCAGCTCACGTTTTCCCAGAAAGCAAAAGAGGATCTAGAACAGCGGTTCTCAACCTGTGGGTCGCGACCTCTTTGGGGGTTGAATGACCCTTTCACAGGGGTTGCCTAAGACCATTGGAAAACACATATATAATTACATATTGTTTTTGTGATTAATCACTATGCTTTAATTATGTTCAATTTGTAACAATGAAAATACACCCTGCATATCAGATATTTACATTACGATTCATAACAGTAGCAAAATTACAGTTATGAAGTAGCAACGAAAATAATTTTATGGTTGGGGGTCACCACAACATGAGGAACTGTATTAAAGGGTCGCAGCATTAGGAAGGTTGAGAACCACTGATCTAGAAGTAAAGAGAAACTGAAAGAATTTATTGGATGTGAATGGAATCTGAACACATTTTCAGAAATTCACAGACCAAGCTAATGAGAGCAACTTCTTTTTACTGAGCTCTTACACTGTGCCAAGAACATTATGTCCTATGGCACTCATATGAATTGGGCTCTCTTATCATTCTTCTGGTGCAGATGAGGGAACTGAGGCTGAGAGAAAATAAGGGAGTTGTCCAAAGTCACAGAGCTGATAAGGGCAGTGCTGCCATGTGATCCCAGGCTTGTCTGACTCCTGGGCCAGGAACTTTCATCTTGACATCAAATTGCAGTTTAAAGAAAAAGAAAAGAAGAACTTGAAGTTCTACAAGCCTGCGGCAGAGATAGCTCAAGGTTATTCCTATTCATATTTAAGTGATTGTGATTTGTTATAATTTTCTCTAATATTTTTCTTTCAAAGTATTGTGATTTTGTAGCCTTCAAATTTTATTTGCACTTAGTATCTTTTAAACCTCACAAGTTGTCTCCTAACAGGGTCCTTGCTGAAAAGCACTCAGGAACCACAGATCTCCCTAGCTGGTCTTCCCTTTTAAGATTCTTTAATATATGCCCAGTGCATAAAGAGAAAAGATTCATTTAAAGTTGATTCTTTTAATTCTGCAAAGTAGTCAGTAGTGTAATAATGTTGGTACTATTAGCAGGCCTCAAAGTGGCCGTTGTCCCAATGATTGTCAGGTCTGGCGCCAGAAAGAATTGCTGCCTAGGGAGGATTCTTTCCTAGAACTTTTTTGAGACCTGCTACCATCTAGTCTGCTCTTTGTTCCTCTTTGAGCCTGGCCTCATTTGGCTGTTCTCCCTCTGGTATGCCCCTAGTTGGAGTGCCAGCCAAGCCTTTGCCCTTCACACACCCCACCCGCAAATGGATATGCTTTTTCTCTTTGCTTGGCTGCCAGGAAGAGGATTTAGATCAGGATTGCTCAACTAAGAAATGCTCAGCTCTGTAAAATTCCAATTCTTGCTCTCTGTCCATTTTCGTTCTTTTGTAGTATTGATCCTTAATCTTTATGTTGGAGAATCTTCATGTAAGAGTCTACCTTTGAAACATTTTTCTTTAAGTCTTAGGTTTAGTATACCGTGTCTCAAATTCTTTTTATTGCCTGGGCTAGCCCACCTCTTTTGTCATTGAGCCACTATCAATAAAGATAATGTTCACGTCTTCAATAAAGTAAATAATAAAACATATTATTTTTTACATGTGTACTCTGATCAAAAGAGAGATGTTTACTATAAGTGAAGTTCTCTATGGAGGTCTGAGCCAAACCACAACCTGGTCATTTCTATAGTACTTTCTAAATTATCGTACAAGTAGTAGTGTTAGATAAAATAACCCACTAAGGAAAAGTAAGTTTTAATTGCTATAAAACTATTTCTAATCTAACCTTCCTCTCACACATACCACATTTCTGGCCTTTCATTTATGTTAGTAGGCAGCAGTAAGAAAGCAAAAGTAACCGTAAAATCACCAACATTGAAATATACTTTCTTCAAATGCTCTTAATTAACAAAATTTTACTTTTAAAAATGTCTTTATGCATGGGCCTATAATAGGCAGGTATAATAGGCAGGGGGGAACTTGCAGTTCAGCACTCACATAAGCCAGGGGATACATTTTGAGTCCTTATGATGATTATTAGCCAAATGATTAAAGATAACTAGTTTTAGAAGTGTTTTTAACCTTGGATATGCATCAGAATAACACAAGGAGCTTTAGAAATAATCATTTCCAAGTCCTAATCACAGATATTCTGACTTACTTAATGTGGAGAGCATTCAGGTTATGGGAATTTTTAAAAGCTCTTCAGGTGATTCTAGTGTGTGACCTAGGTCTAGAACGATTAAGTTGTCATCCTCAGGCCTAAGAGTCTTGCTATAACAACGTATAATTATAATCAGTGTAACCACATCATCCGGGAGTTTGTAAGAAATGCCTAAACTCAGGTCTTGCCTAGATCTACTCAATCAGCATTGCATTTTAACAGGATACACTGGTGATTCATATGCACATTAAAGTTTGAAAAGCACTGTTATAGAATAAGTATGAGCTCTTGTACAGCATCTCCTGAAAAAAATACTTTTGCATCATCAACCAATCTGCCCATTGACATCCTGGGCTTTCTAAAATATGGCATATAAACCTGACAACCTCAATTGTAGATGGCCTCTATATCAGTCTAAAAAAAGATGAATTCTCCCACTTCAGAAAAATGAGAAAAAGTGGTAGACAAGCTAGGGTCTAGCATTGTTTCTTTCTGGTCTGTATTATAAGCTTCGATACCTCCCTTGGTAGTATTCAAAGACTTGTGGATAAGGAGAGAGATGTCAAAAGATTAAATAAAACAATGATTCTCCAAAAAAAAAAGCAAGAAAAATCTAAAAATGTCAGTCTGTTGAGTTTGACGTTGATCCCCAGCACAATTCTAGAATGGATTATTAAGATGATTTATCAGCCCTTGGAAAGAGACTTATTAATGACTAGGAACTGGCATGGGTTCATTAAGAGCAAGTCATGCCAGACTGAGCTTATTTCCTTTTGGATGGAGCTTTCAAGAGGATACTGCAAAAAATCATTTACTTGGGCTTCAGCTAGGATCTTGACAAACACTTCTATGATGTCTTTTCATACAGGATGAAGACACAAGATAGGTTGATAGTATGGATAGTTGAATGTTTAACTCATTAAATGATCATCAGAATGTATACATTTAATCAATTATTGTAAACCCAGCAAGACATGTGCTCCAACACTTGATAAAGACAAAAATGAGACATTGATCAAATTTGGGAGTTAGACCAAGTTTGGAGGGATATTGTAAAAATTGTACAACAGAAAATAAGAATCCTATTTGTTGTCTTCCTCAGGCCTTATATAGGCATGATATCTTTTCTTTTCTTTTCTCTTTAATTTTAGAGGGCATTTATTAAAGCTGGGAACAGTGAAACAAGGAAAAGCTGGGGAAATGAGCCTAGGGTGGTCTGCTTTGGCTCACTAAAAAGTCAAAGAAAAGGGGGCCTTGGGGAAAGGTTCAGGGGGTTTGCCTGGAACAAACTGCCACTGCCCATTGCTGCCCTGGCTGCAAACCTTGTGAGGTCCCTAGAGTTTAAGAGATGCATGCCTGTGGGGAAAGAAGAGGGGGGAAATTTCGGGTATGTTCCTGGGAGGGAGAGTGCACACTGGGACCTTGGTTTTGAGGGGTTTTAAAGGCTGAGTGTTTAGTGGAGATCTGTGGGGAAGATCTCAATAGAATTTTCATCAGTTTTATGCTGAAGTATCTCAATGAGGTTTCTTCTCTTAAATTTATTTGTCCTTAGATGTGGTTGGCAAATGACACTAATTGAATTTCTACTATATGTCTCCCTGAGTAGGGTGATTTAAGCTATTTACCCCCTGGTTGGGAAGGAGAAGTGCAAACCATTTATCCTTAGGATTTAGTAGATGGTGCAAAAATGTTTAAATATCTGTCTGCTTCCCTATTTCACTTGTCCTGGCTTACTGGCCTGCCTTATCCCCCACTAAGATACTTCCATCCCTACAATATTTAGGGGTGATGGGAGAGGATGGTCTGTCTCCAGTAAATGCTTCCTATATAGGGTATGGAGGTCTCACCCTGCCTTACTTAAAGGCTATAAGGTAATGGAATTGGAGACTAATTCCAGAGCACTTTTACACACACTGTTTCATTCAGTCTTCACCACAACCCTGCAAAATTAGCATAGTTATGATCTCCATTATATATATATATATATATATATATATATATATATATATATATATATATATATATATATAAGCTTCTGTAATTCTCCAAGGGGACAAATAGTTGTGAAGCTGAACACCTCTAAAAAATAATAAAACTTTCTTACTCTAATGTAGTTGGCATGAATATGAAGTTGTATATTTCAGCTCTAAAATTAACTACATATACCAGAGTGAAGGCAAGGCTTAGGAGTACTTCTATAAAAGGCAGGAGGTTTTCAGTTAGCTTCAAACTTAGTATGAGCCCACAGTGTTATGTGGTTGCTAAATATGATATTGAGATCTCAGGGATATATTAACGCAAGTATAGAGTCCATCACATTGGAAGCAATAGTTTCTTTGTATCTAAAGTTAGAGCATCACTAAAGTATTGTTTTACTCTGGTTGATACAGTTGAGTAAAATGGGGTGTTTTACTTTAAACAACAAAGACTTAAGGAAGAATTTGTGTTGTACATTTTTTTGTGGGCCAATGGGTATGAAATCTGGAAGAATGCAGCTCTCAGAACATAAAATAAATTTTTCATAATTGAAAGGACAACCACTCCTTATAGGTAGGAAGTCTCCCCTATGTATCCCCACCCATCCTCTAGAGGGGTTCAAGCAGAAGTTGGTCAGCTACTTGTTTGGTGTGTTGTAGAATGTTTGTGTACTGTATAATCTCTGATGACCCTTACAATTATACAATTTTTCAAGTCTAAGATTCCTTCACTGTATTCAGATGTATATGACCAAGTCCAAATTTGGGACATCAATTGTTGAATTCCCCAGATTGACTGCTGGGGTTAAAATGAAACAATTGCTTGAGTAATGATCCTGCAAAATAAGAGAGCTTTGGGTAGTTTTGAAAATTTTGTTTTGACAAGCCACCCTTTATAGAATTTGTTTCAAGTTCAAAACTAATTTTAGTCCCTGATGTACATTCTGCTATGATATAATGTAGATTATTCTTGGGCCTTTAGCATATGGTGCCAACCATGTCCTTCAAAAATAAGAAGGGATTCTCTCACAAAAGTCATTCTTTATAAGCCAATAACTATTGTGAATGGTTTGAGTTTCTCCACACACACCATACCCAGTTTAATACATGATTCTAGTCAGAATCTTATAGAATTAATTTCCCACAACCTATATGATGGTCTGGCCTAGAAACTATTGTTGGGGGTGGGGAGATGACTCAGGGAACATCTCTCTTCTGCAGGCCTCTATTGACGTGCCACAACCAGCCATGTGGTTTCCTTTTTCAGAGATTTCCCCAGAATGGGAGTCATCTATCTATATAAAACCCTAATATGCAAATAGACTGAATGGCTGAATGACCTGTGGAATGACTGGTCGGCGGGGGTGGGGCCAGCCAGTGGGTGTTGCCAGGCCAGCCAAGGCGGGTGCCAGTGGGCAGAGGGAGGTGACTGGCAGTAGCGGCTGGGTACGGGGCCAGCGAGTGGGCGGCACCAAGCTGCCAGCAAAGGTGAGTGCCAGTGGGGGCCCCCCCAATCACCCCACTGGTTGCCCCACAGGTTGGCCCTGATCACTGGCCAGGGCTAGGGACCTTACCCTATATATTGGGAACAGTCTCTTAGATTTAAAAATTAAAACTTGGCAAGGCTACTCTAACACTGAAAAAACAGGATGATGCAGCAATGACATGCATGGACTCAGGCTTGCACATTTTGTGGTCAGCCCTGATTCTGACATTTATAACTGGGTGACAAAGCCAATTACTTAACTTCTCTCTGCTTCAGTTTTTCCACACATAAGATGGGGGAAATGGTACTACTGCCTCAGAAGGATCATGTTATGTATGTACCACTTTTTATAATCAGGGCAAAAAAATGTAGCTGCCCATACAACAGCAAGATGCCTTTTATCTGTATGAAAAGTATGGTCACTGGTGCATGCAGTGTCCCGGATTGCAAAAGAGATGTCTGACTGCCATTTTAGGCCTGTAAACCGGCAGTCAAACACCCCTCAGGGCCCCGGATTGGGAAAGGGTGCAGGCTGGGCTGAGTAGTGCCCCTGTACACAAATTTCATGCACCAGGCTTCTAGTTTCATTATCTTAACTCCCTTTTAAGGGGAAAGTTGAAAAATTGGTTTAAAGCAGAATTGAGTGGCTTGGAGTTCTGGGAGGGAAGGGGAGAGATCAAGAATAAGTGTGAGGACATGAACAAGTTTTCCTTCTTGAAGAAAAACTTCCTCCTTAAACTGACCCATTGATAAAGAAGAGGAATGAAAAAGAAGGGAGAGGCAGAACTGGATTTCAACAGGAAGGCCACATATTTAGCATTGGGCAGTGGACAGCAAGTTAGGCTTTTGAGGAACTGCTTTCTCTAAAAGAGTGCAACATCAAGATCTCAGAATAGCCTGAGACAGCATAGCTTAGTGGTTATAGATCCAAATTTTTTAGAGCCAGACTGCCTGGGTACAAATATTGTCTCTAAAACTTGTTGACTATTTCACCTAAATCTCTATAGGGCTCTGTTTCCTTCTTTGTAAGAAATATGAATAACGATAATACCTCATAGACTTATTGTAATGATGAAGATGCTTAATATGTAAAACTCTAGAATAGAGCCTAAAAATTACTAAGTTAATATGAGTGTAAGTACCACAAAATAAAATAAAAAGTAGGGTACAAAGGTGGTCAATTTAGTCAATATTTATTGCATACCTCCCATTTCCAGATACTGTGCTATCCAAGGTTCAATATGGGAGAATTTGGCTTTTGAGTTAGGCAAAATTGGATTCTAATACCAACTCTACCCTTGGCTCTGAGCTAGGTGTCCTTGGGCTTGTTATCTAACCTCCTTGAGCCTCTGTTTTTTTCATGTGTAAAATGGTAATAACAATAGCATGAGGCCATAAAGGATTGTTGCTTGGAGTAATTGAAGTAGTGCCTATATATGTGGCTTATGGAATGGGGCTCACTAAGTGCTAATACATTATTTCTTTAACCTGGAGCCTATACAATGAAATAAATGTCAAACCAAGTCTTAGATAAATTTTAAAATAACACATCAGGAGAAGAAAGGATTGAACTGGCCAAAGCTTGTGTGCAAAACAGCTATGAGTTTTGGTTGACCACAAGTTTCCTATGAGCCAACAGTGTGATTTGGCTACCCAAAGGCTAGTGTAATTTTAGATGATATTAAGAGAAATGGCGAGTTGAGATCCCAGAAAATGATTATTTTACTGTCCTCTGTACTCTGTGTTGGTCATATCACTTCTGACATATAGGCCTGCATTTTGCTTACATGTTTCTGGATGGACAATGACAAACTCATTGACAAACTGTCCAGAAATGGTGACTTGGGTTGTGAGGCAATGGAAAACTTTTCCTTGAGGACGAGATTAAAATAACTCAGGAGGGAATCACTAAGGCAATATTTGAAACAGTTCTTTCTTCTATGAAAATGTTTACAAAACACACCCCACATCCAATCTGTCAACAATTCCTGTTGGCTCTTTTCTCATATTTTGTTAATAATCTAACCATTTCTTTTTAATTTTTTTTCTTTATTGATTAAGGCAGTGGTTCTCAACCTTCCTAATGCCGCGACCCTTTAATACAGTTCCTCATGTTGTGGTGACCCCCAACCATAAAATTATTGACAAACTGTTGCTACTCCATAACTATAATTTTGCTACTGTTATGAATCGTAATGTAAATATCTGATATGCAGGATGTATTCTCATTGTTCACGACCCACAGGTTGAGAACCACTGGATTAAGGTATAACATATGTGTTCTTATCACCCCATTGTCTCCCCAAACCCCACTCATGCCCTCACTAACCTGTTGTCTGTGATCATTTGTTAGGCTTATATGATGCATACAAGTCCTTTGGTTGATCTCTCCCCCTCACCACCACCCTCCCCTACCTTCCCTCTGAGGTTTGACTGTCTGATCAATGCTTCTCTGTCTCTGGATCTGTTTTTGTTCATCAGTTTATGTTTTTCATTATATTCCATAAATGAGTGAGATCATGTGATATTTATCTTTCTCTGACTGGCTTATTTCGCTTAGCATAATGCTCTCCAGTTCCATCCATGCTGTTGCAAAAGGCAAGAGTTTCTTCTTTTTTTACCGCAGCATAGTATTCCATTGTGTAGATGTACCACAGCTTTTTTAATCCACTCATCTGCTGATGAGCACTTAGGCTGTTTCCAGATCTTAGTTATGGTGAATTGTGCAGCTGTGAACATAGGGGTGCATATATCCTTTCTGACTTATGTTTCTAGTTTCTTGAGATATATTTCTAGAAGTGGGATCACTGGGTCAAATGGGAGTTCCCCGTTTAGTTTGAGGAAACTCCATACTGTTCTCCACAGTGGCTGCACCAGTCTGCATTCTCACCAGCAGTGCACGAAGGTTCCTTTTTCTCTGCATCTTCGCCAGCATTTGTCATTTGTTGATTTGTTGATGATAGCCATTCTGACAGGTGTGAGATGGTACTTCATTGTCAGTTTACTTTGCATCTCTCAGATGACTAGTGACATGTTTTCATATGTCTCTTGGCCTTCCTGATGTCTTCTTTTGAAAAGGATCTATTTAGGTCCATTGCCCATTTTTTTATTGGGTTGTTTATCTTCCTTTTGTTAAGTTGTATGAGTTCCCTGTAAATGTTGGAGATTAAACCCTTATCGGTGACAACATTGGCAATTATGTTCTCCCATGCAGTGGGCTTTCTTGTTGTTTTGTTGATGATTTCTTTTGTTGTGCAAAAGCTTTTTATTTTGATGTAGTCCCATTTGTTTATTTTCTCTTTAGTTTCCATTGTCCTAGGAGCAGTATCAGTGAAGAAATTGCTTCAGCATATGTCTGAGATTTTGCTGCCTTTGGATTCCTCTAGTATTTTTATGGTTTTCCATCTTATGTTTAAGTCCTTTATCCATTTTGAGTTTATTTTTGTGTATGGTGTAAGTTGGTGGTATAGTTTCATTTTTTGCATGTATCTATCCAATTTTCACAACACCATTTATTGAAGAGACTGTCTTGATTCCATTGTATGTTCTTGCATCATTTGTCAAATATTAATTGAGCATAGTGGTTTGGGTCAATTTCTGGGCTCTCTCTTCTATCCCATTGGTCTATATGTCTGTTCTTGTGCCAGTACCAAGCAGTTTTGAGAACAGTGGCTTTGTAATACAGCTTGATATCTGGAATTGAGATCCTCTCTAATTTATTTTTCTTTCTCAGGATTGCTGCAGATATTTTTTTGTTTTTTATTCCAGATGAATTTTTGGCGACCTTGTTCTAGGTCAATGGGGAGTGCATTGAACCTATAGATTGCTTAGGGTAGTATGGATATTTTAATGATGTTGATTCTACCAGTCCATGAACATGGTATGTTTTTCGATCTGTTTATGTCTTCCTCTATCTCTTTTTTCAGTGTCCTGTAGTTTTTGGAGTAGAGGTCTTTTATCTCCTTAGTTAAGTTTATTCCTAGGTATCTTAATTTTTTTTGGATGTGTTATGATAAATGGGATTGTTTTTTAGTCTCCCTTTCTGTAAGTTCACTATTGGTGTATAGAAATGCCATAGATTTCTTGGCATTAATTTTGTATCCTGCTACATTTCTACATTGTCAAATTCATTTACTAAGTCTAATAATTTTTTGATGGAGTCTTTAGGGATTGGTATGTACAGTACCATGTCATCTGGGAATAAAGACAATTTTACTTCTTCTTTTCCAATTTGGGTACCTTTTATTTTTATTTTTTCTTGTCTGATTGCAATGGCTAGTGCTTCCAGTATTACGTTGAACAGGAGTGGTGAGAGTGGGCATTCCTGTCTTGTTCCTGTTCTTAGGGGAAATGGTTTTAGTTTTTGCCCATTGAGTATGATGTTTGCTGTGGGTTTGTCATATATGGCTTTTATTATGTTGATGTACGATTCTTCTATTCCCACCTTGTTGAGAGTTTTTATCAAGAAAGGGTGCTGGATTTCGTCAAATGTTTTTTCTGCATCAATTGATATGACTATGTGATTTTTATCTCTCAATTTGTTTATGTGATTGATTCATTGTATCACATTTATTGGTTTGCAGATATTGTACCATCCTTGCATCCCCAGGATAAATCCTACTTGGTCATGGAGTATGATCTTTCTGAAATAATGCAGGATCTGATTTGCTAGAATTTTGTTGAGGATTTTGGCATCTATGTTCATGAGGGATATTGGCCTGTAATTCTCTTTCATTGTGTTATCTTTTTCTGGTGTTGGTATTAGGATAATGCTGGCTTCATCGAATGTGCTTGGAAATGTTCCTTCCTCTTGAACTTTTTTGAATAGTCTGAGAAGAATAGATTTTAGTTCTTTGAATGTTTGGTAAAACTCCCCTGTGAAGCCATCTGGCCCTGGGCTTTTTTTTGCTGGAAGCTTTTTGATGACTGCTTCAATTTCTTCCATAGTTATTGGCCTATTGAGATTTTTAGATTCTTCCTGATTGAGTTTGGGAAGATTGTATTTCTCTAGAAATATGTCCATTTCCTCCAGGTTGTCTAGTTTGTTGGAATAGAGTTGATCATAGTATTTTTTTTTAATAATCTGTTGCATTTCTGTGGGGTCTGTTGTTATTTCGCATCTTTCATTTCTGATTATGTTTATTTGGGTCCTCTCTCTTTGCTCCTTGGTGAGCCTGGCTAGAGTTTCATCAATCTGTTTATCCTTTCAAAGAACCACCTCTTGGTTTCATTGATCTTTTTTATTTTTATTTTTGGTCTCTATGTCATTTATTTCTGCTCTGATCTTTATTATCTCCTTCCTTCTGCTCACTCTGGGTTTTTCTTATTGCTCTCTTTGTAATTCTTTAAGTTGTAGAGTTAGATGATTTACTACAATTTTTTTTCTTGTTTTTTTGAGGTAGGCCTGTAGAGCTATAAACTTCCCTCCCAGGACTGTTTTCATTGTGTTCCATAGATTTTGGATTGTTGCATTTTCATTGTCATTCGTTTCCAGGATGTTTTTAATTTCTTCTTTGATTTCTTTCAAAGTGTTTAAATTTTTTTTGATGGTTTTTATTGTAGTTTATTTCTAATATTATGTATTATGACATCGTGGTCTGAGAAGATGCTTGATATGATTTCAATCTTCTTGAATTTGGAGAAACTTTGTCTATGATGCAATATGTGATCTATCTTTGAACATGTCCCATGTTCACTTGCAAAGAACGTATATTCTGTGGCTTTGGGGTGAAACGTTCTGAAGATGTCAATTAAGCCCATCTGATCGAGTGAGTCATTTAGGATTGCTGTTTCTTTGCTGATTTTTTTTTTTTGTCTAGAGGATTTATCCAGTGATGTCAGTGGGGTTTTAAAGTCCCCTACTATGATTGTATTGTTGTTGATCTCTCCCTTTATACCCTCCAGGAGTTTTTTTTTTTAAAATGTGTTTGGATCCTCCTGAATTGGATGCATATATATTTATCAGGGTTATATCCTCTTGTTGTATCGATCCCTTTAGTATTATGAAGTGGCCTTTCTTATCTCTTGTTATGGCCTTCATTTTGAAGTCTATTTTTTTTCAGATATAAGTTTTCCTGCCCCAGCTTTTTTCTAATTTCCATTTGCCTGAAAGGTATTTTTTCATCCCTTCACTTTCAGTCTGTGTGAGTCCCTTGTTCTGAGGTCTGTCTCTTGTAGACAGCATATATATGGATCATGTTTTTTAATCCATTCAGCCACTCAATGTCTTTTGATTGAACCATTAATCCATTTATGTATGAAGTTATTATTGATAGGTACTTGTTTGTAGCCATTTTTACTTTTTATGCCTGTATTCCTTCTTATTTCTTCTTTCTACACCAGTTCCTTTAGCATTTCTTGCATTGCTGGCTTGGTGGTGATAAACTCCCTTTGTGTGTGTGTGTGTGTGTGTGTGTGTGTGTGTGTGTGTGTGTGTGTTTTGTCTGTGAAGCTCCTTATTTCCCCTTCAATTTTGAATGATAGCCTTGCTGGATAGAGTATTATTGGATTCAGTCCCTTGCTTTGAATCACTTTGTAAATTTCCTTCCATTCTTTTCTGGCCTGATGTGTTTCTGTTGAGAAATATTTTTGATAATCTAATGGGAGATCCCTTGTACGTACCTTTCTGTCTCTTGTAGACTTTAAGATTCTCTGTCGTTAACATTTGGCATCATAATTATGATGTGTCTCGGTGTGGGTCTTTTCGGGTTCATCTTGTTTGGGACTCTCTGTGCTTGTGTGACGTTTTTCTTCCCCCAAATCAGGGAAGTTTTCTGACATTATTTCTTCAAAAAGGTTTTCTAACCTTTGTTCCTCTTCCTGTAGTTCTGGCATCCCTATTATTCATATGTTGCTTTGTTTCATCTTGTCCAAAGCTCCTCTCCTCCTGTCTTTTAATTTTTTTTCTCCAATTGCAGTTCAGTTTGTGTGTGTTTTGCTTTCCTGTCTTCTAATTCTCTAATTCAGTCCTCCGCTTCTCCTAGTCTACTGTTGAAACTTTCCATGGTGTTTTTTATCGTAGCTATATCACTCTTTATTTCTTCTTGATTCTTACATAAGTTGTTGTTTTTTTCACATCTGGTTTATGAACTGTATGACTCTTATTCTGAATTGTTTTCTGACATATTGCATGACTCCACTGAGCTGTTTTTCTGGCGATTCCTCCTTTCTTTTCCTTTGGGGGTTTCTTTGTCTACCCATTTTTGTTCTTACCAAAAGATCTAGGTGTCGAGTTGTGCAGGGGCTGCTCCTTGGGTAGTCATGGCAGTGGCTGTTCCTCAGTTGGTGGCGGCTCTTCTGGTGGGCACTGTTTGCAGCAGTGGTGGCTCCTCTGCCTTGTGGGGGGAGGCAGCTCATGCAGCTACTGCTCCTCGGATGGGGATGGGCTGCTCATGAGGCTGCTGCTCCTCTGATGGGGGTGCTCAGCTGTTGCTCCTCTGATGAGGGTGGGCTGCTCACACAGCTGCTGCTCCTCAGATGGGGGTGGGCTGCTCAATGGGACTGCTGCTCCTCGGACAGGGACGGGCTGCTTGTGCAGCTCCTGCTCCTCAGATGGGAGCAGGTTGCGAGGGGCTGCTGCTCCTTGGTCATGGGTAAGCTGCTTGGGCAGCTGCTGCTCCTGCAGCTGCTGCTCCTTGGGTGGGGGTGGGCCGCTCCTTGGACCGAGGTGGGCAGCTTGCACAGTTGCTGCTTCTCGGGTAGGGGTTGGCTATGCGCATGGCTGCTGCTCCTCAGACAGGGGGGGCGGATTCTCATACAGCTGCTGCTCTTTGGCCTGGGGTGGATTGCTCTCGGGACTGCTGCTCCTCAGATGGGAGCGGGCTACTCACGTGTCTGCTGCTAGTTTGGTCGCAGTACCCTGGGTTAAAACATTGGGTCAGTCAGAGGGGATCATGCTTTGGAATTTACAGGAGCCTGTGCCCAGGGTGACTGGAGTCTCAGTGACTGTGGGACTGCAACCAAGGTAGCAGGTCCCTGGCAGGGTGGATTTAGAGTCCCAGTTGTTATCTAAGGGCAACCTGGGTGGAGGTGAGGCTGGGCTCCCAGTCACAGCAGCTCTCCCCTTCAAAAAGGTAAGACCTCTGAGGAAGAGCTGGCCACTCTGGGACTGTTTGCAATGGTAGCAGAGGCTGGCTAGTTAGGCGAGCCCGGTTAGCCTGCCCCCGAAGGTCCTGCGAGATCTAACTGTGCCTCATTCACACACACACAGACACCCCAGACAACCACACACTCCTCTTTTACTCCCTCACTCACTCACGCTCTCTCCCTCACTGCCACCTTCTTCCCGCCTCTATAGTTGGGTTTGCAGTGTTATTGACCTGTTTATGGATGGAATTTCCTCTTCAGGTGTCTGGTTATGTGGCTCACTCTCTAGCACAGTGGTCAAACAGGGTAAAATTCACCTCGACAAGACATGACACAAAGGGAACAAAACACGAATGTAGTCATGACACTGATAACACCAATATAAGTGACCACCAGAGAAAAGAGAATTAGGGGAGAGAAAAGAGCACAAGTGATATTGAAGAGAGAAAAAAAATGGTATGAGAGAAAAGGAAAAGAAAAAAAAAGGAAGAAATAGGAAAAAAATATATATATATATATATATATATATATATATATATATATATATATATATATATATATATATATATATATATATGTATATGGAGAAAACACCAGAGAATAAATAGGTAAACCAAAACATACAAATACCAAATTACCAGTAAAGAAGGTGGGGACAGAGTCTTATATACAGAAAGTAAGGTTAAGGAATTGGATGAATATGGGGAGGACCTCAGCTCAGTATAGAGGAAGTAGAAAGAGAATGAGTAGATAAGAAAGAGAAGAGAATAATAATAATAAAAATTAAAAAAAAATGATTAAAAATAGGATAAAAAATAAAATAAATTAGAATGATAAAAATAATGCAAAAAAGAAATAGAAAATAAAGAAACAAATGAAAAAAGGAAAATAAAGATAAAAAGAAAAAAAGAGATAAGAAAAATATTAAAATGAAATAAAATAAAAATGCAAAAGTGAAGTGTCGTTCCTTTGTCTGTTTTAAGATCCCACTCTTCTGTACTGTCTGCGATTTCTCAATTTCTTGTTGCTGGGACTGAAGGCCTCTCTTTAGGCCAGTCCCTGTGGACTCTCAGGGACTGTTCAGATTTTTTAATCCTTTGTACCACTCAGGATGTAGTCTGGGTGTGGCTGTATTGGAGAAAATGGCTGCCTAGGTCCCACACTTCAGGTATGACTCAGCGCCAGACTCGCGGCCACCTCTCCCAGGCCCTCTCCTCACCCCAGTCTCTCTCCAGACTCCACAAGTCCACACCTCCTCCTGCACCTCAGCCACAGGTGAGTGTCTGTATCCAAAAGGTCCTATGAACTAGGTTCAAGGAAGAAAAGCAAAGACCAAAAAGTGGGAAAAGAGCTGCGCCTCTGTAAGCCCTTCTCCTCCCGGCACCGCACAGTCTGGTCAGCTGTCCAGAATGTCCCCTATGGGCTCTGTCTTTCATGATTATGGACCCAGATCTAGAATCCCCTGCCACCAGCAGTCCTGTGGACCTCCTTTTCACAGTCAGACACTGTGTATGACCCAAGGGATGCAGCCTCAGTGCTGTGCAGTTTCCCTCTGACCCTCTGGGCTTGGAGGTCTCTCAGTTCTCTCCAGCCCAGATCCCTGATTTTACCATTCTCTAAGTGTCCTCTGCCCTTCCCTGCTGTGAATTGTTTCATCAGCTGTGTCTACTTCACCAGTTAGGGGTGGATGTTATTCTATTTAGTTGCTCATTCTATCTGCTCTGGGACAAGGCTCAGGACACACCCGTCTTCTATCCCGCTGCCATTTTGTCTACCTGGACAGACTTTTTAGGTGCCCACAGTCGGGAAGGTTGGAGTCCTGGTGTTCGTGGGTTTGCAGCTGAGGAAGCTGGTCCCTGGACATTGTGGTTGTAGGGTCCTGGGAAGTATCTGAGGTCTCCCTGGTTGAAGGTAAGGCTCTGATCACAGCTGCTCTCCCTTTTAAGATGGCGCTGTCTCTGCAACAGAGCCAGCCACTCAGGGAGAGATTTCAGCAGCAGTAGAGGCTGCCCGGCCAGGGGAGCCCAGTCCACCAGTCCCCAACAGTCCTGTGGAATATAACTATCCCTCATTCACAAATACACACACTCCCCACATGTCCACAAACTCTCCTTTCATTCTCTCACTCACACATTATCTTGCAGCCTGCCGTCCACTGTTTGCAATGGTAGCAGACAAGATGCAGCCATTTTGGATCTCCTCAATCTAACCATTTCTTATCACCTCTCTGCTACTGTGATGACCTAAGTCACCCACTTTTGCCTAATTATTGCAATAGCTCCTAACAGATCTCTCTGCTTCCACGCATGCTGCTTAGTCTATTATTTACACAGAAGACTGGATGGCACTATTTAAATGTTAATCTAATCATGTCACTCCAGAGGCTTCCTATTTCATTCAGAGTATAAGTCAAAATCCTTATAAAGACTTATGAATGACTTGGTTGGCCTGGCTCCCATTACCTCTCTGACTGTAAACCCTTTTACTCTCTCCATAGCTTACACTTCTCCAGTAGTAGTCTAGTCACAGTTCCTCAAAGCAACCAGGTATTCTCCTTTTTCACAGCTGTTGCATTTGCTTTTCTCTCTTATCAGAACCCACTTTGCCTGTATATTTGCCTGGCTTGTCCCTTCATGTCCCTCATCATCATAAGTCAATATTATCTTCTCAGTGAGATATTCTCAAGCCTCCCTTTTTAAATTGCAACAATCTCCCCACAAAACTCATACTGTTGTATTTCTTGCTCTGCTTTATTTTCACCACCATCATTTATCTTTGTTTCATATTCTATATAACTAGAGGCCTAGTACATGAAATTTGTGCATTGTGAGGGGGTCCCTAAGCCTGGCCTGTGCCCTCTTGCAGTCCGGGACCCCTTGCTCCTTACCGCCTGCCTGCTCGCTGCTCCCTATCACTTGGCTTGCCTCTCCTTAGTGCTACGTGGAGGCGGGAGAGGCTCCTGCCACCGCTGTTGTGCTCACTAGCTGTGAGCCTAGCTTCTGGCTGAGTGGCACTCCCCCTGTGCACTGACCACTAGGGGGCTGCTCCTGCGTTGAGCATCTGCCCCCTGGTAGTCAGTGAGCATCACAGTGACTAGTTATTCTGGTTGTTCTGCTGTAATGGTCACTTAGGCTTTTATTATATAGGTTATCCTATATAATAAAAGCCTAATATGCTAAGTGTCCAGTTGTCCTTTCAACCAATGAAAGTGTAATATGCTAATGATATGCTAAGGCCACTCAACTGCTTGCTGTGATGTGTACTGACCACCAGGAGGCAGATGCCCTGACTGGTAGGTTAGCTTGCTGCTGGGGTTTGGCAGAACAGGACTGAGCAAGACAGGCTGGACACGAACTGGAGCCCTCCCATGGTCCCTCCCTGGTTGGCCAAACTCCCGTACCCTCCCTGGCCTCGATCGTGCACCAGTGAGGTCCCTCATCCTGGCCTGTGCCCTCTTGCATTTGGCTCTATGGCAGAATGGTTGCTATGAAGTGCACTGACCACCAGGGAGCAGATGCTAAACACAGGAGCTGCCCCCTGGTGGTCATTACACTCCCTCAGGGGGAGCGCAGCTCAGCCAGAAGCTGGGCTCATGCTAAGGAGCCCGAGGGCCCCTGGACTGTGAGACGACACAGGCTGGGCTGAGGGACAGCGCCCCCTGTCCCGCCCCGAGTGCAGAAATTTTATGCACTGGGCCTCTAGTTCTATATAATAACCGATATATAAAATATATGAAAGAACTGTACTGGTTGAATCTGGCAGGAGTTGGGTAAGAATGAACTCTGGTTTCTCTGAAACCTGGATAATTAAAAGTTAACTACATAAAGATAGATTTGCAAGTGAATTTTAGCCCAATTCTGGAAGAACCATTGAGTGAGATATTCTGAACTCAGGGAGGACAACTCATATTTTAATAATGTAAGACTATTCTGTGTAAGAAGTAGATTTTATCTAGGTTGCAGCTTGAATCAAAACTAGAGCCAGTGAGTATAAAAGGAATACAAACAAACAAATATGGGATCAATCAAACAATTAGAAATTCTCAGGTTGTCTCATAAAGTGATGAACTCCCATCCCTAGAGGTGTACAGAAAGAAGCTGTGTGCCTCTCTGTCAGCTCTGCTGTAAATGAGGTTCTGTAATGGATTGTGGATTGGGCCATGCCACCTAGACAATCTGTAGCTCTGAGAAGTTGGGGCCAAGGGTGTGTGAGCTTAAGGATCAGGTGGAATTAACAATTTTTTTTTAACTGAGGAAAAGATCTTTGGCCTTTGTTCCTAGAGTCCCAGAAACAAATTCTCCTCTCAAAGGTCCATTCCATTCTAATTGACATTCCATTTCCCAGAAATTACCTAATGCTGGGCTGATGATTAGAGGCCAGCCAGGGTAAAGGGACTGATTCCCATGGCAACCAGGTTGAAAAAACATACCATGTGGAGCATTTTCAGCAACAAGCTACGTTTGTATTATAAATAGATGTTTAATTCATTGAGAGTTTGTGATGACTTTTGCATGATAAATAGATATTTAATTCATTGAGATAGCTCTGACAGTGAGTAGGAAAGTTAAATCTCAAAACCACTCTTTGTCTTTAAGTATGTCACAGTTAATTGACAACCATTTTTTTTCCTTTTAAATCATGTAGAACTTTGGTTTTGTAAGTGAAAGAACAGTATATGTGTTTTTAGAAAGCGAACTAACAGTCCAGTGTCACAATATTTCCCACTATTTGTTTCTCTCTGAAAGGTTTATAAAATTTTTCTGATAGTGTATTTCTGTCTGAATCTTTTCGACACAGGACACCCCAGATTCAATGTCATTTCCACAAGAATCTTTTTTGTCGTGCTTGCCTCATATTCTTTCTGTTTTTCTAACTCAGAGGCTTCTTTAAATTTCAGTCCTTGGCCCTTTGCTCTTTTCTTCTCTTTTTTTCTTTTCCTTGATGAACAGTTAAAACAATCAACTTATCGCTTGCTAACATGTACATCCCTGCCACTAGCCTTGACAATACACTTTGGAATACCCAATGATTGGGAAACAAAATTAGATCTGATCAAAGGAATTTTATCCTAAAACCAAGGACTCAGGATAGGCCTCTTTCCCATGTTTAAAGTGTACAGTTTGATTGAGGGTTAGGGATGGAGAGTTTGAAGGCAGAGAGTGGGTTCAACAGAAAGCAACAATCAAGTTTTGATAAATTCAAATGTAAAAGCACTTTTGAAATGCAAATTTTAGGAACACTATGAGAAATTAGTATAAGCAACTAACAGAATTTCATCAAACGGAAATCAGAGTGAGACTTTGTACTGCTACATCCCAAAGAACTTAATATAAATTAGTTTATATAGCACTCAGAGTGTTTCATTCTGTAAGGATTAAAGGAAATAGGATTCATTTTTCCCCCATTAAGTTGCTGGGTAAATAAGCTTCCTAATATAAGAATATAAGTGTTGCTTTCTAAAATTTGTTGTAAACAGGTATAAAAAACTCACTGTGTATATATCTTTATTGAACAGTGTTAGCTTAGAATTAAACAGTATTGGGAGGTGAGGAATTTTAGGGTCAGATTTGAAGAGATCATGACCTCCTCTAGAACGCATAGTATAATTCTTCTGAGGTTTTGAATAGGTTCAAGGAACTAGGCAAGTTCCTTTTCCCAATCCAAACTCCCAATGTGTGCTGAATTCCCACCTATGGGGAAAGTTACATACTGATCCAGGGAGGATGATCAGAGGCTTAGAATGTGAGCAAGCCTCCATTTGATGTCCTGGGATCTGCTCCAAACCACCCACCTCAACTGCTTACTTGCTCCCTGATATCTCACCACCAAAGGTCCATTTTTTTTTTTTAAGGAAAACAAGGTTTTCTTTAGGAAGGGGCAATTATTCAACTTTATCATTTGTGCACACTTAAGAATGAATTAATGTACACCCTGTGATTGTGAGGTAAGGGCTACAAAGCATACTTTGCCAATTTCAAAGTTCTACAGGGGGCTAATCCTGATGTTTGTGTACTACAGACCTGGAAGTAACAGGGTGAAAAGGATTTAACTTCAGTGTTTGCCCTCTTCAGGCTCAACTTGGAGAGAACTTTTGCATTCACTTTTTCATTCATCATTCATTCAGTAATGAAATGGATTTACAATAGGACATTCTGTTCAGGGATCATGTCTCAAATCAAATTGCTAAGTATTATTTTGGAGCCTTCCCTCCTCCCACACCTGATCCTTGAGTTCCTTTCTCTGTATTGGCTTCCCAATGCCCTCTTATTCTGCTGTGGAGGTCAGTTCCAATACACCATTTATGCTAAGTTGTAAGTGGACAACGGACTAATGAAAAATCACTGCCATAGTTTTTGCAGTTAAATACTGAACACTCTCTTTATTCAGAAGAATACATTTTTAATAGAATTACATGCACCAGTAAATCAGTACTATGTGGAATTACAGGGCTTTGGAATCTGCATTCAGGAAACATCTCACCCTATATCTACAGTTGAAAGTAGAGCTCACAACTCACAGAATCCCAGTGACACAGCTCAGGTGATTAGTGGCCAAGGAATAGAAGATGGGGCTGACTCCCAGGGTAATCAGTCAGATTTGCAGGTTTCTGAGGATAAAAGAGAGAGGAGGGGAAAGCTCTGGTAAAGGAGGAGATTATTATATTGGGACTGGCAGGTCCACTGAGGTTCCCTAAGAGATTGATGATGAAGAGTTGGAGTTGGTGCCCAGTTCTTCTTCTTGGTTATACTCTTCAAGGGCTATAGTCTGGTCCCTTCTATCTGTCTCTGAGTCTCTGTGAAAAGAAAAAGACATGACTAAGTGAATATCCAGAACTATCAACCCGAAAACAGGTTACATTGTGGGGCTAAGATGCTAGAGGCACATCAGAGCATTATTTTTCCAGCAGTCCTGGGTTCACAAAAGGAGGCTCACATGAGGTATTTACCTGGTTTGGAGTCGAGGCCATTTCCTCCACTCTATGGCTAGCACCACCCCCAAAGCTACAATCACCACTACAATCAGGGAACTTCGCACAATGTTCCCCACAGTGCACTCCTGAGCAGCAAGCCCTGTGATGATAAAAGAGGAGAAACCAAAGCCATAGATGTTAATGCATGTATGTCATAGTTGATCTCACATTGCCTACTCATCTGGCCTCCTCCAAGTTTTTTTTTTTTTTTTTTAGAACCATGTGTTGAGACTGTGGAGGGGTGATCAGAGGCAATGTTTATGCTAAGGCAGAAGCAGCCCTCCTTTTGGGGAGGGTAAAAGAGACCTTGAAAAAATCTGGCTCACTATCTTTGAGCAAATCTGAGCTCCCACCTCCTCACCATCCTTAGAGAAAAATCACCATACCTGTGTCTGACTCCAAACCCATCCTCTCCATATTTGGGTTGTCTCCATGGGGACTGTCTCTGGGATACCAGGTGTGTTGTGCCAGGACCTGAAGGGATTATCCACTCACCTGCTGCACCCACCAGCTCCAGGGGGTCACTTGACTCTGACCAGATACCAGGGTGGTCCTGGAGGCGGTAGTTGCAGCTGTAGTTTCCAATGCCTTTTCCTTCTGCGTTGTTGATGACAAAGTCTCCATTCTCTGAGAACTGTCGAGACACTTTGTCTCCGTCACGTTTCAGAACAAATTCAACACCTGGCATGGGTCCTCGGCACTGAAGGGTGATGTCCTTCCCTAGCTTGAACACAGTGCTGGGCCAGGCTGACAGGGAGGGTTTAGGGGGCCTATCTGCAACCAACCAGAACACTAAGTTAGAAGAAGTGGCCCTGAACCAAGCCCTTTACTCTTTTAGGGTAAACTACTAAAAACACTATAAAATCTAGACTCTTACTGAAATCTTCAGGACCTTACCAGTCACCCAGATGTGCAGGGAGTCACTGTGATTTGAAGCTGCAAGGGGAGCAGAGTCTAAATAATAGACACAGCTATAGATCCCAGAATCTTCACCTCTCACCGCTGGCATCCAGAAGTCAGCCCTGTAGCCACTTGGTTGCTGTTTCTCTACGGGTTCTGGAGAACCGTCCTTCAACAGGACAAATGTTGAGTCTGGTAGTTCTCCTTGACATTGAAGAGTCATGTTTTTTCCAGGGGCCACCACGGGACTAGGCTGGGCTGATAGGCTGGGTTTGGGGAGCAAACCTAGAAAAAATTAACTCTTGGTCAGAGAGAAGAAGTCACTTGCCAGTGCATCACCTTTGGAGACTGTTCAGTAAAGAAGAAAGATTATTAAACTTTTTGAAAACCAGTCTCTTCCCTCCTTTCTATACCCCATGACCACTCCAGAGCATCTTCTTTTTACCTGTGACTATGAGTTCCAGGGTGTTGCTAGCCTGTATCTTGATAGGGCTGGCCCAGTCAGGGTGGTAGCAGCAAGTATAACGTCCCATGTTAGCACCAGATATATTGGTGATGGGAAATGCCCCATCATAACTGGTGGATCCCCAGGGCTGCATTGAAGTGGCTTCTTTTTCTTTGTGGAGAATGTACCCTACTCCATGAACTGGCCCTTGGCACCAGAGAGTAACATTCTTCCCCATGGGAACCACAGAACTGGGCTCAGCAAACAACCATGGCTTGGGGAATGTGTCTAGGAAGAGACCAAAGATGTAAAGTGATGAGTGTGAAAACTTAGCATTTGGTGAATTAACCATTCATCTTTCTCCTTCTTGCCACAATAGTTCCCCTCTATGGCCTAGCCTAGCCTTCCAAGAGGAATTACTCTCTCTAATCCCTAGAGCAATTGTCTCTGTCCCAGTTCCATGTTTTGTCTGTCCTTACCAGTCACCCAGATCATAATGGGCTTGCTGAGATGTGATCCCCTGTTTGACATGGTTGTCTCATAGTAGACACAGCTGTAGTTCCCAGAGTCCTCTGCTCCAGTAGTGTGCAGGAAGAAGTCAGCTGAGTTCCCTGAGGTACTCTGGAACTGTAAAGGAACCTGGGTTCCCTCATGCAAGAGGGCGAACCTCATGCCCTCGAGAGCCCCTTGGCAGTGCAGGATCACATTCTTCCCAGGAAGAACCACAGGACCTGGCTCTGCCAGGAGAATAGGTTTGGGGTAGAATTCTGAAATTAAAGATACCACAACATGAGAGAAGCCTGCCCCTCATATTTTGTAAATTGGTGTTTGTTGGTTTGTTGTTGTTTTTTTTTTGGGGGGGGGTATTGTAAGAAACAATATGTTTATTGTAGAAAATTAGAAAGTACAGCAAAAAACCTAATGAAAATAGTATAATTCTACCACACAACAATAACCATTCTTTATACATGTTTATATATTTCTTTCCATTAATTTTTCTATACATGCCCATGTCATTGTAGCTATAATTATTTGTATAATTGGGATCCTACTGTGTGCATGGTTATGTAGGTTAATATTTTTCACTTAACTTTACACTGTAAATATTTTCTGATGATGTTACACAGCCTTTGAAAACCCTTATTTCTATTGGCTGCATAATATGCAGCTGACATTTCAAGGTCTTCACCCTTTCTTGAGGGCCATCCATCCCACAAATCTCTGACCACCCAACTAAAGAAAAAGTGGATATTGAGCCTAAAGGGAAAGGCCAAACAACAAAATAATTGTAGAAATAGAGCAACATGAAATTGGCTCTAGGGATTTGACAACCCATCTACCTCACTTCTTTTCCCAGAAATTAACTTGTCTCCTCCCTCTCCTTTGTCTCTTATTCCTGTATTGATAATCATATCAGTAGCTGCCTTACATATACTGTTTACCATCTGCCAGTCACTGTCCTAAGCACTTTCTTGGTGACTTTTAGAAGGAACATGTATTCCTCTCCTGCTGACAGGCCTTCCACTCACTGTCCCAGGGTCAATAAACCCCTCCACCTTTATTTCCCCACTCCTGACCTGTCACCACGAGCTCCACAGAGTTGCTGGGTTCAGACCAGGTAGCAAAATCATAATATCGGCAGCTGTAATTCCCTCCATCACTGATGCCCACCGAAATGATTACAAACTGAGCTGCACTGGCCCCTGAGCTTGTCCAGGACTTGTCACTGGATGCTATTTCACTTCCATCTTTGTAAAGAATAAAGCTCATGTGCTGCTGGGGAGTAGAGCAATTGAAAGTCACTCGGGCACCAGGAGTGACCACTGGGCGGTCCCATGTGTTGAAGAAGGGCTTCGGGTACATGTCTAGAAGATTAAAGGAAAAAAAAAACACACAACAACAAAAAAAAAACAACTTAAAGGGGGGGTGGGGGGCAAATAGTTCATATATTGTTTCTAGGAAGGTGCTTTGTATTTTATAATATTGCATTCATAATTAGATGGATTTAAAAATGTAGGCAAATTCACTGCAGATGAACATCTCACAGGGACCTCTCACTCCTACCCCTCACTTCCTGTGGCAGAATCCTCTCTGTCATCAGGGCAGACAATGGAGGATAGCTAAAAGAGTGAATTGTCTTTGGGCCTCTGCTGGTTCCCTGAGTCTCAGTTTGTTCACTTGGACAAGAAGGGGAAATAGTATCTGCTCTACAAGGTATCATTCCCCTTTCTTGTCCAAATATCCTTTGAATGTTTGCTCTATAGCTGAATAAAATAATTGATATGAAAATAATTAGAAAAATTAAATCACCCTCCACAAACCCCAGCTATTAATAACAATTACTGCTATTAATATCGTGCAGCCAGAGGCCCTGGCACTCCCAGCGACACGCCTGCCTGGCTCTAAGATTGGACACAGGCTCCTAGGACCAGCAACAAAGTTTGCTGTAGGGAGAAGAGTGTCTGACCCAGAGTTTTGCCTTCCCCCTCCTCCCTCACATACCCTTTTCAGCTTTACCTTTTATAATAAGTTCCAGGGGCTCACTGGGCTCAGACCACTTGAAGGGGTGCATTTCAGTGTGAGTGCTGCAGCTATAATTGCCTTCGTCTTTATCCTCCATTCTTGGGATTGTAAAGAAGGCTTCTCTTCCAACTGCACCGAGTTGTTGGACAGGTTCCTGCAATCCCTCTTTATACAGAGCAAACCCCATGCCTGCCAGCCATCCTTTGCACCGGATTTGCAGTTCCTGGCCTCGGATTGGAGGGGGCGCAGAAATGACAGGTTTGGGGAGCATGTCTAGAAAACAAAACGGGGTGAAAAAGAAGCCCAAAGTTTGAAGGTGCCCAGATGGGACACTTGGAGTCATTTTGTCGATATTTGGTATTTGGTTCTTCTTGTCAGTCTCCTCTCATTCTCTTACCCACTCCCTGCCTTATTTCAGTGTCCCTTCTCTCCTACATGCAGCACAAGCCCCTTGGCTCTTAGTTTTTGTGCATTCGCCCATACTCAGCAACAGTATTGGAGTCCCAGGGGCTCTGGGGATTACTCCGGAAGGGCCCTTGGACATTTCTTACCTGTCCCTACCAGCTCAAGTGCCTCACTGGGCTCCGACACAGCCATCTCCTCCCATGAATGGCAGTGGTAACTCCCGGCGTGACTCTGGGTCAGGGCGCCAAGGGGGAAAGCAGCCCGGACCTGCTTTGATGCTGGGCGAGTTGCAATCCACCCGGTTCCGTCTTTCAGCAGCACAAACTCCTTTGTTGAGCCAGAAGGGCTTCTGCACCACAGGGTTAAGTTCTTCCACGGGGCCAGAGGGAAGTTGGTCTCTGCCCATAGCTCAGGCTTAGGGGTTGGCATAATTATTTCTAGAAACAGCAGAGTTAATGAAGCCATCTTCCTCTTCTCCCCCTTTCCTTACTCTTGAACCCCCTACCCAGATCACACTGCCCACCTCTCCTTTCAACTCAAATCCAAACTTTTTCCTTCCTTCGGAAGGTTCAGGGAAATGGAGAACCTAATGTCTTAGATGAGACTCAGAAAAGTGAAGAAGCTTGGGGGAAATTTTGCACAAAAACAGAGTTAGAGGCTGAATTTTGCCAGCAACTTTAGCAAGTGCTCCTTCCTGGCTGTCCTTCCCTTCCAATCAGTCACTCCCTGTCCACTGACACTGACACTATGTAGTTATTTCGGATCTCTAGGGAAGAATGTCCCAGTCTGTAGCAGAAAAAACTCACCAGTCTCTTCTGTTAATACCCCATTGCTCAGTCCTGCAAAAGAAATTGCTGCCAGGACTCTGCCCCCTCTCCCACGGGATTTTACCCCAGCCTTCTGCCCAGACCCTTACCCCACCCCCTTGTACTCACCACAGCAGAGAAGTACCGTGATTATGAACAGCATGATGACCCCTTGAGCTGTTCCCAGCAACCAGGCTTCTCTAGTGAGACCAGAAAAGAGATGAGAGGAGTTGCTGGGATTAGTAGGAGGGCGGAGAGAAGGGGGCGGCAATTTATGTCATTGGCTTACTCACCACCCAATAGGAATTGACTATGAGCAGGATAATGGGAAATAATCTTTTCTGACACCAATGGCTTTTCTTTTTGAGGGCATCGCCACCTACAAACCTCTTACTATTTCATGACCCACGTACCCCCCGCCCTCCTCCTCCTCAGCCTATATCAGATGTCAGCTCCCCATGGCCCCTGGTTAGGCTGTTGCTGAAACTGAGATGTCAGATGTAAAAATGCTTTTGTAACTCTAGCTCTCAGAACCTCTGGAGTTCAGTGTGATCGGCAGCTCTGGGTGGTGGGTGTGGGGGTGGAGGGAGAAATCTTGGGTGTTTCACCTTTATCATGTTTAAGTTTGGAAGAAGGTTTTATTATGGCAATATTGATCCTCAGACTGACCTGCCTCACCTGCCTTTGTTATGGAAGAGTTGACTAGGCAGCCGCAGTGAATTACCAGAGGATTGTCAGTGCTGAGTTAAGCTTGTCATAGAGTGGGATCTCTCTACCCCACCCTCCCCCAGATTATGACTAGAAATATGCAGCAGCTTTGGGTTATTGGTCCTATAAAATTAGATATTAAGCCAAAATCCGTTTGAAATATTTTACTTAGAAAACACTAACCCTCCTTCCTGGTCAGGAAAACCTGCTTTTCAAACTGCTTTTTTTCTGATGTCTGCCTTCTAAACTCATTCTTTGTTATAGTGGTCCTGGACTGAAGTAGGGCACTTTAAGCTACATTCTTTCAAATCCCAGGTTTGGAGGTTACCCTAATGTATGTGGGACTCAGGATAGATTATAAGGAGAACTAGAATTTGTCCTCCACTGAAACTTTGAAAACTCAAGGGATGGTAATTTTTGCAGAAGGCTTAGGTGGTGGCTCCCTTCTTGCTATTGCAGCACTCTGTCCCTCAGATCCCATTGGAAAACACAGACAAACACAATCATAGTTATAATCCATTGTGTATTGAATACTCCCAGACACACAAAGTTTTATGCTCATGGTGGTGGTGGGGATACAGCCAGGAGCAGAGGATGGGGAGATGTAGGCAAGACATTCAGGAGCTGAGGCTCCCACCAAGCCAGGAGCTGTCATTTGTCTTCTCATTTTTAAACAGAATGGCCTGATCACAGGCCATGGGGATGGAAAGAGAGGGGAATGGCATCAAAGATCAAAGGAAATGTCAGGAGAATCTGTTTAGCTTGTCATTTTCTGTGTCATAAGATGCCATCTGATTCCCTGGCCCAATCAATATCCTCATCAGATGCCCATCCAAGTTAAGATTATATTATCAGAATGCCCTGCACAGGTAGTTTGGGGGGCTTATCTGTAAGCAGTCCAGAGACCAGAGTTAGAGGTGACCTTGAACTCAGTACCCACTCCCCCAAGAAATGTTTTTCAGCTCCCTATTTTCTCTTCTATTAGTTTCTATTTCACTAGATCAGTGGCTTCAAAATTTGACTGTGAAATAAACCAATCAGAGAAAGCCAAGTGTCATATGATTACACTTACATGTGGAATCTGGTGAACAAAATAAACTAGCAAACAAAATAGAAACAGACTCGTAGAGAACAGTCTTACAGCTGTCAGAAGGGAAGAGGGTTGGGAGGCTGGGTGAAAATGGTGAAGGGATTAAACAAAGAAAAAAAACCTCATAGATATAGACAACAGTATGGTGATGATCAGAGGGAAAGGGGGGTGGAGGGAGATTAGAGAGGGTAAGGGAGGGATAATTGGTGATTAAAGGAAGGAGACTTGACTTGGGATGGTGAACAGATGATGTATTATAGAGTTGTATACTGGAAACCTTTATAATTTTATTAACCAATGTCACCCAAATCAATTCAACAACAGCAAAAGAAACAAAAAAAATCCACAAAATGTGACAGTGCATTAGAACCCCTAGGCACTCCTTGGTGCCCACACCTACCTTTAATCAGGACTTCATATCTATAAGTTTCCCTTGGCATAAAAGAAAATAACATTTCCAGGAGTTAAAATGGGGTTCCAGTGGTTCTCAACCTGTGGGTCGCGAACAATGAAAATACATCCTGCATATCAGATATTTACATTACGATTCATAACAGTAGCAAAATTACAGTTATGAAGTATCAACGAAAATAATTTTATGATTGGGGATCACCACAACATGAGGAACTGTATTAAAGGGTTGAGGCATTAGGAAGGTTGAGAACCACTGGTAGGCCATACTAAGACATAGGGCTTGAGTAACAACTCTGGGATAGAAGGTACCTAAAGTTTTTGAAGAAAATTCTACATCAAACTCCTGGAGTGTTTTTCCTTGTTTCATAACTCCAAGAGGATACAGGTCCACTAAGACCTTTTTCAGAGCATTGTAATGATAATAAAAAAAAAAAACAGTTGTTAGCACTTGCCTACAACCATAAACTCCATGGTATTATGTGATGTCATCATGAGAGAGGTCTTCCAGGAGAGGAGACAGTGGTAGCTATAAATGCCAGCATCACTGTTGGTAACATTGTTGAGGAAGAATGACTCGTTATCATCAATGTTGGTGGCATCCCAGAGTTGAAGTGGTGTGTCTTCTCCTTTCTTATAGAGTGTAAACCCTACTCTATCCACTGGTCCATAGGCTCATGTTCTGACTCATTTGGACCACAGAACTGGGCTGAGCAAGTAGCCAGTTCTTGTGGAAAGTGTCTAGGATGAGATCCAAAATATAAAGGGCTAATAATCTGACTTCCTCCTCCCACTACTTGGGGTTTTTCCCCTCTTGTTCCTAAAATCCACCCTTGGCAAATCCCACTTATGTCCCCACTGTTAGCCCTGGCTACATGATTAGGTTCTCCAGGAGGTCCAAAGGGAGTTATATATTCTTAGGCCCTAATATGGGTCCCATGGCATCCTCCTCTCTTACCAGTTACCCAGATTTTCAGGATATGACTGAAGAGTGAACCTCTGTATGACCCATCATAGTAAAAACAGAGGTAATGTCCAGAATCATGGATTTTCAAAGCCCAGAAGGAGAAATATGCCTCAATTTTTATTGGTCTTTTGTGGTAAAAGGACTTCTCCAAGTCTTCAAGCTTTATTAGAGCAAAGGTCATTCCATAGATTGGCCCTTGACACCTGAGATTCAGGTTGTCTCCAGGTGCCATGATGGGCCCAGGTTAAGCTGTCAGAGTTGGTTTGGGATAAAGTTCTAGAAAGGGGAGAGACCCTGAGTTAGAGGTAGGATGATTCTTCCCTATTATTTTCTCTTTTTCTTTCCTACTTTCTTTAAACAGGAAGTGATAGCTGAAATTTACCCTCTGTTTCCTCTCCTTCCTTGAATCTCTCCCTCTTCTAAAAGGTAATCAAGGGTATGTTTACTTATGCCCCTGCCTTCTCACCAGACTCTATAAGCTCCACTGAGCTCTATCTATGTTTAGGGGTGTGTCTCAGTGGAATAACTACATCTGTAATTCCTTATATCTTTAGGTCCCTGAAATGACACATGTAATTTTTCCACCTGTTGAGAAACAAATTTCTGAGAAATGACTTTGATTCTATCTTTGTAGAGCATGAATGCAAGTGCAGTATTTAAGGATGGATTTTGAACACATGTAAGACCCTACTTCCCAACAGCAGATTGGAAGAAGACAATAAGGAAGGATTGTGCAGTAAATCTACAACCCAAATCTCTGTTAATGGGGCCACAGCCTTGTCTCCATGTATTGTTCTTCCAAGGAGATCATACAACAAAATAGAAGGCAAGCCTTTCACATACCACTCCTTCTTATCCATCCGTTTCAGGTAGACCCACCCACCCATTATTGGAAGGATCAGCTCTATCACATGCTCACTGAGCAATTTCTGATGTGTCAGGAATCATGTAGGACTATGGATATGAAAGTAAAGAAGACCCAGTCTCTGTCAGCAAAAATCTCATGGCTTAAGGGGGATACCAGTGAACAGGTAACTGCAGAAGTGTGTGCTAGTGGAATATATTCTGAAAGGGCATTCATACAAAAAATCATACATAGATGCAATTCAAACAGACAGACCTCTGTTTTTGATCCTCAATAAAAAGCTATGCTAACAAAATTAATATCTACCATTTATTGAGAACTTATATGCCAGGCACTGTACATGTGTTATATTTAGGCAAATCCTCACAACAACCCTGTGAGGTAGGCATTATTATTATACCAATTTTTCAGATCAGGAAAGTGAGGCACAGAGAGGCATCATACAGTAGGTTGGCTAGATACTGTTATTCCATGTTTGAATGGGGGAAACCAAAGCACAGAGATGTGAAGTCACTTACTCAAGATCACACAAGGAGGCAGTGTCAAAGGTAGGATTAGAAACCAGGATTACTGCTTCTAAATCCAGGGTACTTTCTGTAGCACCACAGCTTTCCCCAACCCTATTTAGCTTGACGGAGAAACTAAAGCAAATGTGACCAATTCTGTCTAAGAAGCATCCAAGTCATGGCATGGGGGAGTTGGGGATAGGGTGTGCATCTGGAATTTGGACATTTTGGGGAGCCCTCCGATGTGCTTAAAGCTTATTGCTACTATACTGGTTCTGTAGATACATGACTAAAGCAATTTATACAGTCATTTCTAAAAATATACACTTTCTTTGTCACTTTTGCTTATTTTTATCACCAGTACTAGCAATCCATTCTATTTTCCACACTAAAAATTAATAATCACAAAAGAATAAAAATACATTAAATAATTTAAATATCAGTTTATAAGACTGCAGTGCAGTGCCTGGCACAGATTATGTGCTCAATAAATATAGTCTAATGAATGCATGCTATTCAACAAAGATGTGATGAGTTGAAGCTGCTGGACATTTGTCTGGGCCTACTCACTAGCCAAGAAATTGGCTCCCACAGGTCTGCCTGGTAGCATGTGTGATACTAATTTGCATCTCGCTAAAATGTCAAGACTCTAATTAATGGGCCTTATAGGGCCTAGGAACTGGCAGAGGGAAGTAAAATCAGAAACCCTGTCTCATCCAGCCATGATCCTGGGTACAACAATAATCAGACCCCAGCAGCCATAACCACACCCACCTGCTACAATCAGCTTCAGGGGTTTGCTGGGCTCTGACCACAGGGTGGGGAGTATCTGAATAAGAGTGTGGCAGATATAAACAATTTTGCTTTCAGGTGTCACATTGGCAATAGAGAAGATAGCCACTGTCCCGGTTGGTATTTGGTAATCCATGGGCTCAGCATATCCCTCTTTGAACAGCATGAATATCAAATCCTGAAGCCAGCCATGACAAAGTATATTAACATTACATCCAGGAAGAGGAGTGGTCTCAGACTGGATCCAGAAGATGGGCTTGGGCAGCTGGCCTGGAAGGAGAGATCGAACTGGAATTCAGGTAGAACAAGCACAGTGCTTCCCATGGAACAGACTGGCTGGTGCCCAGAGGAGGGGTTTAGGGGTATTTGGATAAAGAAGGTGAAGGAAACAGCTAAAAACATATGTGCATAATTTGGTAAAGGCCAGGGAAGGGGGAGGGGGGGAGGGTGGAAGTGGGCAAAGGGGGTCAGAAAGGGGAACTCCTGCAATAATGTCAACATTTAAAAGTTTTTATAATAAAAATTAAATGAACTTCCCTGTATGATCCTTATTTGCTACTCCTCCTTCCCCCATCTTGAGTTTCCCCTAAGTTGAGAGCTTGCCCTCTAAATCTGTTTGAGTTTGCATTCTTACTCCTCATTGCTTATAGAGAGTAGGCAGTTATTTACTAACTGTGGAATGCTCACATATATGTATGCAGGTAAATCGATGAAAGAATTAAACTCTGCATTGGAAAGGCAAGCTTGAATCCCAGGAGTTGGAGTTTATTATTGATTAGCTATTTCTGTCTTCTTACCTGGTGCCTCCAACTCTAAAACTTTACTGGGCTCTGACCAGGCTGTCTCCTTTCAGTAGCAGCACCTGTAATGGCCTGTATTGTACTTAGTAAGGGCACCTATGGCGAATGAAACTTGGAAGGTCTTGTAGGAAGGGTGGATCCAGGTCATCTGTGTCTTATCCTTCAGCAGCAGGAACTTGCTTGGAATTGGAGAAGGGCTTTTGCACCAAAGTGTGATGTTCTTCCACGGGGCCTGGGGGTATTTGGTCTCTATATACAGCTTCAGTTGAGTTTGTATCACTGTCATTCCCAAAGATCACAAAGATGTGAGTATACAACTCTCCCATAATGTGCCCCCAATGTCCCTTAAAATTAGCCCTGACCTAGATTCTTCTTTTTGTCTTCCCTTGGGAATAGGAGTGTCTGCTCCTGTGGGAAGTGGGATAGGGATCCCAGACTATTTGTTCAAGGAATCCATGTGAATTGGGAAATAAAGTTCAAGCCTGGCTTCTTTTCCATCTGAGATAAAGCTCTTCGCTATCCTGTGGGAAACCAAGTCATGAAGTGAGGGGCTTTTATTCCCAACCAGCTCAATCTGAGAATTTTCTTTGGGATCTCAAGGCAGTTTGGTTCAAGGCCACAGAAACAGGCCTATGTCTTGGAACCTTCAGAAAGGAAGTTACCTGAGGTATCAGGACTCACTTACCTATTGATGTCCTACCCAGACTCAGCCCTGAAAAGAGAGATTATGGTAAAAGAACGCCCCCCCTCAGTGTCCCCACCCACTCACAAACATCAATATTCTCCTCTCCCTCCCCAAGGTGCCCACTCATAGCGGTACTTATGACAGAGTTACTTACCCCTCACCCGCAGCATAGTGGCCTTCTCCCCTGGGCTGTCCAGGGTCATGGGGCCTCTGGTGCTCAATATGTGCTTCAAGGCTTAAAGGGTTTTGCCTCTCAGCAGGTGATGCGATCTAAAAGCAGAAATGTTTTTACTCAAAGACTTGTCCTGCTCCTTGGAGTTTAGTTTGGATCACGAAGCTGCTGTTGCCAACCCTACTCCCTTCTACTCACTCACAGGCATGCAAGGGATTACAGTACAAGGTATTACAAGGTCTTACAAGGTCACTTACTACTTCCTCTCCTTGCCCCTTTCCCCCACTTCCCCCTCCAGTCACCCAAGGTCTTATCTGGTATCTAAGATTCAGACTTGTTGAAATGTCTGTTTTTCCCTGGGATCTCAAAGGCCCAGAGATGTGATCTAATCCAGGACGGCAGAAGAGCCATGGGATAAAGGAAATGGGAGTTGTAGAGAGCCACCTTTTCAGAATGCATATATATTGCTTGAGTCCTCCAACAACATAGCAAAGGAGGAGTTTCTGCCATACCCATTTTGCTGGCAAAGGAGACAGAGGCTTAAGTGAGGATGTATAATTTGCCCAAAGTAAAAAAATTAAATATCAGAGCTGAAATTCGAATTCACATTGAACTCCAATGCCTATGCTCTAAAACCAGTATTTAAACTCCCACAGACAGTCCTTTCCCTTATTCTCACCTTCCCATACCCCTCCTATTTCATCCCTTCCAGACCTTCCCTTTTGTTGAGTGCTTCAGATACAATATTATTCTCATTCTTATATCTTACCCCCTAAACTCAAAACTCCCAACTCTAGTAGGTGTTGGGGAATCACGCTGCTTGAGTTAATTAATATAATGTGCAAATTATTTATTGGCTGCCTGTAATTTGTAAGCCTTTTTGTTCATGTCTCTAAAGAGAAAAAAGGAATTGTTTGAATTTCAGGGGATATGGCAAAGATTTGAGTTCAGGGAATCCTTCTCATTTTCTGAAAATCACTATTGAGCACATAGCCTGAATGTACATAATGTACACCCCTATGTTTTCCTGCCTCCCTGCACCCCATCCAGAGTATCCTTTTTCCAAGAGGAGGTGCATCCCCACCACACAGACTCAGGCTAATCTACTCCACCAACCCTGTCTTCAGAGTCTGAGGTCCTGGCGGAACCCAGGTGTTTAATCCTATCTTGGTAGAGTGGGGTAAAGGCAACTCCCAGAACAGAAAGGGGCTGATTTGCCTTCCCAAATTGATCCTAGTACCACTGCTTCTAACTTGCTCCAGGGCAAACACAGGTTGAATGGAATAACAGGAAAAGGGGGATTCATTTTCAAACATCTGGGCTGTAGGAAGCAGGTGGACAGTCAGAGATCCAGGAAGGCATAGTTTCCTTTTGCATTTCTTTCATTGCATTGAAGGGTGCTCAAATCACCCTCTCTGAACTTTTCTTATCTGTGAAGTAGAGGAATAAAATCTACCTAAGCATTGTTTTTGTGTTGGATCAGAGATAAGATATGTACAGTGCCAAGCACATAGTGAACACTTCTTTAAAAGAAAGTTTATTTTTCTTCTTCCCAAAGGATACATCAACCTGGTGTAGGAGACTACGGATGCTCTTTCCATTTCAAGCTCTTTGCTCTATTCCTTTTAGGGTCAGGGCCAAGCCCAGGTTTGGGTGCCACCCTGTTGCTTTGTTGCCCTGAGGTTTTGGGCCAGGATTTATTGGGAAAGCCAGGTTCTACTACCAAAGGAAAAGTTCAATCTGGGATTCTGCCCATGAATACCATCTGAGGTTTCCTTGACATCCTTGTCACTTGGACCCCTAAACCAGAGTTTTGCCTCCTGAGGGCTTGAATGGAATCAGGGAACCTGGGATGCTCAGCATGGCTGATTCCTCCCCAATCACTAAGAAAACTATACCACTTACATTCAGCCAAAATGATGAATTTTATGCCAGGAAATGGACAGTAGCTGCTAGTTTCAGGTTAATTGGCCACGCCCATTTTGGCCTTTCACACACCCCCACCCCCAACTTCAGCAGTCTAGCCTTTTTGTCTTCCTCTTCTACTCCACCCCAAGCATTTCCCCCACCTTTAAGCACCTCTGCAGTGTTTTTGAGCATATCCCAAACTAGAAATGCTAAATGCCCCCCCCCACCGCATATCTTTGAGGGCTCTAGGAATCAAAGGGGTTGGGCTCAGCAAGGTGCTCTGCTAAAGGTTTTGAGGGAAGACTGAAAAGATAAAGGGAAGATATCTACAGTGTCCAGAGATTCTCAGCAAGGCAAGGCTGGGATGATGAGGGAAGACAAAAGGAGAGGATAAAGAATGTGGGGAACATACTAGGGAACAGTTTGATTAAGGGCAATTAATTACAGCGGGAGACTATTTCGGGGTTTTCTTTAGGGGCCAGTATTTAATCTTCAGTCACTGGACTATGCGTTCATTTGCAGGTACTTAACGGTAGTTGAAGGCCCGCTCCGATGTTGGAGATTCTCCAGTGAGCTCCTCCAGATGCAGCAAACTGCCCAGCACGGGAAGAGCTAAGGACAGCGCTCCGCGCCCCTCCTCCCTCTCTACCCTGCTAGCTCGCTGGCCAGCTCCAACCTACCCCGCCCTCCCTCCGCCAGGCTCTGGGAGTCCACCTACACTAACGCTGCCTGACACCTTCAGTCCTCTGACAGCCAGGATTTCTATGCCCCTCCCAGTTCTCAGCCTGTCTCCTGACTCCCTACAGAGGTGGCTGGAGCCAAATTCAGGTCCCAGCCACCTCACCTGTTCCTCAGAGTTTCACTAGGTCACAGTTTTCTGGAGGGGAGAGTGCCAACTCTTAAGACTGCCTAAGCTGCAGATTCTTCCTCTGCAGCTCTCAAATGCCTTTAAAGGTATCTCTGATCTTCCTCTGTTCATTTAATGTACCACAATGCATAAACATTGCCTCCATGGTTTAAAGGTTTAAATGTGTGCTATGTACCTCTGGTCCCTGGGCATCTAGTATTTCTAATTTTCATAGTAACCCTACAAGGTGTGTTACTTCCCTCAATTTTACAGATGAAGAAACTGAAGCTCAGAGAGAGTTAAGTAACATGGACAGCCTTTAAATTCTAGCTTGGGATTAAAAAACAAAAACAAAAACAAAACAAAACAAAACAAACACACACACAAAAAAAACCAAGTTTTAGAGACATATAAATTTGGATTTCAGTTCAGGTTCCATTATTCAACAGTTGAGTGACCCCGAGTGAGTTAAACTCTCTGAGTTTCAGTTCCCTATCTATAAAATAAAGAAAACAACAAAAGCTATTGCAAAAGGTTTCAATGGGACAGTGCAAGTAAAACTTATGGCATAGTAAGCTGGGTACTTGGTAGGTGCTTAATAATCAGTAGCTGCTGCTACTACCACCAATGATATAGACAATTGTTCACAAATTCAGTTGACCATGAAAGACTTTTTGAAATGATAATGAATGAATGAGATATTCAACAAATTTATTCTTGTGTATGGTGAAAGTTGGTGGTCTAGTTGCATTTTTTGCATGTATCTGTCCAATTTTCCCAACACTATTTATTGAAGAGACTGTCTTTACTCCTTTGTATGCTTTTGCCTCCTTTGTCAAAATTAATTTCCATAATGGTGTGGGTCGATTTCTAGCATCTCTGTTCTGTTCCATTCATCTTTATGCCTGTTCTTGCACCAGTACCAGATTGTTTTGATTACAATGGCTTCATAGTATAGCCTGAAAAGTTACAAAATGAAGTACTATGTGGCTGTAAAAAAAAAAAAAAGGATCTCTTACTCTTTGCAACAGCATGGATGGACCCAGACCCTTATGCTGAGTGAAATAACCCAATCAGAGAAAGACAAATATCACATGATCTCACTTACACATGAAATCTAATGAAGAAAATAAACTTACAAATGAAATAGGTCCAGAGGCATGGATACATGGTTGAACACAGTAGTTGATAGTCAGGAATAAAATATGCATGCTGATTTTCAAACTTTTATATAATAAACATTATGATAGTACCAGACACCATAAATACTAACTCATTGTGTTCCCATAACAATATGGAATAGCTGTCATTTTCAGTCACATTTTACAGATGAAGAAAGTGAAACATAAAGCCATTAAGCAAATTGCCTGACATCTACACAACCAGCAAGAGGTAAAGCTACGATTCACAGAGCTAGGATTTACATCCAGACAGTTTGTATATACAGTCTTAAGTTTTGTTTTTACTTAAACCACTTTACTGATTTTACTTTATATCTGAATAGGTCTTATATAGAATATATTTCTGAAACTTTTTATACTAAGTAACGGAACAACTTCCTAACTAACTTCTTATCCCTTTCATTCTTTTTATAAAAACTGAGGTATAATTGACACATAACATTATATTTTACATAATGTTTCTTTCAGGTGTACAATATAATGATTCAATCTTTGTATTTATTGTGAAATGCAGTCCCATTTTCTTAACCACTACACTATGCTGTCTCTGCATCGGATGCTGGTAATGATAAAAATAAAAAATTTAAAATTTTAGAAAAGATGAGAAAATAGCAAAATAGAAAAGCACTAATCAAATGCATTGTTAATAAGGTAGAAAAAGGAAATGATAGTATTTCCCTGCTCTCTGAAAGTCCTTGGGCTGAGGCTTTTGTTCTTGAAACTGCAGCCTGAATCTACAGCCCAGAATCCCCTCTAACTGGTCATGGATGCTTTATAAAAGTCCTGGGACTGTGTAGGTGAGAACATCACTCACTCTGAACTTCTGGGTCACTATGGAATCTTGAAGGGGCTTGTTCTTCAGGCTTCATAGAAGCCCCTCATTCAAACTATGGCTGGCAATTGAGATGCTTGAAGTTCCATCTCTAGGCTACCTCTGTGGGTCTTAAACCTTGCAGCCTGCCTACAGCTGGGGAAACAATTTCTGACCAACTTCCCCAGGAAAAATTGAGTGGCCCAATATTATAAAACAGGGTCTGGGTCTGTGACATAACTGAGATGGAGTTCTTTATGTTGGTTCTGCTGGCCTTTCCCCGTAAAGAAACCAATAGTCCAGCAGGCTTGTGGCTCCGTGACTCTGAATCTTACACATACACACACACACACACACACTCCAAGAAGCCTGGTTTTCTCTCCTTGTTTGAAAGTTGGCTAATATTAAACAACTCCTCTTTCAGGAAATGCTTTGAGAATGACCAGTCTTATTTCTAGTGGCCAAGTCCCCTTTAACTCTCCATTCTCTTAAACTAGTGCAGCGGTTCTCAACCTGTGAGTCGCGACCCCTTTGGTGGTCGAAGGACCCTTTCACAGGGGTCGCCTAAGACCATCCTGCATATCAGATATTTACATTAAGATTCATAATAGTAGCAACATTACAGTTATGAAGTAGCAATGAAAATAATTTTATGGTTGGGTCACAACATGAGGAACTGTATTTAAAGGGCCAGAAGGTTGAGAACCACTGAACTTGTGGGATGGATAGGAGGGTGCTGGTATGGGAGCTCTCACTCTCACTGCCCTGGAAAGTAGAGATACCAGAAAATATTCCTGAATCACACCCCTTTTCACACTCACACCTTGAGCATGTTGGCTAGGTTCCTCCTGTGAAAGCTTCAGAATCAACTCTTATGGATTGTAAGACAACGGGTAGACATAGAGTTTATTATGTACATACTATACACATTGGAGTAGGTGATGTGTTGGAGTGTAGAGGAGGGACTAATGTGATTTGTAAGACAGGGTTTCTAAGCTCCAAAGACTCTCAGAATAGACAGAAGAAAAGAGCAATTATTTCACAAAAGCTGTAATGGGGACCAGAAGAGTACTAGAAAGCTTCAGGAAGATGAAACTCAAAGGAGGTGAGGCAACAAGGACCATGTACATGCACAGGGTAGTCTGGGGAGCCTCTTTCTATAACTGAGTCCAGAGTAGGACGATATGATTTTTTAAAACTAAATCTGCCTTATAGTCCAAACAAGAGAAGCACAGGGCAAATGTGGCCTCTTCTGAGTGATGTACTGGAGCTGGCTAGCACTGGCTCAGGAGAGATGAATGTCTCATCTCAACCCAGCATTCAGTAATATCATGTTGGTAGCTTAAAATTAGCCATGGTTAAAGAATTTACACCACTGAATAAGTAAATGCTATAAACTGCCCCCGCCCCCTTTCCCCGCAGAAGCTGTTATTTAAACATATACTAGCAAATGATTTCCCCCCCAGTTTTATGTTGCAGGATAGTGATTCTCACTGGTAAATAGGAACTACCAGGAATTGTAATAATTTTCTTACACTCTCAAGAGAGCAATAAGCCTTGTGATCCACTCTGTACTTCAGTGCTGTGGTAAGCCACCTAAGAACTGTCAGATCAGTGTATTTGGTGCATTCAAAAGTTGTTAATATGTTTTAGCACCCCTATCCACTCCCCAGTAAATCTAAGCCAATATCCTCTTCTGCAGTGGAGAGGATATGTGGAGCAGACAAATAAGGAACTAAGATGGGACTAGGCAATTAGTGTTCAGGGACAGTGAGGAGGCCCAACCAGACAGATTAGGTTTCAACATAAAGATCTAGTGGAGGTTTGAACCATGGATGTAGGAAGTACCTTCCTTTAACAGTGGAAAAGGAAGCCAGGGCCCACCCACAGAGTTTGAGTTTCAACTTATTCTTTGTCAAGCATTTCAATAATTAAGGGCTCAGCTTGGGGCACTAAGTCACTTCCAGAAGCTATAAAGGAGGGTATTTTCAGGATTGTGAAATTGAATAAATCAAACACAAGTGATGAACCAAACTAAAACTTATTTGATCAAGACACTCATTATTAGCTATAAGGCATTATGAGCCATAGGCATAAAGTCCTGCATGATCAGGCTTCTGGATGCCTGTCACAAAGCAATCCCAGAGTGGGATTATCTAGGTAAATTTAACTTAGTTTAATGGGTGGATGGAGAAAATGAGGTTTTCTTTTGCTCCAATCTAGCCTGGCCACAGGTTCTGCATGGCCCACATACCATTTTCTCAAAAGGTAAATTATTGGTCCACTGTTCCAAATAATAATCCTCCTAGCATCACAAGATGCCTGTCATGAGGAACAGCAAGAAATATGAATGTGCTTACATGTTGTGTGTATCTGAGTACATGGGGTGGGAGTTCAGGGATAGACATGAAATGAAGGAGGGCTTTAAGAGTGGGCCACCAAGTGTTTCAGTGTCCCCTTTTCCTGTGCTAGGCAAAGTTGATAGCCCCAATAGAAAAGGGGTGGGCAGGAGAGTGGCCCTTATGAGCAGTTTAGAGTGGCTCCTGTAACATAGGCAGGATGCCTTAAAGTGTCTGTGCTAGGAAAGCTTTTTTTCTGCATCACAGTTTGACTTGCTTTCAGTGTATCCAAATTGTTGGCATTTTGATGGGCTTGGAGAGCACGGAGATGGGAGGGGGAGGAAATATCTTTTGGGAACTTTTAAAAATATATATTTGTATTGATTTCAGAGAAGAAGGGAGAGGGAGAGAGAGAGAGACAGAAACGACAATGACTAGAGGGAATCATGGATTGGCTGCCGCCCCTCCGCTCACCCCTCACTGGAGATCAAGCCAGAAACCTGTTACATGCCCTGACCGGGAATTGAACCATGACCTTCTGGTTCATAGGTTGACACTCAACCACTGAGCAACACCAGCTGGGCTCTTTTGGGAACTTTTAATCACTTATCCAAAACAAAGTATAGAAGTCAACAACTGTGTTCTTTTATTCCAATTTATTGTATAATTAACCAATTATATAATTAAAGTTAAATGGAGACGTCTAAACTGCAAGAGCAACACAAATTAGCTATTTAAAAACACATCACTGCAAACATCACTCATTGTTTACAATGTTTCTAAAAATATCAATTTATAGGAAATCATTTCAATGCACATGCATCTCTTCGAATTCTACTTGTTATGTGCTGGAGGATATGGTCAAATTTTCTAAAAGATCCAAGTGTCCTTTGACAGAGGGTAAAGGAAAACTTTAAATACACTAGCATGTTAATTTCATATAATTTATTGCTTTAATATCCACAATAAAAATTAATTTTTCTCATTTTATCTATCATATTCCAATGTATACCTATTCCACCCACCCTTAATTATCATCATGCTATATTCATATCCTTTTTCTCATTTAGCCCTCCCTCATCCCTTCTCATTTTGTTTTTCATTTTTCTCTTCCTTTTTCATGTAGGCTGGCTGGCTGGCTGGCTGGCTGGATAGAAATATATATATATAACAAATCAGTCAACATTCTATTTTTACTTCACTTTCACTAATTACCCTGATAATTATGCAATTAATCATAAAACTAAGATTTACATTCTTTCAAGAAACTTGGCTTTTCATGTCAATTTAGTCACTTGTCTCCAGGAGCACCCTCTCCCTGGGGTGCAGCTATTTGTGTAAAGCCAGTAGTTTTGGAGTTTTGCTGACAAATGCTTTGAAGTCATCTCTCTTCTTCAAATAGAAAAGATAGATTTCTGAATGGTGCACTTGGGGCTTCAGATCCAGGAACTTGAGTTGATAGTAGATCTTGTTCTAACTTTATCACTTCCACTGATAAGTATGGTATTGTCAGGTGTCAGTCCTGTCCTCACATTGTTGTAAAGCAGTTCTCCTTTTTTTTTTTTTCTGAGCAGCTTGCCAGATGACTTCTTTCTTTTCTTATTATATCTATCATATTCCTATGTCTGCCTATCCTACCCACCCTTAATTATTAATTATATATAAAGTTTAAGAACTGTACAATTATGTGTCTGAGACTTTCATTTTGAGAGGTATATTTGAGTGGGTGGGTACCTGTAAATTCTCTCTGTATGTAAGTTGAGATCTATGTTTAGCTCTGGAAAAATATTTTAATAATTTCCTTAAAATTGTTTCAAGATTATTCTCATTTCCTGCACCTTTGGGTAGCACATACACAAATATTTTACCTCCTTGATGTGTTTTCAAGATCCATAATGTTTTCTTGTACTGTGAAGAGCTGTTTACTTACATTTTTTTATCTTTTAAAACTGAAGCTCAATTTCATCCTAATTGTACTGATTCTCTTTTCCATGATTTTTATTTGGTAATTATACTTTCTCAGGGTTTTTCAATCCTTTGATCTCATTCATGAGTGTCCCATAGGCTTTGATGAACTTTTTTCTATGTGTTTTTCAAAATGTCCACATGTTCCTGTATCATTTTCGTGGTAGAAAACATAAACTCCCTCACGTTGACTCCATTCTCTGGGTTCTGCCTGCTGTTATTCTAGGCCAGCTAAATCTCTTGAAATCTCTGAGATCCCTAGTTTCTCTGAAGCATCACAGTACTTATTGCTTGCTCCTAATGTTGTTTTCATCATTTTCTCATTGTCTTTTTAGCTTAGGTAATTTTTGTTTTCCTTATTAGTCCTCTGGTAGCTGAGGCTTCTCTTGGTTTCAAGTTCTTTCCAAAGCTCAGCAATTTGGTTCTGCACACAGCTACTCTCTATCATCTTCTCTAGAAACCAAAGAGTTGGGGTCTTTTAATCAAAATTCAACACCTATGTTAAGCTGAAATTCTCAGAAACACCTTAGGAAATTAAGGTATAATTAACTGATGTGCTCTCCTGTAATAGCATTGGTTGTAACAACTTCATAGCCCTACGTGTAACATAAAGAAATATATAAATGCATAAGTAAAAATTAAACACATATAAATGCATAATGCAATAAATACCTGAGTACATAACTATATTCAAACACAAAAGTAATGCAAATTAAGGCACAAACACATAAACATGTAAATCAATATGTATATAAAGTGAGCCTCATGTGTTTAGGACATTTAGTTTCTTCCTGGCTGAAGGTACGCAGAATATTTATGATTAAGCAACTCGGTGCATTAGAATTATAAGGTAGAAAGTGAGAAGAGTTCATCTAAACGTTTCAGTGATTGTGAAAAGAGATTTTGACTTTCTGTCAGGGGGGTTTGAATTTCAGTCCTGGCAGAGCCACTTACTAGCTGTGTAATCGTGTGACATTTGGCAAGCTACTGAAAGTTATTTGAGTCACCATCTCCTCATCAGTCAAATGAGTATTCAATAACTGAGTTAAATCTGAATATAGAACTCTCTGTTAGCCTCAGCTTAATCATATTTTTAAAAATATCTCTTTACAATGATACCTGGGATTTAGGCTGTTGATGATCGTGGAGGTGGAGACAGGACAGTGATAGGTAGGGGGAAATTTGACTAGAACTCAAGTGGATACTCTTTAGTCCCATAATATCACCTCTCTTAAAAAGTATGTATGCATATATGCATAACCCATGGACACAGACAATAGTGTGGTGCAGGCCTAGAGGGGTGTGGATACAGGGTGGAGAGGGTTAGGGTCAATGGGGATAAAAAGGGGACATCTACAATACTTTCAACAATAAAGATAATTTTTTTTAAAATATATGTATTCAGCTTGATTATATCCAAAGTATTGTAGAAAGTAATGAGATGAGAAAATAAACTCTGCCTTCAAGATTATGCTCTAGTGGGAGATTTACCCATATTCACAGCTAAGTATAATATGCAGAGCACATGGTAAGATTTGAAAGCAATAATATCAAGTAGAGCATTATAGGAACATAAAAGAGAAAAAAATAATTATAATTTGTAGTACTTAGGAGGTTCTTCAAGTTCCCCAGACTCATGCATCCCTATAATTAGATATGGTGAGGGCACCTATAAGGCTTCCTACTCCAAAACATTTGTGTCACCTACTTAATGCGTCCCTGAAATCTCACCATTTAATGCACGTCTTAAAAATACAGAGCAAAGAAGTGCAAAATACAGCAGCCAACGGCATGGGGAGAGTGGTTGAAAATGAGGCTAGAGGCATGGTCAGGAGCCAGATCATTAATGCCCATGTCTGCCCCATAGCATTTTTTTTTCAGTAAAATCTCTTATTTGTGCAAAATTGAAAGGCCAGGTCATGATCCAAGTCCATAGGGAGGGCTTCCACCAACCAAGCAGAAAATGACCTACTCTAGCTCCTAGTGCTCCCTAATGTTATATTATCCTGGGCACAGATCCTTAGGGACAGGCTCAGAGGCCACTTCTTGAACTGACAGTCCACCTGTCCCTCTAATTCAGGATCCTAGTAGTTCAGGTTTCTGTTTCAATATAAACCAAAAACTGGAGATGGGGTAGTTTGCTATTAGAGTTATGCATAGGAAATACCCATATATGAAAAGGTTGGCTCTTTTCAGAGGCCCGATAATTTTCAAATGAGGGTCTGTCTTTGATTCTAATGTGTAGAAGCAGATAATTTTTTATGAGGTTTGGAGAAGGACAATTTAGTGTGGAATATGGTGTGTAGGAAATAGAAAATCAAAATTAGGTGCATTACATTCAAATGCAAAAGCTGATTTCATCTGAATTCTCAGATGTACTCAAAATTGCTGTAGGAAATTAGCATAAACCCATGATGGGATTAACCTAATAAAAATTAGAACAGCTTTTTGGTACCTCTACATTTCAAACAACTAAAAAATAGTTCTAGTGTTCACAGTGCTTAGGTACTTTGAGATCTTAAGCAACTGGAATTTATCCATTTGTGCTTTTATTTTTAAAATATTCATTGTATACCTACTTTATATGGGTAAATACATATTTCTAATGCTTGAATATAAGAAGATATGTTCAACTTCATTGTTACTAAAGACAAAAAACTGAATTTTGCTGCAAACTTTGGCAACTGAATTTTTGGGTGTCATTTAGTAGTGTCTGGGATTGCATGGGGCATGAATGACTCTGAGGAGATTGTTGGATGGTACTTTCAAATGTCCTTTCCCTGAATCCCTTTATTCAGAATCAAGTTAACAGGTGAGGGAGGAAGGGTAGGAGTGTAGGAGAAAGATAATGGAAAGACTTTTACGTTTAGAAAGGAGTAGAGGAAAAGGTTTGGCTACTTAGCATTAAAGATTTATTATTATTATTAACTATGTAACCTTTACCTACAGAAGATTTTTTTCTTAGTATTTTCAACAAGATCTCCAGGATGGCATAATCCAGGAGGGAAATTGCAGTGCCAAGGAAATCTGGACTACAATTGTCGTTAGGCACTATGATGTTAAAAATATATATTTACTAATGGAAATAGAGCTGGGCACTAATTAAAGTATCCAAATGACTTATCATTATTAATAACTCTGTACTTCAACAAGGAGCACTTGCTGTGGAAGTTCTGTGACTATCCTGAGCACTTCATGACAATATTTTAAAAATATGTACACCACGAAAAAATCCCACTTTAAATAGCTGTAATATGGTGCCAAAAAGTTACCAAGTCGAACTTAGCACAAATTTAAAATGAAGTGGAAATTTGTTCTTATGACTTCAGGAAGTTTAAATTTTATACTTTTTGAAAGTATGTGAGACATAACAATGACAAATGGTTCCTTGAATTTCAAATGGTTAACTTCAATCTTACTCATTTAACCAACCTTTATTGAATGCCTACTATAAATAAGGAACTCTCAAATATTTAGTGGAATAAGATGGGTGGAAGATGGAAGTAAGGAAGGACAAAAGAATATAAAACCTCCTGCACATATGTTGGCAGCTAAAAGATTAATAAAACACATTCACTGCCCTTCTAATAACTAAAAGTTTAGAAGTGGAGCAAAGACACGTAAACAAAAATAAAAGTACAATGTACTAAAGTTTGATAAGAAAACTCAGGGAAAAAAATGATCATAGATGTTCAGTAAAAGGCAATAGTCTTAATATTCTTTCCAGATGTGGGAATCAATGAAAGCCTTATGTATAAGGTCGCATTTGAACTGAACTCTGAAATATGGTCAGATTAATCTGGCAGCTGTAAAAACTAGATGGTTAGTTCTCCAAGAGTAGAGGGGATGACTTACTCATCTGTGTATCTCCTATGCCTAATACAGATATCACATTGATAATTGCTACTATTTCTTACATGCTTACTATTTGCCAGGCATATGCTAAGAATTTTTCATACATTGTCACATTTACCTTCACAATACTCTTATAACAGCAGCAGCAGCAACAACAGCAACAATATTTGTTGAATTCTCACTGTGATCCAGGCTCTGTTTTAATAGCTATATGTTGCTGTTAGCATTCCTTTCTAATATGTAAGAAATTGAAGTTCAGAAAGTTTAGGCAACTTGCCCAAGATCACCAAGTTAGTCAGAAGTAGAGTTGCAATTGAAATCAAAGTCATCTGACTCTAAAACATGATTTTTAAAAATATGTATTTTAGTGATATTTTACAGAAAGGAAGGGAGAGAGAGTTAGAAACATTGATGAGAGAGAAACATAGATCAGCTGCTTCCTCCACACCCCGCTACTGGGAATGTGCCCGCAACCAAGGTACATGCCCTTGCCCGGAATCAAACCCGGGACCCTTCAGTCTGCAGGCCGATGCTCTATCCACTGAGCCAAACCGGTTAGGGCTCTAAAACCTGTTTTATCATAGTTCGGTACCTGTTACTTAGAAAGGAGTTAAAAATTTTGAATAAATAAGTGAATGAAGATTGAGGAAAGAAGAGAGATATTGTGAAGACAGAAACCAATGAATCTGTAAACTGGGGGTAAAAAAGTAGGAGACAAAATTGTCATTTTTTAAAAGCATAAACTAAAAATTGTAAATATTTGCTACCATGATAAGCTACCATGTACTGAATTTAAAAATATATATTTCTATGAAGCATTTGATAATGTTATGATGTGTTTTACATACACACAGTGATATCCCATGAAGGTTACATAGAAAACAAAGTGTTCGTGCAGGTTATTTTTTATATGGTGGACAATTATTGGTGATGCTGTTCTTTTTTTCTTAATCTCTATTTTCTATGGTGACAACAACTAATTTCCGATTTAAAAAACTTTTACATGGCTGTATAACTTTTTAGGGAAGATTTAAAACATAATCAGAATTCCTTGTTGTTAAGAAATACACAAATCTTAATATTTAGGGATGATGTGGATATTATATTTTCTTTTTTATGTTTATTTTTTATTGTTGAAAGTATTAGAAATAAATTTTATTGAGAGAGAGAGAGAGAGAGAGAGAGAGAGAGAGAGAGAGAGAGATCTTGCCTCCCGCACATGCCTGGACTGGGAATCAAACCTCGCAACCTGGGTTTGTACCCTGAATGGAATCAAACCTGCCACCTTTAGGTGTTTGGGACGATGCTCCAACCAATTGAGCCGCACTGGTAGGGCTATTTATACTTTTATAAATGTATACACACACATTATGGGTAGTATTATACTACAATTATATATATATATATATATATATATATATATATATATATATATATATATATAAATATATATGGAGAGAGCACACAAATATACTAAAATATCAAAATTCACAGAATGTGAGAGAAAAGTATTATCTGGGAATTTTTTATGTTAACCTTACAACATTTCTTTAAGTCTCAAGTTATGTTAAGAGTAGAAAAAACACTAATTTGAATATGTAAAGAAAAAAGAAAAAACACAAAAAATGTGATGTGTGTATAGCATGTGTATAGTTTATAGTGTATATATAAAACAATTTAGATTTAATAAAGAAAATAAACATAATCATAAAATTTGTACTCTTCCTATAGCACTTATTTCTTTTGACTTTTTTTCTTTTGTCCTTTTCAACTCACCCTTTCAAAAGTTGCCATTTGTACCTGAAGAAAGCCATTCCTAGTTTGCACAATTTGGCATGTTACCTACAGTACGTTTTTGTTGAGCTTATTGGGGTGACATTGATTAAAAAAAACATATAGGTTTCTCTCTCCCTTACCCCCAGGACTTGTATGCATGCATATAAGCCTAACCAATGGACACAGACAACAGGGGAGTGAGGGCATGAGTGGGGGGGTAATGGGGGGAAAGGACACATATATAATACCTTAATCAATAAAGAAATTAAAAGTAAAAAATAAAAAAAATATAAAATAAATAAATAAATTCAAACAACTGGAAAAAAAGAAAATTAAAAACAAACAAACATATATGTTTCAAGTGTACTACTTAACAAAACATCATCTGCACATTGCATTATACACCAACCATCCCATCCCCATTTTGTTATGTCTCCATTTTATTCTGTACCAATCCCCCCCCAACCCCATGCTTTGCCCACCTCCACCTCCACCTCCACCTCCACCTCCACCTCCACCTCCACCTCCACCTCCACCGCCCTTTTCCCCCTGGCTATCTCCACACTTTGTCTGTGTCAATTTGTGTCGTGTGTGTGTGTGTGTGTGTGTGTGTGTGTGTGCTTAATCCCTTCACCTTTTTTTTCATCTAGTCCCCCAATGCTCTCCCTTCTGACAGCTGTCAGTCTCTTCCATGTATCTATGCCTCTATTTCTATTTTGTTCATCAGTTTATTTTGTTCATTAGATTCCACATATGAGTAATATCATGTAATACTTAACTTTCTCTGACTGCTTATTTCATTAGCATAAGAATTTCCGGATTCATCCATATTGTCGCAAAAAGTAAGACTTCATTCATTTTGTTTTAATTTACCTTTATTGTTGAAAGTACTACAGATGCCTCCCCCCACTTTTCATTCTTTTAAATGACTGAGTAAGATTCCATTGTGCATATGCCCACTACTTTTTATCCAATCATCCATTGATGGGCACTTGGGATGTTTCCATAGCTTGGCTATTGTAAATAATGCTGCAATGAACATAGGAGTGCATATATTCTTTTGAATCAGTGTGTTGAGTTTCTTCGGATATAGACCCAGAAGAGGAAATACTGGATCATAAGGCAGTTCCATTTTAAGTTTTTTGAAGAACATCCGTACTGTCTTCCACATTGGCTGCACCAGTCTGCATTCCCACCAGCAGTGCACGAGGGTTCCCTTTTCTCCACACCCTTGACAGCACTTGTTATTTGTTGATTTATTGATGACAGCCATTCTGACAGGTGTGAGATGATATCTCATTGTGGTTTTAATTTGCATCTCTATGATGATTAGTACCTTGAGCATCTTTTCATATGTCTCTTGGCCATTGTATGTCCTCTTTGGAGAAGTGTCTATTCGGGTCCTTTGCCCATTTTTAATTGGGTTTGTTGTCATCCTGGTGTTGAACTGTATATATAGTTCTTTATATATTTTGAAAATTAACCTTTTACCAGATGTATCATTGGCAAATTATGTTCTCCTATTCAGTGGGTTCCATTTTCATTTTATTGATAGTTTCCTTTGCTGTGCAAAAGCTTTTTAGTCTGATATAGTCCCATTTAATTTTTTTACCTTTGTTTCCCTTACCTGAGGTGTTATATAGGCAAAAAATAAACTCAAAATGGTTAAAAGATTTAAATGTAAGCCACAAAACCATAAAAATCCTAGAAGAAAACAGGCAGTAAAATCTGAGACATCTCTGTACTTATAGTACTATTTTAAAGGCTAACTTCTGTTCAACTTCTTTAAAATTATCTTAAGATAGTCAATGCATTTTTACCATTTTACTAAGATAACTAGTTGTTTAGTTGAATTTACTTGGATATTTGTTTAAATAGACAGTTGGTAGGAGACTTTTGAAAAGTGAGGTGGAGAGAAAAGTTAGAGAAATTGAGCAATTAATACAAATGGTGAGCCTTTTACACAAATACAGATTGACTTAGAAACAAAAATACAAAACAAACAAAAGTAAAAACTAAAAAAGAAGGTAGTTATGAAAGGTTTGTGAAATTGTTTTAACTTCTACTGTCTAATTTCCATTAGGTCAGATCTGACGACTATTATTATTTTTATTATAATTATTTATCTATGTATAACATCATTGTTTCTTTCCCACAAAGTGCTCATAGTTCCATTTTGTTAATTTACCTTCATAACAATGGTGCTAAATAGAGCCTATGTACATGGGGTCAATGCTTATTTTCTTAGTTAACCTAATATACAGCAACTAACTGCAGAAAAACTAATCTGTTCGGAGGCAATGGTATCTTCGGACTAAATGTTGATATGCCATATATAATATAGCTATTATAATTTATAATGGATATAACAAATTATAATATGTTTGAAAGATGTTCCTAAGTATTATTCTTAGCAGTTATAAAGGACTGCACATAAAAGGAACAGAATTCTAGATGTACTAATTGAAATATACTAAATATACTACTTGAAAAAGTTTTCTTTGAGTTTGTGTTCTCTCAGAGTTCAGGAAGTGAAATAAAAGCTAACAACTTGAGTTTTCTCTCAAAATGAGATCGTGCTGTGATTTTATAAATTCACCACCTTATTACTTAATGTCATCTGCTGGAAATCATTTTAAAAGCAAACATTAACAAAGGTTTGCCTAAGGCTCATGTTTATCAAAAGGTAATAAGGTTAGATTGTGTTCTTTTAATGTAATTTAATTTTGGCTCTAAATAACTTGTGTCTCTTCCAAAGTTAAAAACACAGAAAGTACACATAAACAGTAAGTAATATCTAAACATTTTCTGAAATACATTAACCATCTCATCTCTATAACAAATACCTTTTTTATTTGTGACCATTTCAACATTAAGCTAGATAAGTAGAATAAAAACTGAAAGGAGTTTGATTTTTGACCTATCCATTGTCCAGCAATGAAGGACTATGGTTGTTTTGCAATATTGCACTATGTTAGGAGGCTGGGGACAGTCTAGGCATATGCTAGTTTTTTGGTTTTTTTTTTCCACTGAAGGCTGAAACAGACAACAAAATGAAGAATTTAAATCTATTATTTATCAACAGGTTAAATTTGAGGACATTTACATTTTAGAGATGAATTTTGAAAATCTAAATGTTCTTGAAACCTAATTATCTGTGCTTTTACTCTGAAAATTAATTGAGAACAAAAACAGAACAAATAGGACATTTACTTGATTGCAAAATTGATGAGGTATTTTTTAAAACCTCTGAATTAAGATTAATAATACATGCATCAAAAATAATTTTTCAATGTTCACAATCTATGGAACATAGCATTTGAGTCCAAAACAAGCAGATGCACAAGCAAGGAATGAGATGTGGCTAAGTAGTAACACACCTAAAAAAGATTTAGGGGTTTTCCAGGACTATAAGCTCAATATTATTCAGTTGTGTGTGTGGCTCTACAGAAAACTAAATCCATCTTCATCTGCATTAATGGAAAGATAGAGTTGGAAACAAGGAAGTGATAGTGTAACCCAGCTCTGTGCTTGGCAGACCTGTACTAGAAGTGTTCAATGAAAACAGTAGCATGGGGGTAGGACATTTGGGTAACAGCCACAAGCTAAAATGAATCTAGAAGGGAGAGAGGAGGATGCTGAAGAATCTGAAAGTATGCTGATGAAGGACTGCTGAGAGGCTTGGGCTTCATAAGATTGGAAATGAGATTATTTTGAGGAGAAACAGGAGGCCAAAGTTGTCTTTGAATCTGCTTTATCTCCATTATCTTCTCCTCCCACCCTTTCCTCTCTCCTTTGTCCCTTCTCTTTTTCTTTATTTTATCCTTCCTCCCTAAATCTATATTCCAAGATAGTGATGTTCCAATTTGGTCCTTTGACACTCATCTTACTTCTCTGCATACCCTATACACCACACTTTCTTGCAGTACCTTTTCACTTGCCCCTTTTTGTGCTTCCCTGTTCACAGCTACCAGGACTGGACCACAGTAAGCCCCCCCCTTTTACATTGCATTTTTAGGAAGAACTTCATGACCCTGGGAAAGGAAACAGAATATGAGTTAATTAGCACAGACTCTTAAACCCAGGCCATGTGAAAAAGTGCCTGGGTACAAAAGGAGCAATTCTAATAAAACTACAAAATGAACTTCTTTTGTTTACCTAATGCTCACTGGCACTAGACTTGGGAATCTGAGTGCAGATGGTCATGGGTGGGCTGAAAGTGCACCTGTAATACTAGGATGCTTAAATATCAGGTTCCCATTTAACAAGAAAAAGAAAAGAGTTTGTTAATACAAAAGCTTGAACATAGAACACCACCTGAATGACTAAATCTATTTCAAGGGCAGAAATACTAATGACTCCAATTTGTCAAAACATAAGAGTTTTAATGGGGGGCAGTGAGGGCTGGCAGTGGTATGCAGCATAGTAATCAACAACTGCATACTTTAAAGCAAAACATAAAAGCTCTATCAAGCTGAAATTCTCAGAATCACTCTAGGAAATTAGGTGTAATTGACTGATGTTGTCTTATGTAATAGAAATGAGTGCTTAGTATACTCACAATTAAAACAAGTAAATTAAAGGACTTGGCAGCAAAAAATGCTATTATTCATGTAAATTTGCTACATCCTTGATTTAAACACCTTGTAAATATAAATTTTTATGCTAGAAGATGATGGGGGAGGATAGAGGAAAAGAAATGAAATAAAGAAATAAGATAATAGGGAAAGGGAAGGACAAATGGAAAAAATAGGGAAATGAGTAAAGAGAAAGAATAGGAGAAACTATGTACAGAAATAGAGGGGAAATAAATTTAAATAGAGGAATACAGGAAATAGGAAGGGAGAAAGAGAGAAGATACAAATATTTGTAACCACAATGCATTTATATTTATAAAACACTTTAATTGAGAAGTAAGATATCACTGTTTTTTCAACATATGGTCACCAATTAAAAAAACAAAAACTTATAATAGTGCTAATGAATTAGACTCCATGGAGGGGAGAAGAGTATAAATCCTGATTGGTTCTTGGTCAACAGCGTTTTCCAGGACCCGTTTATCTCTTGCCAGTCACCTTTGCTCTGCGTTGAGGAGTTAGGCAAGTACATAACTGTAACTTGAATGTTCACAGCAACTTTATTCATAATAGTCCCAAATGATACACATTCCAAATGCCCATCAATTGGTGAACAGATAAATAAATTTTGCTACATCCAAACTCAATAATACTACTCAGCATAAAAGGAAAACAGATTATTGATACATGTAACTGAAATAGATGAAACACAAAGGTATTTTATGCTGAGTAAAATAAACCAGGCCTAAAAGGCTGTGGTATATTATATGCTGCCATTTATATGGCATTCTAGAAAAGGCAAACTACTGGTATGGAAAACAGATCAGTGGTTGCCTGGAACTGTGGTTCGGAGTATGAGATTTTTGTGAAGGGCAATGAGGGACTTTGGGGAGTGAAGGAAATATTCTTTATTTTGTTTGTGGTGGCAGTTACGTGTTTATATACATTTGTCACAGTTCATAGGGCTGTCTCCTTATAATTGCTGAATTCCAATTATACCTCCATATAATCGCTAATAAAAACAAACAAAAAAGTTTGTCCAATGTCAATCTACTAATCAGTGGTGTTGCACTTGCTTTTATCCCCTTATACTTCAGAAGAAGCAGTATTTAGGAAGCAGATATTTGGTTAAAGCAGAGATTTAAATATGTTTTTAGTATTTCTTATAGCCTTTTTCATCAAATTGAAATTTTTCACTCTGGCATTCAAGGTCCTCCATATTCTGACTCCATTCTGCTTTTCCAGCTTTGACTGTCACATTGACTGTATTCTCTTGACTACTATCAGGCAGCTCTGCTCACTTCATACAATGTGCCCTCCCTGTTTACTCCCCTAGAATACATGCACCATGCTTTTAAAAATCTGTTTGTCTTTACTTATCCTGGTTTCCCTCCATGTTCTTGTATGCTTTACTCTCATTTATTCAACTAATTATTGAGTACCTACTAGTTTCCATGTAAAGTGTTAATAACTGGCTATACATTATCAAGCTGTCTTCACACAGCTCACAGGCTAATGGAATATGGAGACAAATAAGCAGGTCATTACACCATAGTATGAAAAGGACCATATGATAGTGAAAAATAAAGAAAACACATAAGCCATTAAATGGTTACCAGCTGGATGTCAAAGGCTTGGTGTCAGAGTGACTGGAGGTGAGGGTGTTTGAAGGTGGCAGAAACTTAAATGGTAGCTAAAGACATGATGAGTACTGGACAATGTTCAATTGTTACCAAGCTACTGCTATGTGGAGGATGGTTGCCCCATCTTGAGAAAGAAGTTATTCCATGGTCAAAAAATGGGTGGAATAAGTGAGATAGCACTGAATTGGTAACGTATTCAAGAAGATAAAATAGGACTAGAGTAAGCATATAATGGTTGTTTGTTGGTATCACTATCAGGTCACCAGAAAAATTGCAAAGACAAAGAATTCTAACCCATGAAGATTCACACATCCAAGGGAAACAAGTTTCGTGGTCCTTGCCACATATGCCTTTTGCTTACTATTAGATGTGCACTAGAGTACTGGCTCCTAACTAAGTTCCATCCATTAGGACGTGCTTGGGAAATTGTGGGGACATTTTGTTTGCCAAAATGCTTGAGAGGTTCTCCAGACATTCAGTAGATGGAGGCCAGTGGTACTAGTTGTTCTGAAATGCATGGGATAATCTTGTATAATAAAGAGTTATCCTGTAGCCCATACAGTTTTCAAAATCCCAGTGAATTTTAATAATATAGGTAAGAAAAACTGTCTATAATTATATGAATCTTGTTGTATCTCAACAGTAGCTTTCATCTTACTGTTTTCCTATATCTCTGTTTTTTATATTTTCCTTTCTTATATTTAATGGCTCCCAATCCTCTTACTTTTCTTAAATATAAACTTATTCATTTTAAGTTGGTGCAAACATGTATTTCATTATGTTGTTTTGATATAGTCATGCTCTTGAATTTATATCACTATATTGATTTTTGTGAAATTATGAATGTAGGTAGCTTATATCTATGAACTTTATTTCAGAAGAGTGAAGGGGAGTCACAAAGTATTTGTTATTAAGAGGGAGTATGAAGTCTAAAATAAATAAGAACTACTGATCTAGAGCTAAGAATAAAAAATTAATATGTATAATAAATAGGTTTTCAATTGTTGAAATCCTGGCTCATTATTACCAAAGTAGGAGGAACAAATCATCAGTGTAAGTGAGCCACTGGGGCAGAAAGTTTCTGTCTAAGAACATTACTAGTTTGGGTCAGACCCTTTTCATTAGCTTGTCATTTCATCTTCACAACAACCCTGTAAGATAACTTCTATTATTATTCCAATTTTTTAGATGAGATCATTGAGTGGAAGAGCCTAGAGCAGTAGTGGGCAAACTTTTTGACTCCAGGGCCACAATGGATTCTTAAACTGGACCGGAGGGCCTGCCGGGAGCCGGTCCATCCTTGCTGTTTCAAAGGACCTGGCATATATGGCATACTGTTCTAAATATGTTTGCTCACCTTCTTGGCACTATGTGTTTTAACCAAGGTCTCTGAGAAAGGTTGTTTCCCCAGGTAGGGATTTTCCCGAAGTTAGGGAGGGAATAAAACCTCTTAACTAAGTGCCAGGCGGGTAATTAATCACTTTAACTACGAACAATCATGCTTAAGCTACATAATCTTTACTCCCTGGAATGGAGATAAGAAACGCCCTAACCTTTGGAATAGAGATTGATAGGATTGGAATCAACTGGTATAAATACAGATGCAACAAGACAACAACAGACAGAACTCAGAACGCAGAACCTACACTCAGAACCTAGGCACAGAACCTACACAGAACGTTCTCTAGAGACAGAAGAACTTCGCTGGAGAGAACATGGCAAAAGATCTTGGACAGAAACTGGCCTCAGAACCTAGAGACAGAACCTAGCGAGAGAACATGGCAAAAGATCCTGGACTGAACCTGACTACAGAAATTGGCAAGAGAACCTGACTAAGAACCTGGTGACCGAACCTGGCTGGAGAACCTGGCTGGAGAACCTAGTGAGGGAACATGGCTACAGAACCTGGCTGGAGAACCTAACCAGAACTTTGCTGGAGATCCTGACCAGAACTTGGCTAGAGATCCTGGCTAGGCTGCTGATCAACTGAACACTGTCTCCGTGTCATTCCTTCTTTGCCGACGCCGTCTACGCCTTTGGGAGCCCCTGGACCTGCTGGGGTTGGACCCCGGCAAGGGCCGGAACAAAAGCATGGATGGAGTGTTTGTGTGAACTAATATAAATTCAAATTAAACATCATTACATAAAAGGGTACGGTCTTTTTTTTTTTTTTTTTTTTTTTTTTTTAGTTTTATTCATTTCAAACTGGCCGGATCCGGCCCGCGGGCCGTAGTTTGCCCACGGCTGGCCTAGAGGGAGTCCAAGTCTTCTGTTACCTAAGACACATGTTTTCTATTATCTTACTCAGGCTTTCCAAGAGCAAGCTGGAGAAGAAAGTGCTAGATATCCCCATCCTTCTTCAGAAAAATCAGTCTGTAAAGATTGATGAGTGAGGATCTCTCAGCATTTTTTAAAAATCCTCACCTGAGGATATTTTTCCATTGATTTTTAGGGAGAGTAGAAGAGAGGGAAAGACAGAGAGAAACATCAATGTGAGAGAAACACATTGATTGGTTTCCTCCTGCAGGACCTGACCAGGGCTGGGGGCCTGGGAGGAGCCTGTAATTGAGGTACATGCCCTTGACCAGAATTGAACCTGGGACCCTTCAGTCCTCAGGCCAACGTTCTGTCCACTGAGCCAAACCGGCTAGGCCTCTCAGCATATTTGAGTGTTTCAAGGAGTGCTAAGAGATCAGAAAAAAAGTAACACAGAAACCCCTTTCTCTCAATGAGTTTCTAACCTAATTGAGTGCATAAGATGTATAATAAGGCCAAACTTAAATTAGAGGAAGGAGAGAAAATGGTAGTAACTGGAGGGATGGTAAGTGCTGGTGTGTGTGTGTGTGTGTGTGTGTGTGTGTGTGTGTGTGTGTGATTGTATCCCATGCGTGCCTTGAAGGAAATTTGCACAAGGATTTACAGAGTGCCTACTATGTGCATGGCAAAAAGCAGGGAAAGAGATGAAAGATGGTGAAATACTGGGACAGGAAACCTGTCCTTGAGGAAGTAGAAGGACATACCTATTTGTTAGAGGTCAGAGGCTCACGGAAGAGGAAGACTGCATTATTAAGAAAAGTTGGGGGGGGGGCAGGGACTGGGAGGATTGGGGTAAAGGGGGAGAAAGGGGAGATATCTATAACACTATCAACAATAAAAAAGTATATTTTAAAAAAGACAATTTGGGAGGCAGAGCAGGGGGGCATTAGCTGTGCAAGGCAAGAGAAGAGGGGATAAGTTGAGAGGCCAAGAAGACAAGGTTTGAGACATGCTGTGGGGAATGAATAAGGCCAAAGAATCAACAATAAATAAATAAAAGATTGTAGAGCTCCTGCAGGGCTCTGATGAAGCTAAGCAGCAGGGATGTATGCATTTGTTGATTATCCACTTTGTGTGCTATACACAGTAAATATTCAACGCCAGGCAGCTGCCTCTGCAACTTCTGCACTCTTGGTCCCCCAGACAATGTTCTGTCTCATTCTTTCCTAAATCATGAGAAATCTGAGCAACAAATTCTGAAGACAGAGCATACACATATAGGGTTTGCTGTTATAATCAGAATTTACAGCACAATTAACCTGACACGTATTTAATGATATGCATAATTGTTATTGTGCTTGATGGCAATTAGGCATGAATCGTAAACAGTTCACATAAATGCCTGTAATTTGAATTACTTCCACACAGTTAAACCAAATTCTTAGTTTCTTTCCTGAATTTCTCAGCTCTTGTATCCCTCATCTGCATTCACATCAGCAGTGCAGCTACTGGGCTGGTGTTAATCATTACTTTCATCAAGTACTTGTTACTTTTAGAGAATAAAATATGGGGTCTTCTGGGCCAATAATTATCTCTGGCCACCACCCATATGGCTTTCATCTGAAGTGCCCATCAAGAACCACTTCTCTCTCATTAGGTCTTCTTCCAACCTCAGAGGGTGATTCCTGGCCCTTTCCAAGGGATTTTAGTTGGGTACAGAGGAGATAACTTTGGCTAAGTGGTGGCATCATAGGGGAAAAATGAATCTCATCTGGAACTCCAGGGTCAAGTGGATCGCAGGGTAAGGCAATATGATTAAATTTAGCCCACCCACCCTTATCCTTGCCTCTGATCCTATGAAGTGATTAATACAGTCATCTTCATAGCTGCCCTTAAGGCAGCGGTTCTCAACCTGTGGGTCGCGACCCCTTTGGGGGTCGAATGACCCTTTCACAGGGGTCGCCTAAGACCATCGGAAAAGACATATATAATTACATATTGTTTTGGGGATTGATCACTATGCTTTAATTATGTTCAATTTGTAACAATGAAATTGGGGGTCACCACAACATGAGGAACTGTATTAAAGGGTCTCGGCATTAGGAAGGTTGAGAACCACTGCTTTAAGGGGATCAATTCATACTAAAAAGAAAACCATGCTCCAACCTAACCCTTGAAACATCTCTCCCTGCATTAAGTGAAACAATTGCCTGAAATGCCTTTAAATTCCAGATATGTGTTGTTTTACTTTTGTTATTAAAAGAAAGTGGTTTTTTTTGAAGTTATCTGAGACAAATTTTTTAAATATATTTCTTTATTGATTTCAGAGAGGAGAGAGAGATAGAAACATCAATAATGAGAGAGAATCACTGATCGGCTGCCTCCTGCACACCCCCTACTGGGGATCGAGCCCGCAACCCAGGCATGTGCCCTTGACTGGAATAGAACCTGGGACCCATCTGTCCGCAGGCTGACGCTCTATCCACTGAGCCAAGCCGGCTAGGGCAAAAGAAAGTGGTTTTAAACCAAAGAATTTATATGCCCATATGCATAACCCATGGACACAGACACTAGTGTTTTGAAGGCCTGAGGATGGGGGCAGGAGTGCAGAGGAAGGGGTCAATGGGGGCAAAGGGGGACATCTGCAATACTTTCAATAATTAAGATACATTTAAAAATAAAATAAAATTCTCTAGATAAAAAAAGAGAAAATGGTTTTAAAAATCCAAAGGAACCAGCATATTGATGGGTATACTTGTCAGTAGATTAAGCTTTGGAGTCAGATCTAAATGCTACAATTTGCTAGCAGTGAAATTTTTGTATTTACCCTTTCTGAACTTCAAGTTCCTCATCTGTAAAATGATGATAATAATAGTGTCTATCTCATATGACTGTTGTGAAGATTTTGTGGTATACATGTAAAATATTAGTTCATTGACTAGAGCATAGTAAATTTTTATTAACTATTAGTTGCATTTATTATTATCATGATTATTTTTACATTTAGCTATAGTCTTGGCTTCCTCATTATTGTGACCATCCCTCTATGTGTTTATTTTTGTAAGAAGCAGAACTGCAGGAAATGAATGTAGTGCTAAATCTGGGTGTTAAAAGTTACAGATGACCTTAAATCAAACAGAACAGAACAGATGGTTCAGACCCTCATCTATATTCCATATTTGTTAGAGGGAGGTTGGTGCCGACCTGGTACACAGTGAAACCTGACATTTAGAGAAGACTGAAGCCAGCCCAAATTAAAATGATTATTAGAGATTCATTTAACCACAAAAAATATATTAACTGAACCCTCAGTGCAAAGCACTGAGGAGGCAGAAGTGATATAGACAAGATATTTAAGGAGAGGAGAGAAAACATGTGCAACAGTGTAACAGGGACACTAACAGAGGGGCATCTTTGACACAATGGTAGTACCTAGGATGGAAAAAGTACTCTTCTCTGCTTGAGAGGAGCAGTAAAGCTTCTCTTCAGAAAAACAGGTCTTTAAGTCAGTGAAGAAATGATATAGTTTACATATTTTAAATCTAATGTGGGTAAAGCTGCATTTTCCCATATAGTTGAATTTTCTGAACTTACTTTTCACTTCCTAAAATGACATGGATTACATGGCCACGATTCTGATTACCATTTCTCTATAACAGAGCACCTAAGAAATAGTGGAATAAAACAATTGAATTATGCTTATTAATTCTGTGGGCCAGGAATTTGGACAGATCACAGCAAAGATGGCTTGTCCTCATGTTGAAAAACTTTATGACTGGAGGGGACCAGACAGATAGGAAGTGTGAACATCTAGAGCAGCAATTTTCAACCTTTTAAATCTCATGGCACACATAAAATAATTACTAAAATTTTGTGACATACCAAAAAAAATAGGTATAATTTTTATTCATCCCCACCAGACAGCTAATGTTATGTTGGCTGTTGTCATTTAAAAATATACTTTAATTGATTTTTAGAGAGAAAGGAAGGGAGAGGGATAGGAAGAGAACCATAGATGTGAAAGTGAAACATTGATCAGCTGCCTGCTGCATGCCCACTACCAGGGATCAAGCCTGGTTGTAGTCTATATGTTTGGTACTGTGTAGGTGGTCTACTGGTTAAACTGGAGAGTTTTCAAGGTAAATTCACATGAACCTTATTCTTTTTGTTCCCAGAATAATGCTATATACATAGTGGGGGTTTATATTTAAATGGATATTTAACATATTTTCATGTTAAATTTATATTTAATGACCATGTTAAAAATATGGATGTATGAATGAATGAACGAATGAATAACTTAGGATGCCTTTCTAATGGATCAAGATAATGCTCATCTCTGACCCAAACAGAAAATGCTCAAGATTTTTCACTCCTCACTAAAAATTTCATTGTCGAATTTGCTCCAAGACCAATCTAAGACTTTGAGAATTAGAAGTACCCTTAAGGCATTATATAGTTAAGCCTTTACTTCAGGCAGGCAAACAACTACCCAGCAGGATAAATAGCAGCATTGTATAATACAATAGCAATTAATTAAGAGTCAAATAGAGGCCTGACCCACCCACTAATTGTGTGACTTTAATCAAGTCAATTAATACTTGTATTTATTTTTAAATGTTTATTTGAATACCTATTCTGTGTCAGGCCCCATTCTAGGTGCTGAGAAGAACTGGACGACGTGCAAGTGAGGTAGAGACAGAAATGACTAAGACATGTTTTTGTACTTAAGGAACTTATTATTAAGTGGAGAGACAGACACACATGTAAAAATAAACACTGTATAATGTCATCAATACTCACATAGAAATATATTCAAAGTGCTTTAGTAATATAGGAGAGAAAACTTAACTTTAGAGGGGCAGTAAAGAATCAGGGAATATTTCACAGAATTTGTGACATCTGACATTTGATATTTGACTTGGGCTTTGAAGGATGAAAAGTTAACCCAGAAGAGGTGAGGCAGAGGTAAAAGTGGAAATAGTATGTTTATAGTCATGGAGTAATAAATATTATAAGACCTTTATTCTATTCTTAACTGGTGATTTTTTTGTCAGAGGTTGGTTAAACACAAGAGGGATTTGAACAAATTTCCATTGCAGGAAGAGCACTCTGGTGACAGTGTAAGGAAGAGCCTAGGAAGCAATTCTCACTTCATGCCCATCCCCTTGGCAGCCTTTATGTTTGTACTGCCATAGTGGACTGAGAAGAACATCAGATATGCAGCTCATATTTTTCCTCATTGGGTTTTCTATTCTAGAAATAGTAACTCATCATGTTGTTAGGTATTGTGATGCTCAATGGATGTTGAACTCTTCTATCTTGGATAATAGTAACAAATGCTAAATTAAACATATATGCTATGTACATTTTTTGTATTAGTGTACAGTGATGATAATACACATTGTACCTTGTTTTTTGTACTTACAATAGATCATAGAGACTTTCATATCAACTCATAGTTGACTCACTATTTTATGTTGTTTCTGTTTGTTTATGGATACATTATATTTTACTGAATGGGTTACTTTAATATATTTTACCAGTTAGGTTGATTTTAATCTTTTGTTTTAATAAATAATCCTAAAATAAAAAATAAAACAAATTTTAATCTCATGACATTTTTATCTTATACATTTTTACCTCATGCATTTTTATCTAGACTTTAGCTGGGGAAAGGAGACAGACTGGGATTTAGATCGCATTAAATTACTTTTATCCTTCTCACCTCACATCTAACTCATGTTCCCCTAAGAAAAGTCATCTGCAGTGATGTCTTCCATGATTCAAGAAAATAATTTTTGATACTCCAAGATTCTGGGCTCCCCTTGGTTATTAGAAAGATCACAGATTTTGTGTTAAGCAAACCTTGGGCTCAAATTCATATTCTGGTTTCATTTCTGTCTAGCTGGATGGTCTTGAGCAAATAAATTAATCTCTGGGACTCATTTGTGATATCTGTAAAATGGGGATCATACCAGTAGATAGCTCACAGTGTTTCTGTAAGGATTTAGCACAATAATCAATGCAAAGAACTAAGCATAGCTTTTGGCATCTACAAAATGCTTAGCAAACAAAAACTTAACACATTTTCTGTTTATTAATGTGGAGAACATTGATGGGACAAAGGAAAACCCATCAATTTCACTGTAACTATCCATTAACACTAAAAACATTGCCACTTTATTGGGGTTTTCAGAAAGTGCCAAGAATCACTACAAAAATCAAACTTTTCTTTGATAAAGTATACATTCCTTATTGCACCAATTTTCTCAGAGCTACCTTTACATCCTTGTTCTTTAGGGTGTAAATGATAGGTTTTAGGGCAGGGATAAGTACTGTATACTAAAGAGAAAGAAACTTTAATAAGTCTTCATACTGAGGCCCTGATGGAAAGCCATAGGCAATACTCAGTGTCCCATAACACAGACTGACCACTGTCAGATAGGAGGAACAATTGGAGGAGTCCCTCTGTTTCCCTGTGGTAGAAGAAAACCTCAAAAAATGTGGAGATAATGTAAATATAAGAAGCTAGAGTTAGCAGGAGGGGGTTAAGGGCAAATAAAGAGGTGCATATAAAAAAGGTAATTTCAGCTACTTGAGTATCAGTGCATGCCAGTTTCATGATGGGCTTCCAATCACAGGAGAAGTGGTTAATCTCATTGGAAGCACAGACTGTTAACTGAAAAATGAGAACCACTAGAAGAAGGGGCGCCAGAAATCCAGCCACACAAGAGACAACAGCTAGCTATAAGCAATCTCAGTAGTCCATGATGCTGGAGTTATGCAATGGGTTACAGATGGATATGTAGCCATCATAAAACAGGACAACCAGGAAGAAACATTCTGTAACCACCACGGCAGCAAAATAGTAAAATTGGCAAGCACAAGCTGAGAAGGAAATAGGCATATGAGCTGATAACAATGTCTTCAGTATCACAGGCTCAATGGTAGTGTTGTACCCCATATCTAGGAAGGAGAAGTAGCCAAGAAAGAAATCTAGGGGTGTGTGAAGGGAACAATCAGCTGACACCACAGTTAGGATTACAATGTTGCCAACGAGAGTCACCACATAGATGACCAGAAATACCCAAAAAGGAAAAAATGAAGAGCATGGAGATCCCCCAAACCAAAAAGGATGAATTATGAAATTTGAGTTATATTTTCTTCAGTGTGAGCCATGACTTAGATATAAATAAAATAAATATTAAGAATGACCATTGATTAGATGTTATGTTTAGAAAAAATAAAACTGCTTAGCAGCATCATACATATCAAGCATAATTGGTTTCCTTCTGGATGTTCAGGATTCTTAATCTTAATTAATACATTGGACTACAATCTTCCAGATGTCATTTGGAAAGATAATCTATGACTTCAGTTATCCTATCATATATGTAATGCATGGGCCCTTGAAACAGTGAGCTATGACACAAAAATATGCACATTTTTTTCTGATATTTATTTTGAAAAAAATGGAAGGAAAATGTCCTATCCTTAGAGACCTTGCTCTGCTCTGTTTTTTCTACTGCTGCTATTGGTATTATCAGTAACAAAGAATATTATGAATCATTTATGTATAAGTTATATAAGTTCTGTGGTCAAATGTGTTTCCTGTTTGAGGAATTTTATACCAATTAAATTATATTAATTTAATTTCATTATATTGAAGGATGTAAAATCCTTAAAGCTTATTTGATAGCAAGCTTTCTAAGCTTTAGTAGAAGAGGTGTAGTGGAGTGAGGATGAACTAGACATGGTAAGGAGATGGTACAGCATAGTGGAAAGAGACATATCTGAATATAAATTCTAGCTTGCCACTTAATATCTGTGTGTCTTTGAGTAAGTCACATCACTTGTCTGAAAGTCAGTTCCCTCAGCTATATAATAATATGTTAATTCTGGGCAACATGTTTTATGCAATCACCAGGCCATATCAGCCATTTAATGCATTTGTTCCTCTATCAATTTAACAATATTTTGAATGCCTAGTATGTGTCAAAGTCTTTGAAAAGGTTCTTAGAATAAAACAGTGAAATAGTTAAGAATTTTTAAAGTCAGAAATACATCATCTCATGGAGTTATAATTTTAGTTCGAAAGGAAAACTAAAAACAAGGAGAGATCCATAAAATAATTTTGAGTTGTGTACTATGAATATGAAAAAACAAGGAGTCAAAATAAGAAATATGCTATATGTATGTATGTTTGGGAGGGGAATATTTTGTTGGTATGGTTAAGAAAAACAAAAAAAATAGAAACCTAAAAAAATGAGAAGGAGATAGTTATGCAAGACTTGGGAATGGGGGTAGGAGGCATAATTAGAGTGTTAGAAAAACTGAAATAAAGTGAAAAAGTATAAAGTGGAGTGGGGAGTTGTAGAGAGAGAAAAATAGGGATGAAGAAGAGAGGAGTGAAAAAATAAGAGGGCAAGATAATCCAGGTTCTTGTAGGCCATGGTATGCAATGTAGATTTAAAATATTGTAGGAATTCATTAGAGGGTGTTAAGCAGGACTGTGATCAAATTTACAATGAAAAATAACTTTTGATACTGTATAATACATGAATTAGAAGGAGAACTTCATGGACTGAAGGACACAGTTAAGGCACTATTTTAGTGAACCAAGTGAGATATGATAGTAAAACTGAATAAAGTGGTTGCAAAAAAAGATGAAGAGGATACAGATTCAAGATACATTTTGGAGGTAGAAATGCCGGGACTTACTAATAAATTGGATGTGAGGAGTGATGAAAAGTTAACTATCAAAGATAACTCCTGGGTTTCTGGTTTGAGTAACTAATAGAATTTATTTGAACGGTGATAGTGTGGAGGGAAAGTTTAGGAAAAACACAACTTCAATTTGGAGGTATTAAGTTGGAGATGTTTATGAGAATTCTGAGTAGAGAGGAGAGGCTGACAGGTGGATTTCAGCATATGTATCCCAGAGAAGAAGGCTGGAATGGGATATAAATTTAGGATTCATCAGAATATAGATGATATTCAAAGCCATGGGAATGGATAAGGTGAACTACAGAGAGACTATGAATATAGAATAATGGCCTACCCTGAGCTTTAATGCCCTCTTTGTCTTAGCCTGACAGAGGAGAATATATAAAAATGAAGATTTAAAAGAAGGAGTCAGTGAGGTAGGATGAAAACCAGGAGGAAATAGAATATAGAACCCATGTTTCAAGAGAATTGCTGATTATGTTAAAAGCTGTTGTAGTCTGGCTGGTGTGGTTCAGTAGTTGAGCGTCAACCTGTGAACCAAGAGGTCACTGGTTAGATTCCCAGTCAGGGCACATACCTGGGTTGTGGGCTTGATCCCCAGTAGGGGGGTGCAGGAGGCAGTTGATTGATGTTTCTCCCTCATTGATGTTTTTATCTCTCTATTCCTCACTCTTCCTGTTTTTTAAAAAACAATCAACAACAAAAAATTTTTTAAAGCTATTGTAATGTTAAGATAAAGACAGAAAACAGTCTCTCATATATGGTTACATGGATAATAGATTCAGTGAAGTAGTGGAGACTGAAGCGGAACAGAGAAATTGGGTGATAACTCTAGAGAAATGAGCACTGACCCTACCTTTTGTATGCTGATGAAATGATCCAGCGAAGAGGGAATATTAATGATGGATAAGTAAGTGAGGAGCTAATTTTGGAAGTAAAATCTTTTAGAAATGAAAGGGATGGGATACAGACCACAAGTAGAGGGGTTAATGTTTGGTAAAGGCAGGAACACTTTGTACTTTTAACAAGATGAAGGGTAGAGAAAAGAGATACAATTGTAGCTAAGTTGCTATATTTGATCTGAGAAAGATGATGGAGTTTGCTTCTAATGGTTTCTGCTTTCTCAATGAAGTTGGAAAAGATCATCATGTAAAAGTGAAGGTAGAGGAGGATATATGGGAGATTTGAGGGCAGAGGAAAAACTGTAAAATAGTCATATCTATAAATGGGAAAGCTGTCCTACTAGAACAAATACTACAGTTTCCAGATAGTATTGGATGACAATTTAATCTTTGAGATTATACATTTAAGACGGTGAATCCAGACTGTCTTCTTGCATGATTTTCTCTTGCAATGGTTAGCTACCAGAGTTGAGTAGGAAACTAGTTGGTTTCAATCAGCTTTGGAATTTGCCAAATGAAAAAAAATGGAAGAAAAGAGAGGCAAGTGAGTTGGACGCTATTTAGAAATTAAGATTATATGATGTGTTAAGTCTCTCCCACTTACTTCCACAAATATTAAAGACAGGAAGTACTTTAAAAATATCATTTGACCAATCCTTTAATTTTGTAACAGGACAAAGAAGATTTAGGCAGCTAAAGTGTTTTCCTTAGGATTTCAGATCTAGTCAGTAGCAGAGCACGAACTGACACCCAGGTTGCATTTTCTAGTTCTTGCTCCTTTCATTATAGCATGCTCATATACTTTTTGCTGTCTTTTATTCTCTCTTCATTACCCTCCCTTAATGTGTAATATGCAAGTACCTGAAGAAAAACTTACTTTCAATTTAGTAATTTACATGTCAAGAGTTTAGTATCTTTCAAATAACTTTCAGATCCATTATTTTTAATCTTCTCAACTATCTTGTTAGGTATTTTGGAGTAAGTCTTTGATTTGTCTCATCTGACTTTTCAGATGAGAAAACTGAGAATGATGATTATTACACTACCACATTGTACTTGCATTTCAATTATACTCTACTGGAGATTAAAAGTTAACCTTATGCATGTTGATGTAAATGTGAATTTACAATATAATAATTTATTATGATCCAGGAATTTTTGTCAGGTAATTGGATAATAGAAACAATATGGAGATCATCACTATGTGAGCTAAACAACAAATATAAAAAAATTGAGATAGATTTCAATGATGGAGATATAAAAAAAATCACTTTAGGAAAAAGGGGTTTGAAGGGCAGGATGAAGTAAACTGTTTCAGAGCTATGGTGGGTGTCCAGCAAATGTAGTACCTTCTTAGGAGAAGACAAGAGAGAATGCATTCCAAGCAGAGGGAATAATGTTTGAAAAGGTCCAATAACCAGAGGATCATGTTACCCATTGATTTTGGAAAGATTGAGCAAAATGAGTAGGGGGCTGAGGATGAAAATGGGGCAAGCATATACATTTTTGGATAAAGGAAAAAATATTGCAATTAAAAAAAATGGGTCCAGGGGAAGAAAGGAGCCATCATAATTGTTACTAAGGAAGGCACAATGGATATTGGAGTACTGGAGCAAGTATCCTGACTGCATGGAGGTGGGTAGGTAAAAAGTAAAAGCAACCAATGTGAGTTACCATTTCAAGAAGACTGTTAATGTGGTAAAGGAGAAGGAGAGAAAGTAAAAAATTAGAGGTAGAAGGGTAGACTGAGATAAGATATTCTTGTTTATTCTAGTTTTTTGCTTTTTAGTAAAAGAAGCTTGACCAAGATTCTAAATCCAGAGGGGAGGAAATATGAAAGACATGCAAAGGGATGAGTGGTGGAACAAGGAGGATCTCAGAGGAAGTTAGAGGGGATAGAATGGGGAAAATTCACAAGTGAAGGCACTATCTTCAGGCATGAAAGAAAGATAGTATTTTTTTAGAAGAAAAGGGGGTAAATAAGGGTGTGTATAGTGATTATCAAGATAATTACCTTATATTTTTCCTTCCATTTGAGTTTGAAAACTTAAGCCATCCTTAGATGGCTATGATGAGCCCATGGTAGAGATGTTCACTTTGCTTCCTCAGAGACTGTCTTCTTGTTCCATCTGTATATGTGGAGCCCCAAATACTTAGTGGAGGCCAAAGTGGGTTGCTAAGACTGGTAGCTGGTTTGCTGTATCACTACTATGCTGTTTGACCAGGCGTAGATTCAGCAACAGCATGACAAGCACACTATTATATGTCCTTTAAAAAGATCCAATAGCATTTTAAGAATAATAGCTTTACAATTTTTCCTTTTATATCTGCACAATTACACTTTTCTCCTGAACTTCCCTGGAGCCCACCAGGCTTCCAAAAAGCAGAACTAAGGATATGTCACCTAAAGACACTTAGTTTTCAGAAAGTGTGCCCAAAGCATGTTTAGCTCCTGCAGTGACCTCCTTTTAGTTTAGAAAGAGCGTAATACTTGCTAGTGTATCTTTTCTTTTAAACACTCCTACAACCTTCTGCAAGCAGGGACTGGTAGATACAGTTCAAACAAGAAAACCAATTATCTTTAAGCTTGGCTCCCAAGGGAGCTTTGCTTTTTTAATTGAGAGATCAATGTTGGACTCTCATCACATCCTGAACTTCCATTCGGTGAGTGCTGACTACTGGTGTGAAATTGGATATTGGAGTATCTGATGTGTCACATGGGTCAAGGGCCTGATTCATCTAGGCTAGCCTCCGGAAGCTGCAAAAAGCACCAAGCAATATTTTGGGGAGGGTAAAAATGAAATTAATGACAGAAAATCTATGTTCTAGAACTGGATATCCCACTGCACTTGCTGTTCTGGTACATCACTTGTCTTTACTGAATCCCAGTTTTTTTTTTTCTGCTTTGAATAATTCCTGCCATGCTGACCTCACAGGTTTGTGGAATTCAAATAAAATGATGTGTGGGAACTCTTGATCAACTACAAATCTACATGCTCCCTGCTAATATCATATTTGAGGAGTGTGCTAATGATGTTGCTGGTCAAATCTGTTGAGAATAGTTTTGTCTTTAAGTTCAAAGATAGCTGGGCTCCTAAAACTGGAAGTAGAACTCTTTTTTACACCATTAAACATAGCCTGAAAACAGCTAAATTACCTTCCCCCAAAGCCTTCAGTCAACTTTAAGTGAATTCTACATTCTAATTCAAATCACAACTGTTAAAGCTTAATTTTTATAATCAAATTAAAAGTCCTCTTACACAAGCTGTCAGAGGTAGTTTTGTAAACCAGTTATGTTGTCATTTTTCCATCCTTTGTGGACAGATTGTATCTGGCCTCCTAAGTAAGTTTCTTTAATGCTGGTTTAAAATGTTTTATGTGCTTCGCAGGCTGTACAGAAAATAATTGGTTTGGGATAGTAAAATCCTTTGTATAACACTTAGTGAGGCCTCTCCTCTGTTTTTTTGATGGCTGTGTGAACATCCTATAATGCTATGTGAGAATAATATAAAACAAAACACTTGCTGAAATAAGATCATTGCATCTGTTAACAAGCTATAATCATTGTCACTATTTGGTTATATGGTGTCAGGAAGTACTCTAAATGCTGGGGATAAAAAGGTAAAGGAAGGCTGGGAAGTTGAATCCATGACTTAGGAGGTCAATGAGCAGTGGAAGTGACAGACATGTAAACAAAAGAATGGAATAATAACATAATAAATGCAACAATAAGACTCGGTATAACATGTAAATGTAGTACAGAGAAAGAAGTTTGCAGGGGAAATAAACTATTGGAGTGGCTGAGATATGTGTTGGGATGATGATGATAATAATAATAATAATAATAATAATAATTATTATTATTATTAATTATTGTTAATCCTCACCCAAGGTTATTTTATCCATTGCCTTTTTAGAGAGAGTAGAAGGGCGAGAGAGAATGGGGGAGTGAGAGAAACATAGATATTAGAAGGACACATCAATTGATTGCCTCCCACACTCACCCCAACAGGGGCTGGGATCAAACCTACAACCCAGGTATGTGCACATGGCAGGCATTCAAATCTGAGACCCCTTGGTGAACAGGCTGATGCTCTAACCATTGAGCAGGCTGATAGGTCTGGGTTGGGATAGTTTGTTTTTGTTCTTCCAAAGTACTTTTCCATGTATTATTTCACTAAACTTTATAATGCATTGAATTCTGAAGGATGAATAAAAATCTTTCAAGCCATTAAGGGGGTGGGAAGTGTTTTCATCAGAGGGAATAGCATATGCCACTAAGTGACAGGAGAGGAACTGGAGATATAGACACGCACAGAAGATGGACCCTGTACACCATTCTAATGAGTATGGACTTTATCCTAAGGTCAAAGAGAAGTCATTAAAGGATTTTTAAATAAGGAAGTGGCATAGTCATGTTTGTGTCTTAGATTATGCAAATAATAAGTTAGAGGTAAAGAAAAAGACTTGAGGCAGGAAGTCCAGTGAGGAGGTTATTACCTCAATTCAAGAAAGAATGGTGGCCATTGGAAAAGGAGAGGAGGCAATGGCTTTAGGCACTAATAAACACTGTTATTGTCACTAAGACCACATTTTCCTTTCATCATCATTCAACTTTATCAAAAGTAATTTGTGGGGAGAACCAAGATGGCAGTGTGGGTAAATGCCAGTACTCACATCCTCCCACAAGCACATCAGAATTACAATTAAAATACAGAAAAGCCACAATTCAGAACCACCTAAAATCTGGCTGAATGGAAGTCCTACAGCTAGAGAATTAAAGAAGAAAGCACATTGAGACTAGTAGGAGGGATGGAGGTGTGAAATGGGCTGGTCTGGCATTCACATGTGGCATGTTTCTTTATCGGGAGGGATGTCTTGGATGAGGAGGTTTCCTGTGAGGAGCAAGAGGTTTCCTGTGAGGAGCACATCAGATCCCTAAGTCTGGGGTTCCAGTGCTGGGAAGAGAAGTCCCCAAAACATCTGGCTGTAAAAACCAACAGGGGTTGAGGCTGAGTGACACAGAGGAGCCAGAGACCCAGACAGGTCCTCTTAAAGGACCCACGCACAGACTTACTTGGACGCCCTCCCTCTGAACTCCAGTGCTGGGGCAGCAGCTTGAAAGGATCCAGGGCCATAGGGTGAGAAACTAAATTGTTTAGGGTCATGGCAAGAACTCAAAGGAAGCTTTCTCCCAGACAAAAGTGCTGGGACCTCCCCCTCACAGAGCTGAATGGCAAGTGCTATATCTGAGTCTCTATAAACCTGGTCCATACTGTTCGCCTGCCCTGGTGATTCCCAGAGAGCCCACCCCACCCAATTTGCAGCCTCATCCAAGCTGTTTTCAGTGTCTTTTCTATGTGAACTAGAGGCCTGGTGCATGAAAATTCATGCACTGGAGGCAGTGGGGGCGTGTTCCACAGCCTGGCCTGCCCCCTCTCACAGTCTGGGAGCCCTCAGGGGTGGGAGGCGACCCAGTGATCAGGGGAAGGTGACCCCCCATCACACCTCTGCTGCTGCCTTGGCCGGCCCTGGGTGACTTGGCAGCTGCCATCCAAGGCTTGCCTGAACTTTGGGCCAGCCCTGGGTGGCTGGGGGGTTGAGGGGACTGGGGGACACCAGAGGCAGGTGCACGAAGTGGGCAGGCCTGCCTGCCACCCCAACGGAGCTGAGGAGACTGGGCGCCGCCATCTTGTGGCTGTGGGTACCGCCATCTTTGCGATGGCGTGAGGGTCAATTAGCATATTATCTCTTTATTAGATAGGATGGTCTGCTCTATCTCAGGCTTCAGACTTCCCTAAAATCTCTCAAACAAGCAGCAGCTGGACTCAGTGTGTCCCATACCTCTTGATAAGTGGCCCTTAGCTTGGCACAAGCAGCAGCTTGCCAAAGTTCACATCTTGGCCTCTCCTGGGCACATCTAAGCTAAACACAAGTAGCAACCATCTGAATATCACTCTGTAGGTCATGTCAGGTGACCAAGGCAGAGCACAAGCAGTGGCTGACTATGAACCTCCTGGAAGGCCCCAGAACCAGTGCACCCAGTGGACAGCTTTAGAACATGCCAGATTGCAACTTTACCACATCCACAAGTGACACACTCAAGGGGCAGACTCTGTGAACACCAAAGTCCCACTGAAGCAGGTCCTGCTCCATAGGGGTGCTGCTGCCACAGCTGGTCCTCAAAGCCAATTGGCCTGGGGGTCAATTCCTCCCAGTGACATCAACAGCAATCAAGGCTCAACTACAACAGGACAGTGCACACAGCCCACACAGGGGCACACCTAGAGGGCCCAACTCAGGTGACTGGGGAGGATAAACCACTGGGCATACAGGACACTTACTACACAAGGCCAATCTACCAATTCTAGGACACATAGCAGCTCTATGTAATACATGTAAACAAACAAATGGAAGCACTCAAAATGCAGAAATAAAGAAACATGTCATAAATGAAAGAACAGAAGAAACCTCCAGAAAAAGAACTAAATGAAATGGAAGCAAGCAAACTACTAGTTACAGAGTTCAAAACAATGGTTATAAGGAAGCTCAAGGAACTTAATGAGAGCTTCAAGGAAGCTAGTGAGAAGTTCAAGGAAATTAGTAAGAACATCAAAGACACACAAAAGGACTAGTCAGAAATGAAGGTTACACTAACTAAAATGAAGAATAATTTATAGGGAATCAACAGTAAAAGACACTGAGAATGAAATTAGTGATTTGGAATATGAGAAAGCAGAAAACACCAAAATCAGAAGAGCAAAAATAAAAAGGAATAAAACATATGAAGATAGTATAAGGAGACTCTGGGACAACTTCAAAATTATCAAAATTTTCATCATGGAGGTACCAGAAGTAGAAGAGAAGGAGCCAGAAATTGAAAACCTATTTGAAAAAAATAATAAACAGACATAAAAGTCCAGGAAGCTCAGAGAGTTCCAAACAAGGTGAATCCAAAGAGGCCAACACTAACACACATCATAATTAAAATGCCGAAGTTTAAAGACAAACAAAGAATCTTAAGAGCTGCAAGAGAAAAGGAATTAGTTACTTATAAGGGAGCACCCATATGACTGTCAGCTGATTTCTCAACAGAAATGTTGCAGGCCAGAAGGGAGTGGCAAGAAATATTCAAAGTGATGAAAAGCAAGGACCTACAACCAAGATTAATCTACTCAGCAAAGCTATCATTTAGAATTGAAGGTCAGAAAAAAGCTTCCCAGACAAGAAAAAGCTAAAGAAGTTCCTCACCACCAAACTAGTATTACATGAAACGTTGAAAGGTTTTCTTTAAGAAGAAGAAGAAGGGGGGGGGGGAAGACCAAAGATATGAACAATAATATGGCAATAAATACGAATCTATTAACAATTGAATTTAAAAATAAATAAGGAATCTAAGGAACAAAATAAATTGATGAATAAAATAGAACCAGAGGCATGGAAACATGGAACAGACTGATGACTCTTGGAAGAAAAGGGTGGGGAAGGGCGGAAATAGGTTAAATAAAGGACTTATATATGCATATATGCATTACAAATTGACACAGACAATAGAGTGGTGAAGGCCTGGGGTGGTATGCAATCAGGGTAGAGGAGAGCAGTGGGTGGGGGGGGGGTGGCGGTAGGAGAAGGGAAGAACATCTGTAATACTCTCAACAATAAAAATATTTTTTAAAATTAATTTGTGGAAGAAAATAATTTTTCTGTGTATTTGAAAACATGAATGAATAATAACCCTGACGTTTACATATGACTTGGTTATTTGATGTCAAGCCACATTTGACAATTTTTTGGTCATGCAGAGAAATCCATTTAAGGTAAAAGTACTCAAAAAGCTTCATGTTTGCAATAAAATATAGTTGTTCTTCAATAACATTTGTTGCATGAATAACTGAATGAACAAATGAAGGAATAAGTGTACACACATATGTATATAATTTGCTAACACAAGTAAGAGTCTGCACTAGGTTTGGTAGATGCAAACCTAGGATGCAAAGAAATCACAGGTATAGCTATTGGCTTTGAGGCAAATTAAAAAAATCTTTGTGCTGGACAGCTCACCAAGTGACACCTCCTCCCTAATTGCCAGTTTGCTCGTCACTAAGGCTCAGCAGGAAAATTTATTAATAGAAAATCCAATAAATGTTATGTAATCTTCAATACACAAAGAACACTAACCTGAAGATCATACAAGTTATAGGATTTTAAGTTCATGAATTTTTCAAAAACTAAGTTTAATGAGCAATGCATAATTTGTACATGGCGAATGATTAAAACCTATAAATAATCCACCCTCCAACCCCAGACCACCAATCCCTCTCCCTCTTTTTGTTGGTGGTTCAAGAAATTTTATATGCCCATACCAGCATTTAGCTATATTTACAATATTTTATATTTGCACAGAAGTGATTACACAGTACATAATTTTTCAGAACCTTAAATTTAATATAACTTGGAGCTCTTTCTGTATCTGTACACATAGATCAATTTTATTCATTTTAACACTTGCATAATGCTCTGACATGCTTATAAACTATTGTTTATTTTTGTTACAGATCTGGTTTTCTAAGAAATAAAACATTATAGGTATAGTGAAAATTCCTTTGGTCCTACCTCCATTTCTCTTGAGCTCCAGAGACATCCAGTATCCCAAAGTTGAAGTTTGTCCTCCATGTTCAAGTTTTTATCCTTCTACTATATATGTATGTATACATAAGCAAAATGGTAACATTTTTTATGTTTTAAATTTTGCACAAATGGCATTAGAACTCTTTTCAACTTTCTCTTCCCCCTACTTCACATTTGTTTTATTAGACTTATATCTATGGATACATGTAGTTCTCATTAATTAGTTGCTGATTTATCTTACTTCTCCTTATACTGAATACTGTGGGTTGCTTGGTTTGTATTTCTTCATAGCTTACTTGCTAAGAATAAGAATCCTGCAATTAAAATTATTTTTCCTAGATATTTGCTTTGAGTTGCACTGGGTGCATTAATAAAAAGATTGATGATCCTTACAAATTGATCACCTGAATTTTTTTGGTCTAGAAAAGGATGGATATTTATGTTAATAAGTTTAAGCTATTACACAGTGTTGCAATAAATGTCCTTGATTTTGTTTATCATATTTCTTTAAGGTAAATAGGAGTTGAATTGCTGGCTTGAAGTATATTCATATTTTTATATTTACTAGGTATTACCTAATTGTTCTCTAAAATGGATGTACAAACACACATTTCCACAAGTAGTGTATAACAATATCCATTTTCTCACATTCTTTTTTTTTTAATATATTTTATTGATTTTTTACAGAGAGGAAGGGAGAGAGATAGAGAGTTAGAAACATCAATGAGAGAGAAACATCAATCAGCTGCCTCCTGCACATATCCCACTGGGGATATGCCCGCAACCCAGGTACATGCCCTTGACCGGGATCGAACCTGGGACCTTTCAGTCCGCAGGCCGACGCTCTATCCACTGAGCCAAACCGGTTTCGGCGATTTTCTCACATTCTTGCTGTCATTTGGCATTAGCAATTATTTTTTGTTTGTAGAAATTTGATTGCTATGTAATAGTATCTGTGTGCTAATTTAATTTGTACTTCCCTGATTATTAGTGGGGACAAAAGCATGTTTTCATCTATTTAATGGTCATTCAAATTTTCTCTTCCCTGCATTTTCCAATAATATTTTGTCTTGTTAATTTGGAATTATTTTATTAAATGTAGTCCTTTATGTAGTCTATATCTGGGTTATATATTTGTTGTAAATGCCTTCTCCAAGTATGTCACTTGTCTTTAAACTTAGCTTATTATAATATCTTAAAACATAGAAGGCTACAGGGATTTTTTCCTTGATGTGGCCAAATTTATCAATCATTTATAATTTTTGCTTTTCATATCTTATTCAACAAATCATTTCCTATGCTGACATCATAAATATAACATTTTAAATTTTTTTTTAAAATTTAAAATTTTCAAAATACTTATTTATTGAATCCATCTGGAATTCATTTATGTACTAGAAGCCCGTTGCATGAAGATTCGTGCAATAGACATTCCTTCCCCTGGCTGTTGACACCGGTTTTCCTCCGGCATCTGGGACCCAGGCCTTTGGTCAGGCCGCAGAGGAGAAGCCAACCCTCTTCAGTCTTTAGTCTTCAGTCTTCACTCCAGCTGGAGCCTTCAGTCTTCGTTCAGCAGCTATGTATGCAAATTAGCTGCCATCTTTGTTGGGTTAATTTGCATAGTCGCTCTGATTGGCTGGTGGGCATAGCGAAGTGACACCAATTTGCATGTTTCTCTTTTATTAGTGTAGACTAGAGGCCCAGTGCACAAAAATTTGTGCTCTGGCGGGGGGGGGGGTGGAGTGTCCCCCAGCCCCACTTGTGCCCTCTCACAGTCTGGGACCCCTCAGGAGATAATGACCTGCTGGCTAAGGCCCACTCCCTGGTGGCAGAGGGCAGGCCCAATCCCTAGGTGCAGCCCCTGGTCGGGCTCAGAGCAGGGCTGATTGCGGAGTTGGGGCGCCGCCCCCTGTCACACTCAAGGCAGGGTCGATGGGGAGGTTGTGGCGCCACCCCCTGTCATGCACAGAGCAGGGCCTATCAGGGGGTTGGGGCACTGCCCCCTGTCACACACAGAGCAGGGCCGATCATGGGGTTGGGGCACTCCCCCCTGTCACACTCAGGGCAGGGCTGATGGGGAGGTTGCAGCTCCACTCCGTCACACATAGAGCAGGACTCATGGGGGGGTTGGGGCGCCTCACCCTGTCACACACAGAGCCGCAGGGCGATCAGGGAGTTTGGGCGCTGCCCCCTGTCAAGCTGCTCCAGAGGCCAGGAGGCCTCGCGGCTCCACTGATCCCAGTGCTGCGAGGCCTCGCGGCTCTGCTTGACACCGGGGCAGTGAGGCCTCGCTGCTCAGCTAATCCCAGTGCTGGGAGGCCTCGCTGCTCTGCTGATCCTGGTGCCAGAAGGCCTCGCAGCTCCGCTGATCCCGGTGACAGGAGACCTCGTGGCTCAGCTGATCCTGGTGCTGGGAGGCATATTACCCTTTTACTATATAGCATAGAGGCCTGGATCAGGGTAGGGGTCCATCTTGTATGCCTGGCCAGCCTGGATGAGGGGATGATGGCTGTTTGCAACTGGTCACACCCCCTTCACGGTGGGGGTCCCCACTGGGGTGCCTGGCCAGCCTGGATGAGGGGATGATGGCTGTTTGCAGCTATTCACCCCCCATTCAGGGTGGGGGTCCCCACTGGGGTGCCTGGCCAGTCTGGGTGAGGGACTGAGGGCCATTTTCAGGTTGGCGGGTGACTGAAGCTCCCAACCTCTCCTTTTTTTCTTTTTTTTTATTCTGGGATTTATTTACCTTCTATAGCTGTCACTGGAACTGAGAGCCAGCTTTAGCTCTGAGACCTCGGCTGCTGAAAGCAGGTATCTGGTTTGTTTGGTTTCTATAATTGAAACACTGTTGCAACTCCAGCTCAGCTGGCTGGCTGAAAGCATGGGGATTGTTTTCTTTCTAAAATTGCAACATTGTTTCTTAGAGTGCAAGCTCAGAGCCCAGCAGCGGCAGGCGGGGAACCTTCGCTTCCTCCATCACTGAAGGAAGCAAGCCTCCTGTTCGCTTCAGTTCCCTGGGTGCCGGCTGCCATCTTGGTTGGCAGTTAATTTGCATATCGCCCTGATTAGCCAATGGGAAGTGTGTCGGAGCTAAGGTTAATTACCATGCTTGTTTATTATTCGATAGGATATGATGCAATGTAGGAAACTAATTTTACTTGTCCCAGTATGAATAAGCAATTGTTCCTATATCATTTATTGTATAATTAATCCTTTTGTCTCATGATCTACAATGTCATTTCTGTCATATGCCAAGGTTTGTTATATTCTCAGACTTGTGACTGGGTCTGTGTTTTCTCCAACTGATCTGTTGCCTTTCTCTACACAAATACTACACTCCTTTAATTACTATGGTTTTCTAAGTTTTTATATCTATGGGAAAATTTCTTCCTAGTTGTTCTTCATAATTGTCTTGGATATTCTTAGTTCTTTAATTTTTCATATGAATTTTAGAATCAGCTTGTTAAGTTCTATGAAAAATCCTATTGGAACCTTAGAAATTCATTGAATGCATTGATTAAATTTTGGAACTGTGAACATCTTTAACATATTAAGTTTTCCTGTATGTAAAAATGATACATCTCCCTTTATTAAAATACTAGAGGCCTGGTGCACAAAAATTTGTGCACTTGGGGGGGTCCCTCAGCCCGGCTTGTGCCCTCTCGCAGTCTGGGACCCCTTTGGGGATGTCCACCTGCTGGCTTAGGCCCACTCCCAGAGGGATCGGGCCTAAGCTGGCAGTCAGACATCCCTCTGGCAGCCCGGGAGCCCTTGGGGGATGTCCACTTGCCAGCTGGGAGCAGACCTAAGCTTCAGTCGGACATCCTTAGTGCTGCTGAGGAGGCGGGAGAGGCTCTTGCCACCATCGCTGTGCTGGCAGCCATCAGCCTGTCTTGTGGCTGAGCAGAGCTCCTCCATGTGGGAGCACACTGACCACCAGAGGGCAGCTCCTACATTGAGCTTCTGCCCCCTGGTGGTCAGTGTGTGTCATAGTGACCAGTCATTCCCAATCGTTCTGCTGTTATGGTCAATTTGCATATTACCCTTTTATTATATAGGATAGAGGCCTGGTGCACTGGTGGGGGCTGGCTGGTTTGCCCTGAAGGGTGTCCTGGATCAGGGTGGGGGTCCTGCTGGGGTGCCTGGCCAGCCTGGTTGAGGGGCTGATGGCCCTTTTCAGGCTGGCTATGCCCCCTGGCGACCCTAGCTCCCAGCCTCTCCTTTTTTTTTTTTTAAGCGCCTCCTTGAGTGGAGGCCAGGGTGAGCTGGAAGCAGGTATCTTGGATTTATTTATTGTCTATAATTGAAACTTTGTAGCCTTGAGTGGAGCCCAGGGAAGGCGGGAAGCTTGGCTTCCTCCATTGCAGGGGGAAACCCAAGCCTCCTGCTCACTCCAGCTCTGTGGCCGCCTCGATCTTAGTTGGGTTAATTTGCATACTCCTGATTGGCTGGTGTGTGTGGCTTGTGGGTGTAGTGGAGTGGTGGAGTGATGGTTAATTTGCATGTTTCTCTTTTATTAGTGTAGATTTTATATCCTTCAATAGTGCTTACAATATTTCCCATCAAGAGTAAGGGCATGGTTTGCTAGATTTATACTTAGGTTCTTACCTGTGTTGCTTATATTGTGAATAGTAGATGTAGTTTAAGTAGCTTTATTGAAGTATACTGTACAAACAATAAAATTCACCAATTATAATGTGATGAGTTTTGACAAACGCATACCATTATGTAATCATCACTACAATCAAGATGTGAAACAGTTCCATCACTCAAAAAGTTCCCTCATGCCCCTTGAATTATCTTCCACTCACACCAGATCCTTTATAATCACTGATGTTTCCTATCACAGCAGTTTATTTTTACCTAGAATTTAATATAAATGGAATGGTGTATTATGTAGTCCTTTGTGTTTTTTGTGTTTTTTGTTTTTATTATATGGGTGTACAGTTGTCTGTCCATTCACCAGCTCATGCTTGCTACCAGGTTTGGGGTAAATTCCAACAATAAGATTGTTGCATTATGGTAAGTGTATGTTTAACTTTATTTTTAAAATGCCAATCAGTTTTATAAAAATCAGTTGTATAAAGTGGCTATAACATTTTGCATTCACTCTAGCAATGTATGCAAGATCTAGGAGTTGTCCCACATCTTCAACAACACTAAATATTATCTGGTTGTTGTTGTTTTTTCAGTTCAGGCAGTGAATGGTAAATTTTTAAAAATTATATTTTCCAATTACTTTTGCTACTGTATAGGATTATTATTGATTTTTAAAGAATGTGTTCTATGTAGCAACAGTAATGAGCTCCTTAAACAGTTAAGATAATTTGTCTAAAGCTTCTCTTTAGTTTTCTATGTAGCCAATCAGGTAGTCCATGAATAATGACACCTTCTTCCTTTTCAATGCCTAATCTATTTCTATTCTTTGTCTTACTGAATTGTCAATGATCTCTTCAACGTAATATGAAATAGCAATTTGGAAAGCAGGTATAATCTTCTCCATGACTCTAATAAAAATATTTCTAAAGTCTTACATTAATTCTAATTTTATTGTAGGTTTTTGGTAGATATACTTTATCAGATTAAAACTTTTCTTTTATTCTTGATTTGTTTAGAGTATTTTTTTTCCATAGAGAGGTATGGAATTTTCTTTAAATTTCTAATCTATTCAGATGAGCACACATTGTTTTTTCTTTAATCAGCTTAAGTGGTAACTTGTAGTAATGGATTGCCTAAAGTTAGACTATCCTTAAATTCCTGTAATCAAGCCCATTTGATCATATAGCATTATATTTATATTTTTGTTCAATTCAACCAACTAATATTTAAATTAAGACTTTTGAGACTTTTATAAAAAATGATATTGGCATATAATTTTGGTCTTTCTAACATGCTTGTCCAATTTTGGTATCAAGGTTTACTAAACTCATAAAATAAATTAGGCAGCCTTTCTTCTTTTTCTATTGTCTGGAATATTTCATATAATGTATAGATTGTCTATTTTTTGAAAGATTGATAGTTTAAAACTTTTCTGTTAAAGAATATAGAACTGGTGCCCTTGGTAGCAGAGGGATTGGCTGCAGATTGAATTTGTTCAGTGTCTAATGGCCTATTCATGTTTTCAATTTCTTCTTGAATAAAATTGTGTTGACTTGTAATTTTCTAGAGAATTATCTATTCCATCAAAGTTTTCATGTTTATTAGCATAAAATATTTCATAGCTCACACATATAATTTTAAAAATCTGAAGTATTTATTTAGTAACATTCCCATGTTTATTGCTAAGAATGGTTGTTTGATCTTGATTTTTTACTTACTTAATCTTATCAGAATATTGCCTATTTTATTTTTTCCTATTTAATTAATTTGTTTTGATATTTGATATTCCCCCTCTTTTACTTTATTCTGGTTAGTTTCATGGTTCTTTTCTATCTTCTTGAGTTGAATGCTTAACAAATTAATATTCAGTTATTTTGTATCCTATTGCATGCATTTTCTTATGAGTATCACATTAGTTACATGCTATAATTTGATGTCATTTGGTAATAATTATAGTGTTTTCTTTATTTCCTTTAGAAATGTCTTTTCTTCAGATGTCTGACAGTTCCTTAGATATTATTTATTAACTTCTATTTTATTGAATTTTTAAGAGAATGTTATTAATATGATATTACTTATTTGGAATTTATTGTGACTTCTTTTGATACTGGATTTGTGCTTTAGTTTAGAATGCAATTGAAAATAATGTATATCCTATATTTTGGGAGTCCAGGATGTGATGTGTATGTGTGTGTGTGTATTAACGCAAACTTCATAATTGTGCTGTTTAATAATATATATCCTAATATATCTGCTTTAACAATTTCTGAGAAGGATGTGTTAACATTTCCCTTTCAGTAGTAAGAATTTATCAATGTTATTCTTTTCTTAATATACATTTTTACTGATTTCAGAAAGGAAGGGAAAGGAGAGAGAGATAGAAACATAAATGGTGAGAGAGAATCATTGACCAGCTGCCTCCTACACCTCACTCACTGGGGATCGAACCTGCAACTTGGGCATGTTCCCTGACCGGGAATTGAACTGTGACCTCCTAGTTCACTGAGCCATGCAGGCTGGGCTGTCAATGTTTTTCTTGTTCTTGTGTCAAAGTACTTCATCTTTCAGAGCCTCGGGTTTTATTATTGTTGTTGTCTGTAAAATGAAATGAGAAATTACGTATAAAACAAAAGGTACTGGAATCATAGGCATTCATTCAGCCAAAGGTGCTCTTGTTTGGTTGTTATTACTGTTATACATAATATTAGTAAATCCAAGCCCTGTATTTTCAAGGTGCTCTCAACATGGCTTAGTTTTGGAGTGAGTGTGAGGCATATCAGCCAGAATGGGGCCAAAGCAATAAAGAGTAAATCAAGTTGACTAGTTCATATTACCTAAGAAGAGACAGTGACAATTATGGGTTACACCATTCACCAAGTGAAACAGTTGCTTCTAAAATACACATGTCTTGTGAACTTTCTTCACGTCACCTAAGGGATAATGTAGAGTCAGACCTCAGAGAATCTTGGACCTTTTATAGATCTGCCCCCAGCTTTAACCTGAAGGAAACCAACTTTGTACACAGATTGGCTCCTCCCATGCACACCCAGGCTGAGTAGACTCAGCCACAATCTGTTAATAGTGTTGCTCCATATAGGTAGCCCAGATCAGTTACACACTATGATTGACAACAATCTGTACCTGAACCATGCCCAAGTGAACCCAGCATCAACACAACCAGTGGTGGACTTCAGACCACGTGAGAGCTCAACCCAACTAGACACACAAGTGTCATACCCAAAAGGGGATTCCAGCAGGCATCAGACCCTGCTGGAAACAGCTCTGCCTCAGGGGGCAGCCCATGCACAGTGACTTATGCATGGTGATAAAGGTTTATCCTTATAGTCAGTCAGCTTGAAGGGTTAATTCTACCCAGGCAAGGGTCAACAGCACAAGACTCAACTACAATAGGAGGGTGCACATAAACCACAAGAAGCATTCCTGGAGTACCAAGCTCAGGTGATTTCAAAGATTGTGCCATTGAGCACAACAAGATACCTACATCATAAAGCCATCATAACAAGTTTGGAGTCATAGCAAATCTTCCCAATGCACAGGGACAAAATGGGGAGACAAAGAAATATACCCCAAATGAAAGAACAAGAGAAATCCTCAGAAAAAAATAATAAAATGAAATGGAAGCAACCAAGATATGAGGTACAGAGTTTAAAACAATGGTTACAAGGATGCTAAAGGACCTTAGAGGAAGGATGAAGAATGGATGCTCTCAAGTGAGAAATTAAAAAGAGGTAGTAAGCATTCAAATGACATAGAAACCAAAAAAAAGAACCAGTCAGAAATGAAGAATACAATATCTGAAATGAAGAATACATGAGAAGAATCAACAGCAGGTTAGGTGACGCTGAGGTCTGAATCAGCAAATTAGAAGACAAGATAATAGTAAGCACCCAAGCAGAGCATTAAAAAGAAGAGAATTTTAAAAAATGAGGAAAGTCTAAAGGAACTCTGGGATAACATAAAGCAAAACATCTGCATCATAGGGATACTGGAAGGAGAAGATATTGAGCAAGGGGTCAAGAACCAGTTTGAAGAAATAATGGTAAAAAAAAACTTTCCTAACCTAATGAAGGAAAAACACATTCAAGTTCATGAAGCACAAAGAGTGCCAAACAAGATGTACTCACAGAGGCCCACACTAAGATATTATAATTAAAATGGCAAGGGTTAAGACAAAGAGAACATCTTAAAAGCAGCAAGAGAAATTCAATTAGTTATGCAAGGGAGCTCCAATAAGACTGTCAGCTGATTTCTCAACAGAAACACATCAGGTGTGAAATATACAAAGGGATGAAAAGCAAGGACACACAACCAAGACTACCCTGTCCAACACGACTATCATTTAAAATTTAAAGCAAAATAAAGAGCTTTCCAGACAAATAAATAAACAAAACCCCCAAAATACCTAAAGGAATTTATTACCACCAAACCAGTATTGCAAGAAATATTGCAAAAAATGTTAAAGTGTTCCTGCTTTAAGAAGAAAATAAATTATATATATATATGATCAATATATATGTAATCAATCCTATCTAATAATAGACAAACATGGTAATTGACCGTAACTTCGCTATGCCTCCCATTGGCTAATCAGTGTGATATGCAAATTAACTACCAATAAAGATGGCAGTTAATTTGCATACATAGGCTCCAAGCAGTGGAGCAAAGCCTGATGGCCCAGGGGCAGGCGGAGCAGCGAGGCCTGATGTTTCCAGGGCAGGCTCTAGCGAGAACTCGACCAGAGCGAAGGCCTGGGGCCTGGGTACCGGAGGCAAACCGGTGCCAGCAGCCAGGGGAAAGGAAGGCCTATTGCACGAATCTCTTGGTGCAACAGATATATATATACTAGGGGCCCAGTGCACGAAATTCGTGCACTGGGTGTGTGGGTGTGGGGGGGAGTGTCCCTCAGCCCAGCCTGCCCCCTCTCAGATACTGGGAGCCCTCAGGCGTTGACCCCCATCACCCTCCAATCGCAGGATCGGCCCCTTGCCCAGGCCTGATGCCTCTGACAGAGGCGTAGACACCCAACACCCTCTGATCGCCTGATCGGCCCCTTGCCCAGGCCTGACGCCTCCACCAGAGGTGTCAGGCTTGGACAGGGGACCTCCATCTCCCCCTGATCACTGGCTCTGGCCCCTGCCCAGGCCTGAGGCCTCTGGCCCAGGAATCATGCCTGGGCAGGGGACCCCCATCTCCCTCTGATCGCTTGCTCCACCCCCCACCCAAGCCTAACGCCTCTGACCCAGGCTTCAGGCCTGGGCAAGGGGAGCATCATATCCCCCCAACCCCCAACTCTGCCCCCCACCCAGGCCTGATGCCTCGGCCAGAGGAGTTGACCCTCATCACCCTCCGATCACCAATCACCGGATCGGCCCCTTGTCCAGGCCTGAGGCCTCTGGCAGAGGTGTCAGGCCTGGGCAGGGGACCCCCAGCTCCCCGTGGTTGCAGGCTCCGCCCCTGCCCAGGCCTAACACCTCTGGCTGAGGCATCCGGCCCGGGCAGCGGGGACCCGCAGCTGCAGCGGCCCCGCGATTGTGGGCTACGCTTTAGGCCCAGGCAAGGGACCCCTAGCTCCTGGGACTGCCAGCTTCGACCGTGTTCAGCTCCCATCGCTGGCTCCACCCCTACTTCCTGCTATCACTGGCCAGGGCAGCAAAGGCGCCTGATTCTAGGATCATGGCTGGGGGGCAGGGCAAAGGTGGCCCCAGGGCCGCCTTTGCCCTGCCCCCCAGCTCTTAGCTCCCCCCTGGGTTTCCGATCACTGTCAGTGGCAGGGGGCTTCTTCCTGCTTTCCCTTTCACCTCCCTGCATTGTGCCTACATATGCAAATTAACCGCCATCTTGTTGGCAGTTAACTGCCAATCTTAGTTGGCAGTTAATTTGCATATAGCCCTGATTAGCCAATGAAAAGGGTATCGTCGTACGCCAATTACCATTTTTCTCTTTTATTAGATAGGATAATAATCTTAAATGCAAATGGATTAAATGTATTTAATCAAGAGACATAGGGTAGCTGAATGAATAAGAAAACAGCAATATATATATATATATATATATATATATATATATATATATATATATACACACAGCAGGACTTACCTCAGAAAAAAATAAACACAGACTGAAAGTAAGAACTTGGAAAAAATATTTCAATGAAATAAAAAGGGAAAAATAGCTGTGGTAGCTATACTTATATCAGGCAAAATAGATTTTAAAACAAATTCCATAACAAGAGACAGAGAAGGTCACTATAACACTAAGAGGATATAACTCTTATAAACATATATGCATCCAACATAGGAACACTTAAATATATAAAGGAAATCTGGTTGGACATTAAGGGAGAACATGAGAGCAATATAGACATAGTGAGAGATTTTAACACCCTAGTGATATTAGTGGATAAATTTTAGATACAGAAAATCAACATGACAACAGTGACCATAAACACCACACTGGATCAGATAAATTTAATGGAAGTATACAGGACATATCATCTTAAAGTAGCAGGATATACATCTTTCTCAAGTTCACATGGAACATTCTCAAAGGTAGACAGCATGTTAGTATACAAATCAAGTCTTAATTAATTTACAAAGATTAAAATTATGCAAGAGTCTTCTCTGACCACAATGCTATAAAATGAGAAATCAATTACAATAAAAAATTGAAAAACATTCAAACACATGTAGGCTAAATAACGTTATTAAACAATGAATGAGTTAACAATAAAATCTAGGAAGAAATCAAAAGTTACCTGAAAACGAATGAAAATGAATATACAACAACCCAAACTCTGTGGGACACAGTGCAGTGAAAGGGCTTAAGAAAAAACTTAGCTATAGATAGATATAGATATAAATATAGATAGACATAAACATAGACATAGATATACAGATATATACCACATAGACATATACAACAATGTGGTGATATTCAGAGGGAAAAAGGGTTGGGGGTAGTTGGAGGTGGGCAAAAGGGGCATGAGTGGGGAGGGAAATAGCCTTTCCTTTGGGCAATGGGTGCACGATGCAGTGTGCAGATGATGTTTTATTGAGTTGTACACTTGAAACGGGTATGGTTTTATGAACCAATGTCACCCCAACAAATTCAATTAAAAAAGTAAATACTGGAGAGGAGGTAGAATATTGAAAAAAGAAAGGGTGTGAATTAATAACATACTTCTTGAATTTTTATTTTATTTATTTATTTTTTAAATATATTTTATTGATATTTTACAGAGAAGAAGGGAGAGAGATAGAGAGTTAGAAACATCGATCAGCTGCCTCCTGCACATCTCCTACTGGGGATGTGCCCGCAACCCAGGTACATGCCCTTGACCGGAATCGAACCTGGGACCTTTCAGTTCGCAAGCCGACGCTCTATCCACTGAGCCAAACCAGTTTTGGCACTTCTTGAATTTTTAGAGGGTTCAAAACTAAACAAAAATGCCCAGAGTAGAGCCCAAAGATGTAGTATATGTATCATTCTTCCCATGAATACTATTAAATGCAACTTGGTTCCAAGCAGTGAGTTGGTTGCATATCTCTGAGACAATATGGTTCTCCCCTCTGAAGTATACAATCTACACTAATAAAAGAGAAAAATGGTAATTGGCATACGACGCTACCCTTTTCATTGGCTAATCAGGACTATATGCAAATTAACTGCCAACTAAGATTGGCAGTTAACTGCCAATTAAGATGGCGGTTAACTGCCAACAAGATGGTGGTTAATTTGCATATGTAGGCACAATGCAGGGAGGCGAAAGGGAAAGCAGGAAGAAGCCCCCTGTCACTGACAGTGATCGGAAACCCAGGGGGGAGCTAAGAGCTGGGGGGCAGGGCAAAGGCAGCCCTGGGGCCGCCTTTGCCCTGCCCCCCAGCCATGATCAGAGAATCAGGCGCCTTTTCCGCCCTGGCCAGTGATAGCAGGAAGTAGGGGTGGAGCCAGCGATGGGAGCTGGGCACAGTCGAAGCTGGCAGTCCCAGGAGCTAGGGGTCCCTTGCCTGGGCCTAAAGCGGAGCCCACGATTGCGGGGCTGCTGCAGCTGCGGGTCCCCGCTGCCTGGGCCGGACGCCTAGGCCAGAGGCGTTAGGCCTGGGTAGGGGCAGAGCCTGCAACTGCGGGGAGCTGGGGGTCCCCTGACCAGGCCTTATGCCTGGACCAGAGGCATCAGGCCTGGGTGGGGGGTGGAGCCGGGGGTTTGGGGGATATGATGGTCCCCTTGCCTAGGCCTGAAGCCTGGGCCAGAGGCGTCAGGCTTGGGCGGGGGGTGGAGCAAGCGATCAGAGGGAGATGGGGGTCCCCTGCCCAGGCATGATTCCTGGGCCAGAGGCCTCAGGCTTGGGCGGGGGTCAGAGCCAGTAATCAGGGGGAGATGAGGGTCCCCTGTCCAAGCCTGACACCTCTGGTGGAGGCGTCAGGCCTGGGCAAGGGGCCAATCCTGCGATTAGAGGGTGATGGGGGTCAATGCCTGAGGGCTCCCAGTATGTGAGAGGGTGCAGGCTGGGCTGAGGGACACTCCCCCCCACACACACCCAGTGCACGAGTTTCGTGCACTGGGCCCCTAGTATAGTTATAAGTATATGAAAATTAGAATAGAATAAGGTAGTATAGTATTATAGGATGACTTTATGCTGCAATTATTGGTTCTAGAGTCTCAAGGAAGGAGTGAACACTTTTGGTCAACTCAAGAGGAGGGCAATGATTAGGGACAAGGGGAGGATTTTTCACTGATGAAAAGTGAGGGCATTGTAAATGAGGAGAATATTAAGTGCAAAGTAGAGGACATAATATGTGAAGAAGGGAAGAGTGGTAGTGAAAGATAACATTTGAGAGGTAAGAGTCTTTTTTACTTATTTCTTTTATTGATTAAGGTATTAAAAATGTGTGGTTATTCCCCTATTGCCCTCCCCTCCCCCCAATCCTGCCCTCACCCTCACCCTCTGTTGTCTGTGTCCATTGGTTAGGCTTATATGCATGCATATAAGTCTCTTGGTTGATCTCTGCCCCTTACCCCCACCCTCCCCTACCTTCCCTCTGAGGTTTGAGCATCTGATTGATGTTTCTCTGTCTCTGGATCTGTTTTTGTTCATCAGTTTATGTTGTTCATTATAATCCACAAATGAGTGAGATCATGTGATTATTTATCTTTCTCTGACTGACTTATTTCACTTAGCATAATGCTCTCCAGCTCCATCCATGCTGTTGCAAAAGATAGGAGTTCCTTCCTTTTTACAGAAGCATAGTATTTGGACTTTATTTTGACGATAGTGAAGAGTCATTGAACAAATAGTCATGTGGTTAGAATAATCATAAGGTAGCAGTATGGAGGATAAAGCAGTCAGGGCAAGCTTGGTGGTGGTGGGACTGGTTAGGAGGCTACTGCAAAAGTCCTGGCAAATGATACAATAGAGAAAAGCCAGCTCTAGGACAAAGGAATTCCTAGTAAGGACAGTTTTAGGAAGGAAGCTCCTCCTCAGGGCCTTGCTGCCTTTAAGACTTGAAGCGACTTCACTAGGTCACACTTGTTTAGACCTTGCCTAAGCCTAACTTGGCCACATGTTTTGAGTCAAGAATTAATTCTTTGTGACTAAAGGCTCAAAAGTTTTGGTCATCTGGCTAATCTGAGGAATGTGGACTATACAAAAAAAGAGTTAAGTTTTATGGAGGTCTTGGCCTCCATAAAACATAACCTTTAAGCAGCCACACATTCAGAGCCATCTGCATCAAATTAGGAAAATCAGAAATCTATGTGAAATTTTCCACATATAGTTGTAATGGATTGTTTCAATGTTAATAAGACCCACAAAAAAGATATATGAGCCCTACCCAATTATCTCTCCATTTCCTTAATAGCCTTTTTTTTCTACACAACCATCTCCCCATTTTTTCAATATCTTTTGCTTATTTATTTATTTATTTATTTTTATATATTTTATTGATTTTTTACAGAGAGGAAGGGAGAGGGATAGAGAGTTAGAAACATCGATGGGAGAGAAACATCGATCAGCTGCCTCCTGCATACCTCCCACTGGGGATGTGCCTGCAACCAAGGTACATGCCCTTGACCTGAATCGAACCTGGGACCCTTCAGTCCGCAGACCGATGCTCTATCCACTGAGCTAAACCGGTTTGGGCTATCTTTTGCTTTTTAATTTGCCTTGTACCCCGCTCCAACCAAACCAGCCCTCTATGTACCAGATTCTTCTATCTTAGCCTCTGATCCCCAGTTACCTTCTGTAGTCATCCATTCCTACCAATCCCCACTCTTTATAGACTTCATTCAAACCACCCACCTCTTAGAGGTTCTCATGTAAACCCAGTCCATCCTTCTTCCCTTGCTTTGAGTCCCGACCTCACAATTTATATTCCCGGTACTTGTTGATAGGCACCCCAGTAATTGAGGAGGTGATATAGCAGAGTGGAAAGAGCATAAACTCTTTGGAAAAACAAACCTGGATTCATTCATTAGCTGTGTGACTTTGAGTGAGCTATTTAACCCATTTTAGCTATAGCATTCTCATCTGTAAAATGGGAGCAACAACAGTAACTATGCTACAGAGTTCTTGGGAGGGTTATGAGATGGCTGATTTAGCACATATAAATAACTCAATAAATGTCAATTTAAATAAAAAGTCATAGTTCATTTGCCATTTGGGTGGGATCTTTTGTCTACCCTAAATGAGTTGGAAGCTGCCAAAAGGTAGTGATCATAGCTTTCTTTTTGCCTTGTGGTCCATCTCCACCCCTGTTTCTGGTATAGAGCTATGCATACAACAGATTTTCAGTTAATTTAGTAATGTAACTAGGCATGATCCACAGTTACAGAATTGACTATGGGAAAGAAAATGGGTTTCCAGTAGCTAAATCTACTATAAATCTGAGAGACCAGATTTACCAGAAAGGGAAAAACAAATTGAAAACCTTGGACTCTATGCTTGAAGAGAGAGCATGGGATCTTGCTTTCTTTGAAACAGTGTAATATAGTTGAAAGGGAGTTTCAGTCACACAGTCCTGAACTGATCCAAGTTCTACTGCATACAAGCTATATGACCTTGAGCAAATCACTAAACCTCTCGGGGCCTCAGTTTCTTCATCTACAAAATGAAAATAATAATATTCAATTTTTAGAGTTTTGAAGAGGAGGAGGTAAGGCATAATCTATTTAAAATGTTTTAAATAGTGCCTGAGACATGGTGGGTGGCCCAAAATATGTCACCTCCTTCTTCTTCCCTTCTCTATACCCCCCCCCTTTTTAACTACATTTAACCTCATGGAACTCTGAGTGCAGGGAAGGAGAACAAATGTGGAGCCTTCTTAATAATGTTCCCAAATGTTTCCTTTATATCTTTGTTCCTGAGACTATAGATAATGGGGTTGAACATAAGAAGGAACATTGTGCAGAATAGAGAGAACAGCCTGTTCGTGCCTAGTAAATATTCAGAGGATGGACACAAATAAATGAACACTGTGGTTCTATAGTACAGGCTGACAGCAGACAGGTGGGAAGCACAAGTGGAGAATGTTTTGTTTGCCCTGGAATGAGGGGATTCTGATGATAGCCAAGAAGACACATGTGTAGGAGACCAGGATGATTGTCATTGATTGAGATATATTAAAGCCACCACAATCAAAGAGGATAAGCTGGGGGATCTGTGTGTCAAAGCAGGAGAGTTTTAAAAAGGGAGGAATATCACAGAAGTAGTGAATGATGACATGAAATTCACAAAAGGTCAGATGAGAGGTTTTGCTAGTGAGGAGCATCATGTTCATCAGGCCCACTGCATAGCTGGCAGCCACTAGCTGCAAATAGAGCCTTGAGGACATTATAATAGTAGGGTGCAGTTGGCCACATAGCAGTTACAGGTCATGGAAGCCAGGAGGAAGAACTCACTGACATTAAGATAAAAAAGCAGCTTATCTGGGCAAAACCAGAGAAGGACATTGTTTGGCAACCAGAGAAAAACCCCATCACCATTTTTGGGACTGTTACTCTGATTATAAAATATAAATCACTTTTAAACATTGAATAATTCTCTAATTAGTTTTATGTCGTGAATAAAATATCTGAGTGTCACTCGGTGTTCTAATAAAATACTCTCATACTGGAGACATATGTAGTGGCCAGCTGCATTGTACCATACTTTTCCTTTAAAAAAATAAATCCAGGTTTGAGTAGTGGAAGACTTGTTCCTATACATTTGTTTTATTTTTTTCATTCAATAAATGTTTATTAAACATCTATCATGTACCTATCATTGTCTAGGAACTAAAAATAGAAACTCAATAATAAATTCATAATATTCCCTATTTATACTTCAATTCCACTCTCTAATACATGCACATATGTGAGTGTGCTCACACACATACATACACAATCTTTTATTTGGGAGGCAAAAGTAGCCTCAATCTCCTTTGGTGCTGGCTCATTAGTAGTTTTTATAGAAAATATTAAGCTATTATATATTTTAAAGGGCAAAGGTATTGATTTTAAAGCAAGGAGATTATTTAAAAAGTAGACTTTAGACAAGTGTCTTGTAGGGAGATTAATTTAATTCTGTTGCTTGACTATGCAGAATTTTGTAGTTTTTTTAAATAGAGAAATTAATCCTTTTTCCAAGCTAAATTGTGGTACATTAGGTGATATTTGAACTAGTTTATGAGCTTCTGCTATGGCATGATGGGCTGACTCCACATATTGAAAAACACTGTCCCAGATTTAATTATCTTGGGGCATCACCACCTCAAAGGATAAAATGAGCCATTTTGTTCATCACGACTGCAGTCTTTGCTGAAATGGAGGTTATGGAATAACAACTTAAAGGCTAACTCATTAATGCTCAGGGATAAATGAGGTAATGTGCCAGTAGACCAAATTGGTGCCCAAATGCTTTCATCTAGATACCCATGTCTCTTTCTCGTGATATATTAATGGAATGTCTTTATCCATTTTCACTGCCTGTAGACATTTGAATAATGTAGATGAAATACTTTGTGTGTACTCAGCCCTGTGCACTATCAATTTCTCAAATTCCAAAGATCTCTCAGTGACTAAGAAGCAAAATTCTGATTGTTCCATAAAGTGCCTAATTTATAAATATTCAAAAGATGGCATCAGTGCAGTCAGTCCCTGCACTTTTTCTCATATGTGTTTATTAGTGAGCATTGCACCATTTCTAACTATTTGGTGGGGACAATGGAGTAAATTAGTCCTCCAAATGGTGAAAGCTGTGGATTTATGCCTCACTTAGAGCATTTCTGTCCTCGTAATGTCGAAGCAGGTGACCTTTCTGACGTTAAATTTGTTTCTCCATCTGTGCCATGCATTTCAGGAGGACGTGAGGAATAGGCTTGATGATACTCAGATGTGTTTCCTCTTTTTGTACTAGTGTATTAATGACCTGGGGGAGGAGTGACCTATCATGGTGACAGATAATGGGAGATGTCATGTCACCTGTCTGCAGTGAATGAGTGCAGGGGATCCATCTTCATGGAGCCTGAAACATGGAGGTTTTAATTATCCTCCTGGAAATGAGTGTCCTCCCTTAGTTATGATGTCATCCTGGCCATTTGCTTTTCCAAATGAAATTTTCTCTAACTTCTCCCTGGCTTCTGAATGTGTACAGTGCAGCTTAGAAGTTATAGTTTCATGCTACATACTTTTTAAGAAATTTATAGAGGCAGTCAGGAACTGTGCTAAATTCAATCACAAAATTTAAGTTAATTTTACAACAGCCCTATGAGGTAGGTACTATATTTATTTTTATTTTACAGATGAATAAAATGAAGCACGGAGGAAGTAATAATTTTCCCAGGATCACATAGATGATATGTCACTAAGGCAGGAATGCTGCCCAGGTTCCTCTGACTCTACAATCCACCAATCTTTGTTCTTTCTGCCATTGCACATTGAAATCATCTTAAAAAACTTATTTGCTAATCATTTCAACCCCCTTCTTTAAAATTAATGATTCTTAACACTAGTCTCACATTCAAAATACTAGAGACCTTAAAAATGTACCATACCCAGTTCTCATTCTCTCTTGGATATCATAGACTCACCTTAAGACCAATGTATACCAAACCAAATATCTTTTATTCCCTTTGATCTGGTCTTCTTACTGTATCTGCCATTTCAATTCATCACCCAATGATTTACAATTCAGCAGCATTATTTTCTTCCTTGTGTTTATGCTCCATGTCAGATCAGTCACAAAGTCTTACTGATTCAAAATTCCAAAAAGTTCTCACATCTGTGTAAACGATACATGTCTCTACCTTTATTGCTTTACTTCTGGCCTTCAACCTTTCTTATAAGGGCTATTGTAATAACAACTTTAATTTTCTTTCTTCTCAGCAACCCTCCCTCCAATCCATCCTCCACCTGCTCCTAGAGTTACCTTGCTAAATGAATTTAGCAAGATAAATCCTCTGTTTTGGAAATGTTTAGAATTTTCCACTGTATTCAGTATAAAGTATACCCAATTTGGCATATTATTTTCAGACCAACACAATCTGGGCCAAAGTAAATTTTCCAGGACTACTTTCCATCATTCCCTTCATGTGCTCTACACTCCAGCTCCACTTAAGCTACAGTTCTCCAGCACATGAAATTAAAACATAATGTGAAATCCTCTATTTTATTCCTGATTGCATTTTTATTTTTTTAATATTTCCTGATTGAATTTTTAAAAGATATTTATAAGCATCGTGAGGGCAAGGTCTATGTATGGTTCACCTTTGTAGTCCCAGTGCTTGCTATAAGTAGACCTCAACAAATATCACATAAACTCATGAATAAATGATAACCTGGATTTGAATTACATTTCCTCCATCACTTAGCAATGTGACTTTTGGCCTGTTACTTAAAGCTTTCTGAGCCTTAGTTTACTCATCTAAGCTGGGTATACTAGTAGTAATAATTGCCACTCAGTTCTACAGATTTTGAAGGGAGTTCTCATATCCCCTTTATGTCCTTTAATCTCTAGATTAAAGCTTTACTCTAGTTTTGGTAGACAGTGTCAGAAGCAACAAGGAGAGGGCTATGAAGCCAAACATTGAGCAGCAGCTGCAGTGGGCCTGCCTCCCAGCTGCTGCCCAGGCTCTTGGCAACTTCGCATTGTTAACCCTTTGGATCTAGTTCTTGAGAACCCTGTGGATTATTCACCTCTAACTTGTAGCTTCTTGGTTTCTGAGTAACCAACACAGATTATTCACCTACCAACCTGCTTCATCTTTTCTAGGCAAATTTTCTCAAGTAGACCACTGGTTAGACACAGCACACTCATCTATGTCTCAGATTAAATGACTACTTAAGCTTGGTGGCTCTCTTGAGTGTTAGAAGATGCATCCCAGATCATAGAAGTCATTGTGACTTCTGTCGTTCAGTTAATACAATACTCCAGGTATAGTTTGACCTATATATAAAAAAATAGTAGGCCTGACAGGTTTGGCTCAGTGGATGGAGCGTCAGCCTGCGGACTGAAGGGTCCTGGGTTTGATTCCGGCCAAGGGCATGCACCTTGGTTGCGGGCACATCCCGAGTGGGGGGTGTGCAGGAGGCAGCTGATCGATGTTTCTAACTCTCTCTCCCTTCCTCTCTGTAAAAACGTCAATAAAATATATTTTTAAAAAACTGGTAGACTTGAAATTCTAGGTTTTTTGGACATTACTATTCTGTTCTTGGTAGCTCAACTTGTATTATTTTATTTAGCAACTCGGTCACACCCTTGCCCCACGTCAACACATAAGCAAGTGAAAAATTCCAGGACATTTTTATACCAATTGCTATCATGACAAATCATCCTATATTTGTTTAGTTGATGTTCTGAATCTTGAAAGAAAATTATGAAATTATTACCACTCATTGTTCAATTATCTCGATAAGTATCAAGATTCTCTTATGCACCCCTTCAGCTCCCTTCTACATACTCTCTTCTTTTTATACACAGTTTTGAGTCACTGCCCATTTGACCATTTGTCTTTTTTTCATCCATGTAATCTGTATATTTTCTCTGAAATTTTTATTGTGGGGAAGTACATATAACTTAAATTTTAGCATTTTAACCATTTCAATGTATACAACTTACTGGCATTACCAACTTTTATGTTGAAATTTTTTCAAACCTATGGGGAAGATCAATAAATTCCCATCTACTCTTCACCTAGAGCAGTGGTTCTCAACCTTGGCTGCACATTAGAATCACCTGGGAATCTTATTAAAATCCTGATTTCTGGGCCTCATCCTCCAGAAATTCTGTTTCTTTGTTATGGGGTGGGCAACAACATTAGTAACAAAGTGCCTGGAGCCGGTCCATCCTTGCTGTTTGTTTCAAGGGACCTGGCATATATGGCATACTGTTCTTAATATGTTTGCTCACCTTCTTGGCACTGTGTTTTAACCAAGGTCACCTCGCTGAGAAAGGTTGTTTCCCCAGGTAGGGATTTTCCCCTGAAGTTAGGGAGGGAATAAAACCCCTTAACTAAGTGCCAGGCGGGTAATTAATCACTTTAACTACGAACAATCATGCTTAAGCTACATAATCTTTACTCCCTGGAATGGAGATAAGAAACGCCCTAACCTTTGGAATAGAGATTGATAGGATTGGAATCAACTGGTATAAATACAGATGTAACAAGACAACAGCTCGACAGAACCTACACAGAACCTAGACACAGAAACTGGCCACAGAACCTAGACACAGAACCTAGACACAGAACCTACACAGAACCTAGAGACAGAACATGGCAAAAGATCCTGGACAGAAACTGGCCACAGAACCTAGAGACAGAACCTAGCGAGAGAACCTGGCTGAAGAACCTAGAGACAGAACCTGGCTACAGAACCTGGATAGAACATGGCAAGAGAACCTGACTAGAACATGGCTACAGAACCTGGCTGGAGAACCTAGCGAGGGAACATGGCTACAGAACCTGGCTGGAGAACCTGGCTGGAGAACCTAGCAAGAGAACATGGACACAGAACCTGGCTGGAGATCCTGACCAGAACTTTGCTGGAGGTCCTGAACAGAACTTGGCGGGAGATCCTGGCTAGAGATCCTGGCTAGGCTGCTGATCAACTGAACGCTGCCTCTGTGTCGTTCCTTCTTCGCCGACTCCGTCCACACCTTTGGGGACCCCTGGACCTGCTGAGGTTGGATCCCAGCAACAAAGAAACACAATTTCCAGAGGATGAGGCCCATAAATCAGGATTTTAAAAAGATTCCCAGGTGATTCTAATGTGCAGCCAAGGTTGAGAATCACTGACCTAGAGTCACTCTTTCCTAACATCTTGCCACATTTGCTTTCTCTCTCTCTCTCTCTCTCTCTCTCTCTCTCTCTCTCTCTCTCTCTATATATATATATATATATATATATATATATATACAATATATATATACAATATATATATATATATATATATATATATACATAATTATCAACTGAATGTTTATGTCTCTCCAAAAGTCATATATTGATATCCTAGCCCCCAATGTGATGGTGTTAGGTGGGCCTTTGGGGAGTGATTAGGTCATGGAGGTAGAGTTATCATTGATGGAATTAGTACCCTTATAAGAAGAGACAGGGGAGCTTGCTCTCTTTCTGTTTGCTTTTCACCATGTGAATATACAATGAGATGACAAACTACAAGTCAGGAAGAGGTCTTTCACCAGAATATGACCATGCTGGCATCCTCATCTTTAACTTCTCATACTCCAGAACTGTAAGAAATAAATGTCTACTGTTTAAGCTATCAAGTTTATGGTATATTACTAGTATTATAGCAGCTTAAATTGACTAATACTGTATATATATATATATATATATAATATTAAAGTCTATATATATTATAAGTATATATATATATATATATATATATATATATATATATATATATAGTACTTACTGCACTTACATATGCCCAACACTGAAAAAAAAGAAACATGGTTTGAGGCTTTACGCAGTTCATAATGTGTTTTGGGAAGGTGACAATTTATCTTTTAACATATGACCACATTACTGGGTTTTATTTCACCCAGACTATTACAGTAGCTCTCTGCCCCCCAATGGTCTGCTCACATCTGGCCTTGGCCTTCCTGAAACTACAATGCATTGTCTATACTATGATTAAATGATCTTTTTAAAACTCTTCACTCATGTTTTCAAACCTGGATCCACCTTAAAGGCATGTAGGGACAATCAAAATGCCAAAATCTTAGCTTCAACGCAGGTCAATTAAGTAAGGTAGGGTCCGGATATCCATATTTTTTAAGATCCCCAGATGGTTCAGATGTATGGTTGGGATTGACAACAACTGCTGTAGACTAGTTATTCTACTTCTCTATATGAAAGTCTACCAGCTTGTGGTCTCCTCCACTGAGTCCCTTTCCATGGTCACAATGACTTCTATGACCTGGCCTGGGATTCATCTTCTAACACTCTTTATGTCACTCTTCATAATTCTATGAATATATTTTCTAAATAAGCAGCATTGCTTTATGACTGTGTATCTTTTCTTGCACTGTATTCTTTTTTTAAAAATATATTTTATTGATTTTTTTACAGCGAGGAAGGGAGAGGGATAGAGAGTTAGAAAGATCGATGAGAGAGAAACCGATGAGGTGCCTCCTGCAAACCCCCTACTGGGGATGTGCCCGCAACCAAGGTGCCCGCAACCAAGGTACATGCCCTTGACTGGAATCGAACCTGGGACCCTTGAGTCTGCAGGCCAATGCTCTATCCCCTTAGCCAAACTGGTTAGGGCTCATGCACTGTATTCTTTGCATGGAATATCCTTCCTTTTTAAAAAAATCTGTCGGTCAAAATAGTATTCATTCTTCAAAACTTAAATGATGCTTCCTTCTCCAGGAAGTTTATCCTGAAATTTCTGTCTCTGTAGCTGGTAAAAAATACTGTTACTTAGTATAAAAATGAATTGTAAACATTTATTTACACATCTCCCCATACTCAACTGTGAATTCATTTAGAACTGGGCATGCGCCTTATTTACCAAAACGTAGCCACTAGATATGGCACTTAGTGCTTAATACATATTTATGGACTGAGTTAATGAATGAGGAAATACATTGTTAATAATATTTCAACATCCTTAAGACAGGAAAATGATGAAGAAAGAATGAGACAGATTCAAAAGAAGGGGTATGCCAATTGAAGGCACTCAGTGAGAGGATCTCTGCCATTGGGAAAAAGGGATTTTGTCTGGGGAAAACTAGCCCGTGCTAGGAAGGATAACTAATTCCACATGGACAAGCAGCCAAGAACAGGCTGTGGCCAAAGTGTTGATGGATGACAGCTGGAAATATGGTTTGTGAACCAACTAAAAATGATACATCAATCTGAGCTGCAAAAGAAATCATTGGGACTCCAAAAGCTTTTGTTCACTTTAAAATCTCACTCTACACAAATATTTAATAAGAACACCTAAAATTGTTATAGTATGCTACCACTTTACACTTTATACATTCACATACATTATCTCATTTAAACTTCCCAACAACAGCATTGATGATAGCATTATCAACCCTGTTTTAGGATAGAAAAACTGAGGCTTTAAAAAATTCAGTAACTAGCCCAAGGTCACGAAAATAATGAGAGGTAGACTTAGAATACAAATAAACCTTGAGATAATAGAGGGAGAAGAAATAGGATTAAAAAAAACACACACACAAAAAGGGAGAAAGTAATCCACAATATAAACCTTAAATTCTAGTCTAGGGTCTATTAACTTCAAGTTGGTTGGTCTTTTAAAGATTGGGTCAGAGAAGGGGGATGCTCCTAGCTAAGAGTAATTGACCCTCAGTGATGTACCATATATAGTACAAGACACTTTATATTTAATACCAATAATATCCCTATATGGCAGATTATACTATTATCCAGAGTTTAAAAATGGAGAAATTGAGACACAGAAAGATTAAGTAATTAGCCTAAAGGTCTGTAAAAGCTGAAAAAAAACTTTTAATCATGTTCTGTTTGACTTTAAAACCAGTGCTATTTAGATAACATAGTTAATCCCTAAATGTTGGTTACATTTAAGAAAAATGTCTTAAGAAAGTATTATTTTGAATGTCTATTGTTTTTTTAATACAGTGATTTTATTTATTTATTTTAAATTTTTCATCACTATCAATTCTATGCCCTCTTCCCCCTCCACTCACCCTCTCCCTCCCTCAATTACTACACTGTTAAAGTAAGACACTAAGTCAGGGAAAGAAGAAAACAGTGTTCTGAGCAGGGCAGAAGTAATCATGAAAGTCAACCTGGAATAAAAGTGGAACTTGAGTCTTAAGGGAAGGGTAAAATTTTTAGCACCAGCTAGGCAAGAAAGGGCATTCCACAGAGGGATAATAACATGGATAAAGGTACTCAAGAGAGTAGCATCTGTTGGAGAATCAGTAAAGAAACCAAGAATCATGAGTGTAATAGACTGCTACCATCTAAGAAACTCAGTATGCCCTCAACTTCATTGTTTGAGAAATATGTTTGCCCCTTGAAATTTTTGAGTTTGGAAGAATTTGCATTCTTGAATGCTAACATTAAATGAGGGCCTTTCTGGTACAAAGAAATTGAATTGCTGATTGCTGGACTGTGTTATGAAAGGGAGCAAGCCATTGATTATCATCAGTTCCCTGCAGGGCCCCACTGGCACAACAGTGATAAATGGCAAATAGACCTTGAGATAAGAGCAAGAGGAGAAATGAGATAAGCACGCTTTCAAAAGAGACCCCAAATTGGTATCTTTTATGGATTAAGTTTTATTGAAAAAGTAATGCATGCAGTTTATACAAAAAGTTTCAGAGTACAAAAATGTGTAACAATGAAAGCCAGTCTACTTTTCACACACAAACATAAGTATATACATATTTTTATCAAAAAAGGCTGAACAACATATCCTCCATTGTGAATCTTACTTTTTCTTTAATCTCAACAGATTAAACTTCAAAATTATTACATTTTAGCACATATAAATTGCTTTCATTTCTTTGACTAAATACTTTTTTCATTTCACTTGAGTTAAATATCTAACTGATTTTTTTTGTTTTCTTTTTAATTTAAATTCTATATTGTTTAAATTATTACATGTCTCCTTTTCCCCCACTGACATCTCCCTAGCTGCTCCCACCCCACAGCACATGCCCTCACCCCCCGACTGTCTGTGTCCATGGGTTATGCACATATGCATGCATAAAAGTCCTTTGGTTGATCTCTTACCCACCCCCTTTCCCCTGCTTTCCCTCTTAGGTTGGACAGTCTGTTCCATGCTTCTATGACTCTGGCTCTATTTTTTTCCCAGTTTTTATTTTATTTTATTTTTTTATTTTGTTTTTTTGCTTAAAGTATTACAAAGGGTATTACATATGTGTCCTTTTTTTCCTCCCTCCCTTGACAGTCCCCTAGCCTCCCCTATCACCCAGAGTCTTATGTCCATTGGTTATGCTTATATGCATGCATACAAGTCCTTTGGTTGATCTCTTACCCCCTCCCTCCTGCCCCCCAACCCTCCCCGGCCTTCCCGCTGCAGTTTGACAATCTGTTTGAGGCAGCTCTGCCTCTGTATCTATTATTGTTCAAAAGTTTATAATGGTCTCTATTATCCATGAATGAGTGAGATCATGTGGTATTTTTCCTTCATTGACTGGCTTATTTCACTTAGCATAATGCTCTCCAGTTCCATCCATGCCGTTGCAAATGGTAAGAGTTCGTTCCTTTTTACAGCAGCATAGTATTCCATCGTGTAGATGTACCACAGTTTTCTAATCCATTCATCTACTGATGGGCACTTAGGCTGTTTCCAGATCTTAGCTATGGTGAATTGTGCTGCTATGAACATAGGGGTGCATATATCCTTTCTGATTGGTGTTTCTGGTTTCTTGGGATATATTCCTAGAAGTGGGATCACAGGGTCAAATGGGAGTTCCATTTTCAGTTTTTTGAGGAAACTCCATACTGTCTTCCATAGTGGCTGCACCAGTCTGCATGCCCACCAGCAGTGCACAAGTGTTCCTTTTTCTCCACATCCTCTCCAGCACTTGTCGTTTGTTGATTTGTTGATGATAGCCAGTCTGACAGGTGTGAGATGGTACCTCATTGTTGTTTTGATTTGCATCTCTCAGATGATTAGTGACTTTGAGCATGTTTTCATATGTCTCTTGGCTTTCTGAATGTCCTGTTTTGAAAGGTGTCTATTTAGGTCCTTTGCCCATTTTTTGATTGGATTGTTTATCTTCCTTTTGTTAAGTTGTATGAGTTCCCTATAAATTTTGGAGATTAAGCCCTTATCAGATATGACATTAGCAAATATGTTTTCCCACACAGTGGGTTTTCTCATTGTTTTGTTGATGGTTTCTTTTGCTGTGCAGAAGCTTTTTATTTTGATGTAGTCCCATTTGTTCATTTTCTCTTTCATTTCAAGTGCCCTAGGAGCTGTATCAGTGAAGAAATTGCTTCGGCATATGTCTGAGATTTTGTTGCCTTTGGATTCTTCTAGAATTTTTATGGTTTCCCGTCTTATGTTTAAGTCCTTTATCCATTTTGAGTTTATTTTTGTGTATGGTGTAAGTTGGTGGTCTAGTTTCATTTTCTTGCATATATCTGTCCAATTTTCCCAACACCATTTATTGAAGAGACTATCTTGGCTCCATTGTATGTTCTTGCCTCCTTTGTCAAATATTAATTGCCGGGAGCCGGTCCATCCTTGCTGTTTCAAGGGACCTGGCATATATGGCATACTGTTCTTAATATGTTTGCTCACCTTCTTGGCGCTGTGTTTCAACCAAGGTCACCTCTGAGAAAGGTTGAATCCCCAGGTAGGGATTTTCCCCTGAAGTTAGGGAGGGAATAAAACCCCTCAACTAAGTGCCAGGCGGGTAATTAATCCCTTTAACTACGAACAATCATGCTTAAACTACATAATCTTTTCTCCCTGGAATGGAGATAAGAAACGCCCTAACCTTTGTAATAGAGATTGATAGGATTGAATCAACTGGTATAAATACAGTTGTAACAAGACAGAAACACTCAGAACTTAGAACAGAATCAAGAAGACAGAACCTACATGGAGCCTAGAGACAGAAGAACTTTGCTGGAGAGAGCATGCCGGAGGATCCTGGAGAGGGACTGGCCTCGGAGCCTAGAGACAGAGCCTAGCGGGAGAACATGGCAAGGGATCCTGGACTGAACCTGACTACAGAGATTGGCAGGAGAACCTGACTGGAACCTGGACACTGAACCTGACTGGAGAGCCTGGACAGAACCTGGCTGGAGAACCTAGCGAGGGAACATGGCCACAGAACTTCCCTGGAGATCCAAAGCAGAACCTCTCTGGAGATCGAGACCAGAACTTGGCTAGAGATCCTGGCTAGGCTGCTGATCAACTGAACGCTGTCTCCGTGTCATTCCTTCTTCGCCGACTCCGTCCACACCTTTGGGGACCCCTGGACCCGCTGGGGCTGGACCCCGGCATCTGGCGCCCGAACAGGGACCCCTACGTAAGCGCCCCGCACTCGGGACGGATCGGACTCCACCGTAGGAAGAAGGTGGATAGTCTTCGCCGACTCCGTCCACACCTTTGGGAACCCCTGGAAAAGGATTCCCATAGGTAAGCCCCCCCCCCATTGAGAACCCCCACATTCGGGACGGATAGGACTCCACCAGGGTGCTACAGACCCCCCTATAGAGGATAAGTAGGGTAAGAAGGTGGATAGTACAGAACTTAGATTGAGAAGATGTGCCATACTGAGTCCAAAGAAAGAAGACTCTGTATTGATCTTTAGATTAAGAAGATGTGCCATACTGAGTTTAAAGAAAAAAGACTCTGTATTGATCTTTTAACATATGTGCTTGCTAGCAGAGGAATTAAGGTTACTCCCAGTCAGACAGAACGTTTTTATACAAGAAGTATGTCCATGCTTTTCTGAGGAAGGAAAGGTAAATGTAATGGCATGGGAGAAGGTAGGCCCAAGGAGCCTTATCCTTAACCCCACTACAGCCTTTCTACCCTGGGAAAGTGCAGGATTGGCAAGCTCTCCCTGGGATGATAGATCAGGACTCAGGTAATAGCGGAAAGCGCCAATCCTACTCTTAAAATGGATATAAGAGAGCATTTGAGGTTTTTCTTTTTAATGCCTGCTTTTAAAAAATAAAAAAGGGGGAATTTGCCGGGAGCCGGTCCATCCTTGCTGTTTCAAGGGACCTGGCATATATGGCATACTGTTCTTAATATGTTTGCTCACCTTCTTGGCGCTGTGTTTCAACCAAGGTCACCTCTGAGAAAGGTTGAATCCCCAGGTAGGGATTTTCCCCTGAAGTTAGGGAGGGAATAAAACCCCTCAACTAAGTGCCAGGCGGGTAATTAATCCCTTTAACTACAAACAATCATGCTTAAACTACATAATCTTTTCTCCCTGGAATGGAGATAAGAAACGCCCTAACCTTTGTAATAGAGATTGATAGGATTGAATCAACTGGTATAAATACAGTTGTAACAAGACAGAAACACTCAGAACTTAGAACAGAATCAAGAAGACAGAACCTACATGGAGCCTAGAGACAGAAGAACTTTGCTGGAGAGAGCATGCCGGAGGATCCTGGAGAGGGACTGGCCTCGGAGCCTAGAGACAGAGCCTAGCGGGAGAACATGGCAAGGGATCCTGGACTGAACCTGACTACAGAGATTGGCAGGAGAACCTGACTGGAACCTGGACACTGAACCTGACTGGAGAGCCTGGACAGAACCTGGCTGGAGAACCTAGCGAGGGAACATGGCCACAGAACTTCCCTGGAGATCCAAAGCAGAACCTCTCTGGAGATCGAGACCAGAACTTGGCTAGAGATTCTGGCTAGGCTGCTGATCAACTGAATGCTGTCTCCGTGTCATTCCTTCTTCGCCGACTCCGTCCACACCTTTGGGGACCCCTGGACCCGCTGGGGCTGGACCCCGGCAATTAATTGAGCATATTGTTTCGGGCCGATTTCTGGGCTCTCTATTCTATTCCATTGATCTATATACCTATTCTTGTGCCAGTACCAGGCAGTTTTGAGAACAGTGGCTTTGTAATACATCTTGATATCTGGTATGGAGATCCCACCTACTTTGTTCTTTTTCAGGATTGCTGCAGCTATTCGGGGTCTTTTTTTATTCCAGATGAATTTTTGGAGAGTTCGTTCTAGATCTGTGAAGTATGCTATTGGTATTTTAATGGGAAGTGTGTTGAATTTATAGATTGCTTTGGGTAGTATGGACATTTTAATGATGTTGATTCTACCAATCCATGAACACGGTATGTTCTTCCATCTGTTTATGTCTTCCTCTATATCTTTTTTCAACGTCCTGTAGTTTTCTGAGAAGAGGTCTTTTACCTCTTTAGTTAAGTTTATTCCTAGGTAGCTTAATTTTTTTGGTGCGATGGTAAATGGGATTGTTTTTATAATCTCTCTTTCTGAAAGTTCACTATTGGTGTATAGAAATGCCTCAGATTTCTTGGGGTTAATTTTGTATCCTGCTACATTGTCTGGCTCTATTTTTGTTCATAAGTTTATGTTGTTTATTATATTTCACAAATGAGTAAATCATGTGATATTTATCTTTTTCTGACTGGCTTATTTTGCTTAGCATAATGGTCTGCAGGTCCATCTATGCTCTTGCAAATGATAAGAGTTCCTTCTTTTTTATAGCAGCATAGTATTCCATTGTGTAGATCTACCACAGTTTTTAATCCACTCATCTGCTGATGGGTATTTAGGCTGTTTCCAAATCTTAGCTATTATAAATTCTACTGCTATGAAAATAGGGGTGCATTTATCCTTTTTGATTGGTGTTTCTGATTTCTTGGGATATATTCCTAAAAGTGGGATAACTGGGTCAAATAGGTATTCCATTTTTAATTTTTTGAGGAATTTCCATACTGTTTTCCATAGTGGCTACACTAATTTGCATTCCCACTGGCAATGCAAGAGGGTTCCTTTTTCTCTGTATCCTCACAGGACTTGTGACTGTTTTTGATTTGTTGATGATAGTCATTCTGACAGGTGTGAGATGGTACCTCATTGTTATTTTTATTTGCATCTCTTGGATGATTAGTGACTTTGAGCATGTTTTCATATGTCTCTTGGCCATCTGTATATCTTCTTTAAAAAAGTTTCTATTTAGGTCCTTTGCCCATTTTTTGATTGGATTGTTTATCTTCTTTTTGTTAAGTTGCATGAGTTCCCTGTAAATTTTGGAGATTAAACCCTTATCCGAGTTAATATTGGCAAATATGTTCTCCCATGCAGTGGGCTTTCATGTTGTTTTGTTGATGGTTTCCTTTGCTGTGCAGAAGCTTTTTATTTTGATATAGTCATATTTGTTTATTTTCTCCTTAGTTTCCATTGCCCTAAGAGCTGTATCGGTAAAGATATTGCTGCAACATATGTCTGATATTTTGCTGCTTAAGGATTCTTCTAAGATTTTTATGGTTTCCCATTTTACGTTTAAGTCCTTTATCCATTTTGAGTTTATTTTTGTGTATAGTGTAAGTTGGTGGTCTAGTTTCATTTTTTTGCAAGTATCTGTCTAATTTTCCCAACACCATTTATTGAAGAGACTATCTTTACTCCATTGTATGCTCTTGCCTCCTTTGTCAAATATTAAGTGTCTGTAATGGCTTGGGTCAATTTCTGAGTTCTCTGTTCGGCTCCATTGGTCTATATGTCTGTTATTGTACCACTGCCAGGTAATTTTGAGAACAGTGGCTTTGTAATATAGCTTGATATATTGTATTGTGATCCCTCCAACTTTGTTCTTCTTTGTCAGGATTGCGGTGGCTATTTGGGGTCTTTTTTTGTTCCAGATGCATTTTTGGAGATTTTGTTCTAGGTTTGTGAAATATTCCATTAGTATCTTGATGGGGATTTCATTGAATCTATAGATTGCTTTGGGTAGTATGGACATTTTAATGATGTTGATTCTACCAATCCATGAACACAGTATATTCTTCCATTTGTTTATGTCTTCCTCTATCTCTTTTTTCAACATCCTGTAGTTTTCCAAGTAAAGGTCTTTTATCTCCTTAGTTAAGTTTATTCCTAGGTACCTTAATTTTTTTGTTGCAATGGTAAATGGGGGTTGCTTTTTTAGTTTCTCTTTCTGTGAGTTCATTATTGATGTATAAAAAAGCCATAGATTTCTGGGTGTTGATTTTGTATCTTGCTACATTGCCAAATTCATTTATTAGGTCTAGTAGTTTTTTGATGGAGTCTTTGGCGTTTCCTATGTACCATGTCATGACATCTCTGAATAATGACAGTTTTACTTTTCTAATTTAGATGCCTTTTATTTCTCTTGTTGTCTAATTGCTATGGCTAGCACATCCAGTACTATGTCAAATAGGAGTGGTGAAAGTGGATATACCTGTCTTGTTCCTGTTCTTAGGGGAAATGAGTTTAATTTTTGCCCATTGAGTATGATGTTGGCTGTATTTATGTCATATAAGGCTTTTTTATATTGAGGTTTCATCCTTCTATTCCCACTTCGCTGAGAGTTTTTATCAGGAAAGGGTGTTGGATTTGTCAAATGACTTTTCTGCATCAATTGATATGATTATGTGATTTTTGTCTCTCAATTTGTATATGTGATGTATCACGTTTATTGATTTGCTGATATTGTACCAGCCTTGCATCCCTGGAATAAATCCCACTTGGTCATGTATGATCTTTCTAATGTAATGCTGGATCTGATTTGCTGGAATTTTGTTGAGGATTTTAGCATCTATGTTCATGAGGGATATTGGGCTGTAATTCTCTTTCTTTGTAGTGTTTTTATCTTGTTTTGGGATTAGGGTAATGCTGGCTTCATAGAATGAGCTTGGAAGTGTGCCTTCCTCTTGAATTCTTTGGAATAGTCTGAAAAGGATAGGCTTTAGCTCTTCTTTGAAGGTTTGATAAAAATCCCCTTTGAAGTCGTCTGGTCCAGGGCTTTTGTTTGCTAGAAGTTTTTTGATTACTGTTTTAATTTCATCAGTAGTTAGCAGCCTATTCAGGTTTTTTGATTCTTCCTAATTGAGTTTTGGAAGCTTGCATTTTTCTAGGAATATGGTCATTTCATCCTGGTTGTCCAATTTGTTGAAGTAGAGTTGTTCTTAGTTGTTTTTTTTTTTTTTTTTTTAACAATCCTTTGTATGCCTGTGGGGTGGGTTGTTACTTCACTTCTTTCATTTCTGATTTTTTTTTTTTAAATTTGGGTCCTCTCTCTTTGTTTCTTGGTGAGCCTGGCTAGAGTTTCATCAATCTGTTTATCCTTTCAAAGAACCAGCTCTTGGTTTCGTCAATCTTTTGTATTGTATTTTGGTCTCTATGTCATTTATTCCTGCTCTGATCTTTATTATTTCCTTCCTTCTGCTTACTCTGGGCTTTTCTTTTCTCTGTTTCTAATTCTTTAAGTTGTAGGGTTAGATAATTTATTACCATTTCTTCTTCTTCTTCTTCTTCTTCTTCTTCTTCTTCTTCTTCTTCTTCTTCTTCTTCTTCTTCTTCTTCTTCTTCTTCTTCCTCTTCTTCTTCTTCTTCTTTGGTAGGCTTGTAGAGCTATGAACTTCCTTCTCAGGACTGCTTTCCCTATGTCCCACAGGTTTTGGATTGTTGTGTTTTCATTATCATTTGTTTCCAGGATGCTTTTTTTCTTCTTCTTTGATCTCATTGGTAACCCAATCATTTAGTAGCATGCTATTTAGGCTCCAAGTGTTTAAGTTTTTTCATTGTGTTTATTGTAGTTGATTTCTAATTTTATGCCACTGTGATCTGAAAAGATGCTTAATATGATTTCTATCTTCTTGAATTTGAATAGACTTGCCTTTTTCCTAAAATGTGGTCTATCTTTGAAAATGTCCTATGTGCACTTGAGAAGAATGTATATTCTATAGCTTTGGGGTGAAATGATCTGAAGATGTCTATTAAGTCCATCTGATATAGTGAGTCATTTAGGATTGCTATTTCTTTGTTGATTTTTTTGTTTAGATGATTTATCCCTTGGTGCCAATGGGGTATTAAACTCCCCTATTATGATTGTAGTGCTGCCAATCTCTCCCTTGATATTTTCCAGAAGTTTTTGTATGTATTTGGGTGTTCCTGTATTCGGTGCATATATGTTTACCAGAGTTATATCCTCTTGTTGAATTGTTCCCTTTAGTATTATGAAGTACCCTCCTTATCTCTTGGTATGGCCTTCACTTTGAGGTCTAATTTGTCAGATACAAGTATTGCTACCCCAGTTTTTTTCTCATTTCCATTTGACTAAAACTTTTTTCCCATCCCTTCACTATCAGACTCTGTGAGTACTTTGTTCTGAGGTGTGTCTCTTGTAGAGAGCAAATATATGGTTCATGTTTTCTTATCCATTCAGCTACCCTATGTCTTTTGTTTGGAGCATTTAATCCATTTACGTGTAAGGTTATTATTGATAGGCACTTGTTTGTTGCCATTTTTATTCTTTATGCTTGTGTTCCTTCTTCCCTTCATATTTCTTCTTTTTACACCAGTCCTTTAGCATTTTTTGCATTGCTGGCTTGGTAGTAATAAACTCCCTTAGGTTTTTTTTTTTTTTTTTTTTGTCTGCGAAGCTCCTTATTTTACCTTCCATTTTGAATGATAGCCTTGCTAGGTATAGTATTCTTGGATTCAGTCCCTTGCTTTGTATCACTTTGTATATTTCATTTCCATTGCTTTCTGGCCTGGTGTTTTTCTGTTGAGAAATCAGTTGATAGTCTAATGCAGGGGTGGGCAAACTTTTTGACTCAAGGGCCACAATGGGTTCTTAAACTGGACCGGAGGGCCGGAACAAAAGCATGGATGGAGTGTTTGTGTGAATTAATATAAGTTCAAAGTAAACATCATTACATAAAAGGGTACGGTCTTTTTTTTTTTTTTTTTTTTTTAGTTTTATTCATTTCAAACGGGCCGGATCCAGCCCGCGGGCCGTAGTTTGCCCACGGCTGGTCAAACGGGAGATCCCTTATAAGTAACTTTCTGTCTCTCTTTGGTAGCCTTTAAGATTCTTACTTGGTCATTGATGTTTGCCAATTTAATTATGATGTGACTTGGTATAGGTCTTTTTGGGTTCATTTTATTTGGGACTGTGTTCTTCTTGGACTTTTGTGGCTTTTTTCTTTCCAAAGTCAGGGAAGTTTTCTGTCATTATTTCTTCAAACAGGTTTTCTATTCCTTGGTCCACTTCCTCTCCTTCCCACACCCCTATTATGTGGATGTCGTTTTGTTTTGTGTTGCCCCAAAGCTCCCTTAGGTTCTCCTCCTACTTTTTTTAAAATATATTTTTTATTGATTAAGATATTACATATGTGTCCTTGTCCCCACATTATCCCCTACACCCCCCCCCGCTCATACCCTCACCCCCCCCCCGTTGTCCGTGTGCATTGGTTAGGCCTATATGCTTGCATATAAGTCCTTTGGTTGATCTTTCCCCCTTACCCTCACCCTCCCCTACCTTCCCTCCAAGGCCCGACAGTCCAATCAATGCCTCTCCGTCTCTGGATCAGTCCTTGTTCATCAGTTTATGTTGTTCATTATATTCCACAAATGAGTGAGATCATGTGGTATTTATCCGCTCTCCAGTTCCATCCATGCTGTGGCAAATGGTAAGAGTTCCTTTTTCTTCTTCCTCTTCTTAAAGAATACCTTTCAGCATTTCATATAATGCTGGTTTGGTGGTGATGAACTCCTTTAGCTTTTTCTTATCCGTGAAGCTCTTTATCTGACCTTCTATTCTGAATGATAGCTTTGCTGGATAAAGTAATCTTGGTTGTAGGTTCTTGCTATTCATCACTTTGAATATTTCTTGCTACTCTCTTCTGGCCTGCATGGTTTCTGTTGAGAAATCAGCTGACAGTCATATGGGTACTCCCTTGTAGGTAATTGACTGTCTTTCTCTTGCTGCTTTTAAGATTCTCTCTTTGTCTTTTGCTCTTGGCATTTTAATTATGATGTGTCTTGGTGTGGTCCTCTTTGGATTCCTTTTGTTTGGGGTTCTCTGCGCTTCCTGGACTTGTAAGTCTATTTCTTTCACCAGGTAGGGGAAGTTTTCTGTCATTATTTCTTCAAATAGGTTTTCAATATCTTGCCCTCTCTCTTCTTCTGGTACCCCTATAATTCTGATGTTGGTACGTTTGAAGTTGTCCCAGAGGTTCCTTACACTATCTTCATATTTCTGGAATCTTTTTTCTTTTTTCTTTTTCGGTTGGGTATTTTTTGTTTCTTTGTATTTCAAATCTTTGACTTGATTCTTGGGATCCTCTTGTCTGCTGTTGGAACTCTGTATATTATTCTTTATTTCAGTCAGTGTATGCTTAATTTCTAGTTGGTCCTTTTTCATGTCCTCGAGGGTCTCACTAGACTTATTGAGCGTCTCACTAAATTTATCAGCGGTTTCCATAAAATTCTTGAAAAACCTTATAAACGTGGCCTTGAACTCTATATCCAGTCGTTTGCTTTCCTCCATTTCTGTCATTTGTGACCTGTTTCTTTGTCTCTGCATTTTGGCTGCTTCCCTGTGTTGATAGGGTGGCTTTGTGTGCTAGGTGTCCTGTAGGGCCCAGTGGCTCAGCCTCCCCACTTAGCTGAGGTGGACACTCTTGGTGCACCCCCTAGTGGGCTTTGTGCACAGTCTTGTTGTAGTTATGCCTTGATTGTTGTAGGATCACTGGGAGGAATTGACCTCCAGGCCAATTGGCAGTGAGAATCAGCTGTGTCTGCAGTGGGAGAACTTCTGTGCTGAAGACACCCTTCTGGGGCAAGACTTGCTTCAGTGGGGCTTTGGTGCTCACTGAGACTGCACCCTGAGTGTGTCCCTTATGGATCTGAGGAGTTGTAATCTGGATGGTCCCCCTCTGACCACTGGGTACACTGGCTCTTGGATCTAAGGAGGTGCTAATTTAGTCTCTGCCTGAGGTTACACAGCAGGAGCTACGAAGAGAACTGAAGATTCCCCTTCCTTTTTTGGAGTTTGGAGGTGCCCTGATGAGGCCCAGCTGTGAAGCAATGCAAGCCGCTGTGGGGCCTTGGGCCTTCTCTTGGAAGTTCTGGGTCTGTCTGGCCCAGCTGCGGTTTGTTAGGTAATTTTCAGGTTGCAAAGGGCCAGGGCATTCATATGCAAAAGCCTCTGCTGCAGCCTGGGTGGGGCGGGGTCTCAGGGAATCAAAGGGCGGAGCAAGCAGCTATGGCAGATCCTCAGCCCTGTCCTAAGGAGTCGCGCGTCTCAGTGTCCTGGTAATTGCTGCAAGCACCTCTGAGGGAAAGCCACCCTCAAGTTCGCCCGCTGCCAGACAGCCCAGTTTCTCCCCGTATGAGTCCTGGGTCCCCAGAGACTTCCCGGAACCGGAGTTCAGAGCAGTTGGGAGCTTGTGACTCCCTTCCGATTCCAAAAGACAGCTGCGTCCTCAGGTGCCAGCCCCTTTCCGCGTGCGCCCAAGCCTCCGTACCTCTGCACTTCACCTCCGCAGCTCCTCTGGCTCTCAGTGTGCTTTTCTTTCCTTCTAGTTGTAGAATTTCCACTCAGCCAGCCTTCCTGTAGTTCTGGATGATATCCGGTTTGTGTTTTTGATGTATTTTTCAGTTGTTGTGGGAGGCAGCAATTTCCCGGTGTTTATCTATGCCGCCATCTTAGTTTCTCCTCTCCCCTCCTACTTTTTAAGTCTTCTTTTTAGTTGCTCCTGTGCTTGGGTGTTTTTTCTTCTTTGTCTTCTAACTTGCTGATGCAGTCCTCAGTTTCTTCTAGTCTACTGTTGGAACTTCCCATTGTGTTCTTTTTGCCACTATATCATTCTTTGTTTCCCCTTGATTCTTCTTCATTTCCTTTTGATTCATACACATGTTGTTGAATTTGTCTTCCATCGTGTTCAGTGTCCTTATACCCAGTGCTCTGAATTCTTTTGCTAACAAATTGCTTGCCTCTGTTTCATTTTTTTTTCAGGGAACTCTTTTTCTTTTCAATGGGGGTTGTATCTTTGTTTCCTCTTTTTAGTGGTTCCTTTGTGATTGTTTCTATGTATTAGATCAAACTGCTTTGCCACCCAGATTTTTTGAGATTGTCTTAAATAGTAGTTGTTTTGTGGGACCCAGCGGTGCAGTCTCTATGTTCTTCTGGGCTGGGTAATTTAGGGATGCCCCTTACTTGGGATATTTGGGTTCTTTTGATGTAATTGGGTATTGATTGTTATTGTCTCGTTCATGGATGGCGTCTCCTCTCAGGGTGTTTGGTTATGTGGCTATCTCTCTACCACATTGACTCCATAGCACAAAATACAACTTGACAAGACATGACAGAAGGCAACAAAACACGAATGTACTCACGACACCAATAACCCCAACATAAGTGACCACCAGAGAAAAGAGGATTAGGAGAGAGAAAGGAGAGCAAAAGTGATATTGAGAAAAGAAAAAATGTAGTAAAAAAGAAAAAGTAAGAAAAAATATACATGGAAGGAAAACACCACAGAACAAACAGATAAACCAAAAAATGCAAACAAAGAAACACAGAAAAAAAGTGTGTGTGTGGGGGGGGGGGGGTGGGCGGAAACTATAGAGGCAGAGCTTATATACAGAAAGTGAGGTTAAGGAATTAAATGAATAGGAGGAGGACCTTGGTTCAGTATAAAGGAAGTAGAAAGAGAGTGAGTGGATAAGAAGAGAGGAAAGAAACAAATTTAAAAAATTAAAAAATAAGATAAAATGACAATTAAAATAGAATAAATAAAAATAATGTGAAAAAATGAAATATAAAAACAAAAAAACACAAAGAAATAAAGAAAAAATTGTTTTTAATAGATAAAAAAAGTAATAATAAAATAAATAAAAAACTCAGCTGAGTTTTAATACCACATGGGGGCTGGTTTAAGATCCCACTCTTTTGTACTATCTGCCACTTCTCAGTTTCATATTAGCTAGTCAGGATCATGTTGAAGTTCCAAGCAATCCACCACTCCTCTGTTTGTGTCTCTCTCCACAGCCTTGACTACAAGCAGATGGGACCAATCTGCCCACTGAGCCTGTCTGCCTGCTGTCAATCTTAATCTCTCAAGCAGCTGTTTCTGACAGGGCTATAGGTAGCAAGAGTGCTGTCTTGCTTTCCGGAACTAAAAAGCCTCTCTTCAACCCAGTCCCTGAGGACTCTTCGGGGATATTCAGATTTTATTGTGTCCTTTGTACTGCTCAGGGTGTAGTCTTGGTGTGGCTTACTAAGCTCCCAGTGCTGGAATCCTGGTCACCTCTCTCTGACCTGCTCTCCTCAACAGCCTCTCCGCAGACTCCACAAATCCTCACCTCCACCTGTACCTTAGCCACAGTGAGTGTTTGTATTTTAAAGGTCCTATGAACTGGGTTTAGCCAATAAAAGCAAAGACCAAACAGAGGCAAAACAGCTGCACGACTGCTAGTTTCTCTTTCCCCCCACTCCCGTCACCATGCGGCTCAGGCAGTTCTTCAGGCTGCCCCTCTGGGCTCAGCCTCTGTGGCTGTGGACTTAGATCTAGAATCCCCTGATGCCAGCAGTCCTGTGGACTTCCTTTCCACAGTTGGATGTTATGCCTGTCCCCAAGGGATGCAGACTTGGTGCCAAGCAGCTTTCTTCTGACCCCCTTGGCCTGCTGGTCTCTTGACTCTCTCCAGCCTAGATCCCTGATCCTACCGTTCTCCAGGCAGCCTCTGTCCTTCCTGGCTACTAAGTTTCTCTCCAGCTGTGTCTACTTAGCCAATTCCAGGTGGATGCTATTTGATTTCAATGCTCATTCTATCTGCTCTGAGATAAGGCTTGAGACATGTTTGCCTATTCAGCTGCCATTTTTTCTCCATCTCTATAAGCTAATTATTATCTCATTATATGAATATACACTAATTTATTTATTCCATCCTCCAATAATGAACAGCTTCATCCTAATTTATCATTGGTACAAACAATATTGCAATGAGTATCCTTGTATATGTATACTTTTGTATTCCTGTGCAAATGTCTTTTATAAAATGAATTTCTAATATGGGACTTTTTGAATCAAGGATAAATGCTTTTTTCATATACATAGGTATATTGATATTATGACCTTCAAAGAGGTTGCAACAATTCGTAATCCTACCTACAAGTTATGACATGCCCACCTCTCTATCCTCACCAACATTAAGCATTGTTTAACTTTTGATCTTTACCTACCTGATGGAGGTTTGAAATGATATTTCACTATTGTTTTTACTTATATTGCTTAATTATTAGTGATGTTAAACATTTTTTGTTTGTGTTTATTGGTCTTGTGTAGTTGTTTTCAGTGAAGTATTTATGGTCTAATTCATTTTCCTATTTATACTTTCGATCGTCTACCTACTGATTTGTAACAGATCTTTGCATATTTAACAGTAGTCCACTGTGGGTCAAATCTATTGAAGATGATTTCTAAATTGCTTTTTAACTGTGTTTATTATATTTTTATGCAAAAATATTTAAAATTTTTGTTGTACACCTGAAAATGATAATGTGTGTCAACTTTAATTGAAAAAAAATAAACACAATTATTTAATAACAAAGTTCTTTAAAGAAAAAAATGAAATTCAAAAATTTTGTATTTAGTTACTTTTTCTCAAACTTTTTCTTTTTTTATGGGCTTTGCATCTTCTTTAGACAAGTCTTTTACACATCAAGATTGCCCATAATTTTTTCCATATTTCTCTTAGTACTTTTACAATTGCCTCTTTCATTTGACTCCTTCATACTTTTGGATTTTAGGATAAGAAGTTGGCAATCTCTATTCTATGGCAGTCATGTATTTACTCATGTACCAGAGTCAAGCGATTTTAATCAATATACATATATAATATCTTTTAAAAATATATATTTTATTGATTTCAGAGAAGGGAGAGAAAGAGAGTGATAGAACATCAATGATGAGAGAGAACCATTGATCAGCTGCCTCCAGCACGCCCTCCCCCCCAACTGGGGATCGAGCCCACAACCAGGGTAGGTGCCCTGACCAGGAATCAAACTGTGACCTCCTTGGTTCATGGGTCAACTGTCAACCACTCAGCAACACCAGCTGGGCATCTTTTTTTTTAATCCTCACCCTGGGATATTTTTCCATTGACTTTTAGAGAGAGTGGAAGATGGGGGGAGAGAAAAATTGATATAAGAGAGCCACATGGATTGGTTTCCTCGTGCATACATCCTGACCAGGGCCAGGGATGGAGCCTGCAACTGAAGTATGTGCCCTGGACCTAAATCAAACCCAGGACCCTTCAGTCTGTGGGCAAATGCTCTATCCACTAGCCAAACCAGCCAGGGTTGGACATCTTTTAATATATGGTAAGGGAAGTTTCTCTCAACACTCCCCCTACCTCCTGTCACTTTTCTCTCTTACACTCAATTTTAGATAGATGATAGATAGATAGATAGATAGATAGATAGATAGATAGATATAGATAGATAGATAGATAATAGATAGAGATACAGAAAATATATGTACATATAGAGATTATACATTGTTAATCAAAGAGATTGGTAGCTGTTGTCTCAATATTGCAAGTGTGCTTCAGAAACTTCATTTTTGGAGGCATTCACACACACACACACACACACACACACACACACACCACAAACAGATATAAATAATGCATTTAAAAATATAATAAAGATGAAATCCTTGGGATAATTATAATAAATCAAAAGAAGAGTTGCTAGATTTAACAAATAAAAACACAGGATGTCCTGATAAATTTGAATTTCAGATAAACAATGATTTTTTAGTATGCATATGTTTTAATTATTGCACAGGATGTACCTATCTAAAAACTATTTGGTGTTTATTTGAAAATTAAATTTTACTGGGCATCTTCTGTTTCATAGGCAAGTCTAACCAACAGGAAAATGAGGAGTAGCTTTAAAGTACAAAATAAAGTTGTATGGATTGATGAATTAACACTTTCTTGTCAGTGGGAAGCCCTTAATACAGGCACTTAGACATTGGCTAGAGCCAAGCAATTACAATTCTGGGGTGCAAATTAAATGAGCTTGTTTTGTCTTCTGGGCTTTGGCTTGAAAAATGAAACCTCTCAAATAAAATGCAAGGGGCTCAATGGATTTGAAGGGTTTTTGGCTTTTCCGCTCTGCTTTAAAAGAAAAGTCAGTTAAATAGAAATTGAAATTTAAGATTCTGTTTACATTTGTGTCATACTATACAGTCTCTTGATATATAGGCTTTCTCTTAAGATTAGTGTTTTGGATTCAAATTATTGGGAAAGTTTCCAAGTTGATTTTATCATTTGGAGTAGGTGGGGAAATGCCATTCTTATTAATCACTTCAGGTAGCAAGTTTAAGTGGAATTTTTTTGTGGCTGATTAAGTCTTTTATTTTTAAAGTGGCCAGGTGATTTGGATCTGAGATTTAGATGTTCTCTAATTCATGAAAATTTTCTTACCTAGTTATTTTCTAAAAATTGACTTTACTTTTGAAACAAGATCCTGTACTTGCTGCTGGGGTATATTAAGAAAATCACTGGCTCTGGAGTTATAAGACCTGGATTAAAATCCCAGATTGATCTCTTAGTAGCTCTTTGCTATAAATGTGCATTAAATAGCTTAACATCTTTCAACCTCAGTTTCCTTTTCTGTAAAATAGGCACAATAGTTCCTATTTCATCAGGATCAAGAATTAAAAGAGGCCCTGGCTGATGTGGTTCCGTTGATTGGAGTGTTGTCCCATGCACTGGAAGGTCATAGGTTTGATCATGGCACATACCTAGGTTGCAGGTTCGATCCCTGATCAGGGTGCCTACAGGAGGCAACTGATTGATGTATCTCTGTCACTTTGATGTTTATCTCTCCTTCCTCCCTCTCTAAAATCAATTTTAAAAATATAACAAAATAATTAAATGAGATATACAGGCAAAGTATGTGATACTTTATAAAAATTAAATAAATGTCAATTTATTCATAGATACTCAGATATTAAAAACTAGAGGCCCAGTCTATAAAATTTGTGCATTGGGTGGGAGAGTACCTCAGCCCGGCCTGCACCCTCTCACAGTCCAGGACCCCTCAATCCTTACCGCCTGCCTGCTCACTGCTCCCTACCACTCAGCTCACTGCTTCTTAGTGCTGCCATGGAGGTGGGAGAGGCTCCCACCACCCTCCATGTGCTCGGCAGCCATGAGCCCAGCTTTTGGCTGAGCAGCGCTTCCCCTGTGGGAGCGCACTGACTACCAGGGGGCAGCTCCTGCTTTGAGCATCTGTCCCCTGGTGGTCAGTGTGTGTCATAGTGACCAGTCGTTCCACCATTTGGTCAATTTGCATATTAGCTTTTTATTATATAGGATGACATATATTTGGAAAATAATGTCCATTGATGCTTTTCTAGAAGATGGAATTTTTTTGTCATTTAATTTCTATTTAAAGGCTGATGAGCTCTTTATTCCCATAAATGGGGGGGGCATATAAATATAATGATCTAATGTTAGTATGCTCAGTATGAAACAAGCAAAAAAGCAAAATATACAACATGTATCAGTGGGGTTCCTTCTGTAAATGTACTGAATTTTAATAATGATACTTGCATTTGTTTTGTAAAAAAAATATGATCCTAAAATGATCCTCTTAACTATGTGGGGGGCAAAACACCAGCTCTACTTGGGGAGAGGGGTTGAACATCATGACTGTTCCGTGATGCATCCTTTGAAATGAGCCCCTGATTGGCCACATCAAGTCACAGATGGAAGGCATTTGGTTTCTGCTAATTTTTTTTTCTCATTGGAAATGTGTCAAGGATTTGTTATATGCTGTGGAATGGTTAGATACGAGAAAAGAGCCCAAGTACCATGGCTGGTCCCAGGCTTTTTGGATAAGTGTTGATATTCTGTAAGAGTAAGAAAGTTGCTGATGAGAATGTATGATATTCAAGAGACATCCAGGAAAGCACAATGAGGAACAAGGCTTCCTAGAGACAGGAATTTGAGTGTTCCATAGATTATCCCTTGTCACTTTCTCCTACATAAGCCCTACTCCCAATTATAGATACTGGCCCTGGGTAAGAAGTTAGAAGACCTGGGCTCTAGTCATTAACTCTCTTTGTATTCTGGAGAAAGTAATTTCAAATTGCTGGGCCTATTTCTTCATCTGTAGAATTGAGATAGTGTGTGTATTTGGGGTGGGGTTGGGGGAGAGATGTCTTAACTATCTCTAGGTCTGGTATGAGAAGAAAGAGACTTGAGTGTCCCTTTAAAAGACAAGAAGTGCTATATAAATATAAGTGCAAATATTATTTATCATTATTTACAGTGATACCAATGATAATTAGGAACAATCAGATGTTCTCTTGATTTAAATAGACAGTGAAGGTGAACTTGGGTAGCATCCAAACCTGGGATTTCTTGAGAAATTGAAGGAGCAGCAAACTGTTATCACCTATTCTTTACCAGTTTTTCTCTGGTAAGATCATGGCCCAGATCAGGTCAAGGAGTCTCGCTATTAGTGTATTTGATAAGGGCATAGTTGACCTCATACCAATAGCTAGGTATATACAAATGCTCTGCTGAGAAGGGACATTTTAGAAGTTTAAAACAATTAACTATTTTATTTAATTTGAAAATAAAACTCTACTTCATCATAAAAAAAACAACTAATGAAAGGTAAGCCATGTCATCAGTCAAATGAAGAACTTGGACCATCAGATTATTTCTAAAGGTCTCTTTCAGCTTTGACATTTTAACCTGGAGTAATTGTGACAAAATCTCAGCTATCTTTCCAATTCAATTTCCCCCTACTCTGAGCTTCTCATTGTTGCGGCCAAAGGTAAACTGAGTGTGGGGGGGGGGGTGAAAGGATTAAGGAAAGACAGATAAGAGAATGAAAGCTGGGTCTCGGTGGGATGCTGCTCCCTGATGAGGAGACAGCACCAGCGCCCACAAGCCGAGTCTTTATTTTATAGCAGATACCACGAGGCAAAGTAGGGGCGTGATCACGTTGTTTACAGCATTCTCGTGAGTTCCAACCTCACTCAACTACATGCACCTGAACTCTAGCAAAAGGCACGTGGGGCCACGTGTTTGGACCATAGGTTCAAGCTTACAACCATAGCTGTTGGCTATGATTGTGCTGGGAGGGCCCTGACCTCCAGCTGACTTGCACGTGACAATGAGAGGACCCTGTCCTTTCATTAGTCTGAGGCTTGGACCTGGCCAAAACACTGTAGCCGCGCCCCATATTTCATTGTAAACTAATTAATTTCCTTTGCCTTCCCTTCCCAACCGGTTTCAGTTGCCCTGGGCATTTTAATGCACTTCCTACAAATGGAAATTCCACCCCCTTCCTTTTCACCTAGCTAAAACCCATTGAGCCTTTGAGATTGCATTACCAATGATGAAATGAGGGACTACTGACCAGGCAGTACATATAATAGGTGATCTATCTATGTAATTTCTAACCCTTATATAAGCCTTTTGGGGAGCTTTATTCTTCTCCATTTACAGGAAAGTTAACTGAAGCTCAGAAAATGTAAGTAACATGCCTGAGATCACACAGCTAGTGGCAAAGTTAGCATTTGAGTTAAAATTTGTTAGTGTCCATAGTTGGGCTTTCAAGTTCAAGACCCACTTCTAGTCCCAAAAACCTTCACCTTTCTTGGACACTCTCGGGTATTCAAACCAAATTACACATTTAATAATATTTGTAGTAGACTTATTTTAGTTCATATCTTCTCCTTCCAATTCCTTTTAGGATTCCCCAAGAGAAAGAATTATAGTTGATTCAATCCAGATACCAGTTTTGTGATTTGCACACAGAAAAAGCTTAATAAATATTTGTGGATGAGTGGACATCAGATTAATTTTCTGTTTAAAACACGTGTTTGAGTATTATTGAATATGTTTTTATCAGTGGAAGAAAACTGTAGTTTAGGTAATTTGTGAGCTGAAGCCATTGTTACCTCTGTTGCTAAGAGAAGCCAGTTACCCTGGGATACTAATTAAATGCAGCTATTGTGGAAATTAAGCCAGCAGCCTCCAGCGGGTTCAGAGAGCTGATGGGAGGAGGGAATCTGTAAAGTGTCAAGTAAGAAAATACCTTTTTTGATTTGAGGGAAGGAGACTTAAGGGAAGGGGTAGCTTGTACACTTTCAGCCCCATCACACCTCTGTAAAGCTTATTTATTTTTGTTAATGGGCAAAGAGTTTTTTCCCCATAATTAGCTCAAATAGCGGAGGCAACGTGAATAGACAGCCAGTGGCTAAGATTAACAGTTTAGTCTTTGCTAGCCATTGAGGGATAAGCATCTGGAGGGGTGGGGGACTTGGGGGGGGTGACGTCAAAGCAACTCCAAGTCTGAATGAAAAGTAACTGTCAGAAGATACTTTTAACTAAGTTAAAATCCAGTTGAGCTGATGAAGGGAAAGGAAGAGATCAATAAGAATAGGTAACAGGCTTTATCTGCATTTAAAAGGTATATTTATTCTTCTGTCTAAATTGAAGTTCAACTTTAATAAACAGATTTATTTGTGATTCTAGAAAAGGTCTGAACAGTGTAATTTTTTATCAACAACAGACCCACGGCTCAAATTTTAGGACTTGACCTCAAGTTGTTCTAACAGACTAGTTCCACCTAGTGATAGTGTACCTAAATTGCAGTTTGTTTTTCTGAGAAAGGAAGATGTTGTCTTTACAAGTGGTCGCTGAAGCACTGAAGTCATGAAATTATTTAACAGCTGAGCACAGCCTTCTTGAGAGGCCCTAGATTAGGGGCAGTGATGTGTCTGGGGAAGGGAGAGTGAGTGCTTTGCATAATGGCTAAGTGAGAGAATAAAACTTTTGACTAACAGCAGAAGGTAAGAGCACCAGGCCCCACAGGAAACATAAAATAATATTTAGAGATCACGGTAGGTGAGATTAACTCTCTCCCTACTGACTCATGCTGTGGAAAGATCTATATAAGAGATGTGCCACATGAGACAAAGCCGCAGGAAAGTGAGGAAGAAAATCCCAGGTGGAATTCTGACCAGAAGGACAAGAGGACACAATGAAATCCAGCACTAACATGGTCCCCCCCTCTGTAAATAAAATAATTTGATAAAGTAATTATTCAAGTTCACCAGAGTGACACAGAGATCTTCTTAGCTCCAAACTCACATATTCAAATGCCTGCTGCTAGGTTAAGCACCTTTCACTCTGAGGATCCAAAACTAAAAAGGCTGCAGGTGGGCCAAAATATAGGTCTGGCAATTCCCAATTAGGGCTATTCTGCATTAGGAATTAGAACAACCACATCCCTCAGTGCCAGATATGTGGCAGCAAGTACTGAGCCCAAAATGTCCAGGGTGGATCAGAACTTCTGTAATTCAGATAGAGGTGAGTTTGAGAGCTCATCCTAAAGGAAAGTTTCACCAAGCTCACTGACCCGCAGGTATAGGCTTTGGGCTGCTGCATGCATATTTGGAGTACTAGACCCTTTAAAATACTCTCTAGACTTCACAACCTTTTTTCTTCCATGGATACATGCATCTCTACTGGAAGCAAAAATGTTTTCTCAGCCTATATATCCCACCCCCACATCATTTTTCTTCAGGCCACAGCATCCTGGTCATATCCATACTTCACTTGTGACCCATCTCTGGGACAGCCAGTGAGCATCTGTGGCCCTCCTTCTGTGTCCCTGGTATTTAGGCAATTTCTAAAAGCCAAATTTGTAGTGAATACGTAGATTTCCAAGGGGATCTTCTGGGTTCCTCCTAGGTTACAGGAGGTAGAGCATGAAGGAGTAAGATTCAGGAATCTTAACAATACCCATCCAGTTTTTTCTGATTCAGCAGATCAGCAGTCAAGACTCTGGATTGGATTTTGCCCCAGTACTTCCAGTTCTACCTTCTATCAGAATTTTCCCCCATTTTATCAGCCTTCATCGATCTACTCTTTTTGGATTTATGTAATAGATGATTAAGGGTTGTGGGCTTTTAAAAGACTCCACAAACCAATCAGTAAATGGTTACCTGAAGCAGAAATCCCCTTCACAGGACTCCAATTTATGCCAATCTAACACCTGCCTGACCACCCCTCACCACACTTCAAATAAGGCAGAACCCACCATTTCACCAGGCAGCCATTCCAACCCCTATAACCTCTATAAACAACCCTGGTAGCCAAAAATATCTCTTCCATCCCACTTATCTCAAATCTTTCCATGTTATAGCTTGAATCCACGGGGAAAAATTGGTAACATTTCAACAAAAATTGTTTAAAATATTTGCAAATTTTCTGTTTAAAACTACTTTGTTTTCAAAGTGATGCTGTCTCCTACGGAAAACTATTTGTAGACATTCTTTTGCTAAAGTAGTTTGTAGTCATTCCCCTGGGTGTGTGTCTTCTATTTTGGCAATGATCTCAGAATCCTTGCCACAAAGGGCCAAACGAAATGCTAAATCCCTTCCAGCGTCTTTGGACAGACAGATATATTGGTGGTCAGCTACAGAGGGCAGCTTGGAACTGAAATCAATCTGCTTTAGCCTCTGCGCTTTAGCAGCATTTTCTCAAATTGCTCTTCTCTGTTGCTAGTTGCTGTAAGGCACCTTCTGTTGAAAGGGAAATTTATGCATGTAAACCCCAAGAAACACCTGTCTAGCACAGACCCTTGAAACCATAAATTAACATCAAATAGGAGAACAGAAAATAGAAAATTTTGTGGATGGAAAGAATTCCCTGTTTTTCCTTGCAAAAGTCATCAGGCATGACTTTGACTTAAACGGGTATAAAATAATGATTCATTATCAGGATTGAATTAAAAAGTCATGAGAGCCAGAAAGGGTTCCTTGGGGAGAGAAAGGAGATTGTGACTGGCATGTTTCATCACTCTAGGGGGAACCACTTAACAATCCGAAGGATATGGAGAAGGCTCCAAATAATTGTTCCCTGGAAGCAAATGAAGCAGGTGTCAGAGAGGAGATCTAGGAAACAGGTTGAAACCTTACAGAGCAAGGAGTGTCTTGAGATAATAAAATCAGTTAGCATTGAGAGTGTGGTTGTCCACATGGAGCTCCAGCTATGTCTAGGCAAATGAATCTAGCAGAGAACAGAAAATGCCAGTCTAGTCCCAGGGACTGATGTATTCCCAGGGAAGGTGAAAGTATTGATAGAGAGTCAATATAGGAACTTGGAACACCAGGCCTAAAGTCTGACTTATAATGGGTGAGAATGGAGAGCAAAGCATGTCTAGAATGAAAGAACTGAAATTGCTGCTAGGATTTCTGCTCCAATAGCAACAGTTCAGGAAAAAGTGAAGCAGAGCTTACAGGTGGGGTGGGTAGTTGCTAGAGGAGCTGAAAGAAGTCCAGGAATTAAGATGGGAGCTTATGGGGCTAACCCTGATTGCATTCCTCAAAATCCTATCTTTCTCCATACAAAAAAAACCTTAAAAACCTGGCATTCTATGTTTTATTTTTTATTACAATAAATTTATCAAAACTAACTCCAGAACACATATATAGAATATACAACCAAATCAATAACCATATAAGAAACGGAGAAAATTGTCAATGAACTATTCTCCCCTGATAGCACCAGGCCCAAATTGTTTTATGAAAAAACAAACCCACCACACAACTCTGTAGTTTAGACCCAAGAAGACCATTAAAATAAATATACTGTAAGAAAGAAAAAATATTGCAAAATAATTTTTTCTATAGCAGAAAAAGTGTTCTCAAGTATTCTGTATTAAGATTTATAGTAACACTCAAAATTAATTCCAACTTACAGTTTATTTGCCTAGGAAAAAATAGATTTTATCCTTTAAAAATTGTAGAAATCAATAAAATGGGTGACGTAAAATAAAAATTAAAAAATGCAAGTGTTCATATATAAACACCTTTTTAGATGTCATGAAGGAATATATGACATTTGTAATTGCAATTATAGGAACAAATAAACAGGAAAAAACAGATTCCAGAAATAGACCTAACTAGAAAGTATAAACAGAATATTAAAAAAAAAAAGTAAAACATTTGTTGGGTTATAAAAGTAGGTTTAAATGAATAAAATGACATACTTTGTTCATTAAATTTACCTATAATATTAACATGATCTTATTAAAACAGTAACAGGGATTTTTAAAAATATGTTTTTATTGATTTCAGAGAAAGGAAAGGAGAGGGAGGGAGAGATAGAAACATCAATGTTGAGAATCATTGATTGGTTACATTCTGCACGCCCCCTACTGGAGATTGAGCCTGTACCCTGACCAGGAATTGAACTCTGACCTCCTGGTTCATAGTTCGATGCTCAACCATTAAGCAACACCGGCCTAGCAAGATATAATTCTTTTTAATGGCCACATAATATTTCATTGTATATATGTAACACGACTTTTTCATACAGTCATATATTGATGGGCACTTGGGCATTTGGTTTATTTCCATATCTCAGCTATTGTAAATAATACTGCAGTGAATGTAAGGGTGCATATATTATTTCAAATTAGTGTTTTGTCTTTCTTCAGATGTATACACAGAAGTGGAATGGTTGGGTCATGAGGCAGTTCTACTTTTAATTTGTCAATAAACTGATTCTTAAAAGAAGTAACAAGGACCTAGACACAGAGGGAACTCATGAAAAAGAGAAGTGGTGAGGGAATCAAGACATAGACAAGGAAATCGATTAAGAAGATAGGAAAACTGCCCTGGTCATTGTAGCTCAGTGGTAGAGCATTGGCTCATGCAATGAAGGGTTTTGGTTTGATTTCTGGAAAAGGATATGGATGGTTGTTTCTCCCTGTTTAGGATGTCTAACTCAGGGTTTGGAAGATGCCTTGATTGTATTCATGGAGGCTGAGACCAGAACACCAAGTCACAGGCTCAATGGATGTAATTAGACATTACAGGTGGTGTTTGTATCTTATAAGGAATTGGAAATCATACCTTTCCGTTAAGAATTTTGATTGTCTAGCCACTATACTGTACACCTAAAACTCATACAAAATGATATTGATTGTAAACTGTAATTGATAATAAATAAATACATACATACATAAATAAATTTGAAAGGAAGAATTTTAATTCCACTACCCACTAGGTGTCTTTTTTCATAGATCAGAGTTGGAAAGCTCTCCAAAATTTTCTTCTGTTAGTGGCCATTATTGTTAAAGCTTTCTGTTGCTTTTCCCCATACTGTGTAAATGAAGACATACTCTTTGGCACTTCCTTTATGTATAAGTTTTACTAGTAAGGGCAACTTTTTGATAAATATCTTTTGTGTACATTATCCTATTGAGTTCCCACAATAATACAGAGAGAAAGTAATTGTTATTTCCTCCAGGTTATATATGAGAAAACTGAGGATATATTGACTTTAGCTTGGTCAGAGGCTCAAGTAAAAGATAAGTGAATATTGTTAGACAAACAAAAGAACTCCTGGATCTCAAGAGAATAGCTATTGGCGGTGAGTGAAAAGGGGGTGGGTAGGCAAAGGTTTTTCAATGCTGGCAATTATCAAGTATCCAGATGGTTTTAACTAATAATTCCCAACATGTTCCATGTTATGACAAACTAATTTTGTCTAATTTTACTAATTCCCCAAAGCAATATGTGGGTTCTTAAAATTAATTAAAGTCGAATTAAATATTATGTTAATTAAACATGGCTTTAAATGAATTTTAAATGATGTGAATTGGTTTTACCTCTTGGGATAACTGCAAATTGCCTATCCTGATTTTGTAACAACTTGGAGTATTAGGAACTAAAATTAGAGGACTGATCCAGAATATCTGTCGAATCTCTGAATTTGTGTCTTAGGAGGTTTGTCCTAGATGCATTTTTGGAATTCTGGAAATTCAAGTGTGATGGAAAAGTTCCTTCTTATAGGGATAACTGATTCTCCTCAGATTTGCCTTTATTTTAATCACTCACTTTAGGCTACTCATTTTCCTCAATGCTATCACTATAGTAGGGAAACTAGCTGATCATCTGCATTGAGGTCAATCCCCATTTATCTCACTGTCCTGCTTATTTCTCCATTCACTGTACCTATGGCCAGGGTCCTGACAACTTGTTTTCCAGACATCACAGGGTTCATCAACTCCAGTGTTCTACCTTCTATTCTACAACTTCTGCTACTGTGATACTCCTTTAGTCATGCTGGTATGTTTTCTTCCTTCTTCTCTGTAACTTGGAAACCTTTAATTCCATCTACACTGCATCCATAAACATCCATCATCCTTACTATCTTCAGAAGGCTCTCAGCTCCAGGGCAAGCATAAGTTCTCTTGCCTGGACACCCACCTGGCTACTTTGCCTTCTTCCACATCTCCATCCTTGGAATGAACACTCACTGGGTTGGCATTGGTGGTTTTAGTGCTCTACCCAGAAATAATATGGACATTCAACTCCATAATCTGAGAGAAAATGTCTGATAAAATATTTCAGAATATCAGTCTTTTCTCTTTTTACCTGTCAAATGAAATCCTTTGAGTTCACATGAGATTTTATCATAGAAGATAATTCATCTTCCTAGTAACTTTATTTAGCCTACGTTCCTATTTATGCAGTTAATAAAATGCAGTCACATTCTAAATTGTGCGTTTCATTTTTTTTTTTTGCTTTGAGAACATTGATAGAAGCTATTGTTAGATATATGTTCTTCCCATCAGTCTTTTTAAAGTTCTTTGTTAAAAATTACTCATGTAGTCATTAGAGTTCATCCATACACAGGGGTATTACACAACTATTAAACTCAAATGGAAGAATTATTATCCATGTGCATATTTTTCTAATATATTTTAAGTGAAAATAACATAGTATAAAATAGTATTACATTATTTGACCGAAAGCACACATATATAGACACATATGTATGCATTTATTAAAAGAACATACACCAAATACTTAGCAGTTGTCTCTAGGTGCTGATTTATATATTTCTTTTCTTTCTTCATATTTTCCAAGTTTGTAATAATGACCATGTCATTCTTTTATAATCAGAAAAGGAGTAATTTTAGATAATTCAGTTAGTTATGAGGGTCAACTAGCATGTGTGCAAAAGGTGGAAATTCTTACTGTAGAGAAATTAACATCTTTGTTATTTTGAATAGAGGTTACTTTAAAAAGTAGGAACATATCTCTAAAATTAAAATGGAAGTCAGGGGTAACTTACTGAGTTTGAAATAGTCACTTTTCACATCACTTTTCTAGAAAAGCATAAATTAAAACCAATTTTTATTTTATTTTTCTTCAAGTGCTTAAAATTTTTCTTCTCTGGGGTCCATATTTTATGTTCCCTAAGAGAAAGGGCCATCTCTCCTATATCCTTTGTCATCTTCCACCTCTCTCCCCAAATAATATGGACATTCAACTCCATAAACTGAGCGAAAATTTCTGATAAAATATTTCAGAACATCAGCCTTTTCTCTTTTTTACCTGTCAAATGAAACCCTTTGAGTTCACATGAGATTCCTAGTATAAATTTGTATACACTCAGAATTCTACCAGTGTCAACTGCCTGGGCTCAGTCAGCTTGTGCAAATATAGTGGAGTCCCCCTTAAGCCTGAGAGGTCATCGGAGATTAAGGTCTAGTTAAACATTACTATGTATACATAGTAAGCTGGGTAAGTACCATTTAGAACACAGTCTTGCAGCAAATTCAGAGTAAACAAAACCTGGTGCTTTTATTGGATATCTGAAAGATGTAGAATTCTAAAAGTAAAAAAAAAGAAAAAAAGAAGAAAAAGATAAGAAAGATAGTGAGCATATATTACGTCTGGACACTAGTCTAATGAGTGTGTACATATAACCTCATTTAAATCATATCATCCCTATTTTACAGATAAAGAAACAGAGACATTGAAAAGTTAACTAACTTGTCTAAGGTCAAATAATTTGGAAATAGGAAAGGTTGGTCTCAAAGTTTGGCAGTCTGATTCAGAGCTTGTACTCTTAATCACTACACTATACTGCCAGGTAAAGATAAAAGAAATCCTCTCTAAGCAGAACTAGTTTTGTGGACATATGATCCGTGCAGTGGCACAGGGCCTTGAGCTCAGAAGGGCCTTGAACTTGGGTTTTAATACCACTGCCTTGATTTTTTAATAATTTGAATTCCTTCTTTGTAAGTGAAATCTAAAATGTGATGGAACAATTGAATATGCACTGGGAGCTTGAAGTCTTTGCTAGCACATAATTCAATTTTTCAATGTCTCTCTACCTCCCTGGAACAGATTCTTGGCTGCCCACTCTCCTGTTCCTTAGTACCTTAGTACACAGCCTCTTCCTCTTTGACTCACATAGTAACTGCTGTACCCTTTGCCCCAAGAGGCCTGATCATGGGCGAAGGGAGGATTGGGGTCTGGTGGTACACATGCCCTGCAACATTCCAGGGTTGGAGGTGATGACAGGATTCTTGCTCCAGGTTCATAGTTCATTAGGCAGATGACTCAACAGGGCTTATTGTCCACTCTGATCCAGGTACCTAGCGCATCCTAGTGCAGAGGTTGTAATACCCTTAGTAGTCACCTGTTTAGCATGGGTTGTGACAACTGGCCCAAGGGAAAGGGATATGCCTGTCTCAAGTTACTCACTCTTGATCAGGATACAATGCATCTGTCCAGCAGTTGGTCCACCACAACACATACATTGTGTCACATGGTGGCATTGCTGGGCACTTGAGAGGGTCTGCACTTGCCCAAAAGTATTCCTGTGCCCGAGAGGGTGTGACATTAAATAGAAAATTTAAAACACCATGCCAAGTTGAGAGAGATACTGCAGTAGAAAGGAAAAAAAAACCTATATTTAATGGCACTTTTTCCTGCCTTTTGAATAAGGAACTTCTCATTTACATATTGCACTGGGCCTACAAATTACATAGCTAATCTTTACTGTAAGGATTGTGTATTACTAACGTATTTTGGTGTACTCTTTATATTCACTACTTCCTGCATAGAAATAATGAAAGCTGATGAGGTTGTAGCTATCTGTAGTCTTGCTGGGGTTATTTAGAAGATAGGGGACACTTCTACTTGTCAAGGAGATATATACTAAATCTGTGTTTTCAGTTCAATCCTATGAGGCCGATTTTGTCCCACCCTCCCAGCTGTATTAAGTATCTCACATGAAAGGGGACTGAAAAATGAGGTAGCAGATGGTATTCTGAGGTATGAATTAGGAGACCTAAATTCTAAATCTGCTTCTGCCACTGACTAGGTTAGTACTATTTAGAATGTTGCTTTCCCTTTGGGGCCACTGTTTTCTCATATATGAAAAGAGCTGTTTCAATTAACCTAGTATTTTCAAGCTGTCACATTTCTAGAGAGGTGCCTAAGAGGTGAGTGCTAGGCAATGGGGCTATAGGTGCCTCATATTTTTCACCCAAACCTGTTCCACTTCTATGCTTTATATATTTTCATTCTGCATTGGAATTCACTTAAAGAAATAAAGCTTAAAAAAATTAAAACCCATCATGATGATCTCTATGGAACATTCTACCTCTGACTTCTGACTATGAAAGTCTTTAACATTGACTTCTACAAAGAGGATGGTCTTCATACCAGAAAGAAATCTTCCATGAGCCTGGATCAGTGACCAGAGAAGAACAGAAATCCAGAGAGTATAAGGAGTTGCAGGTTGAACAGCTGGTTGGTATAGAGCTGAAAGATAAGAACAATGAAGAAGAGATTCAGGATTCCTACTGAGGGTTGAGATAAGAAATGTCTTCAAAACTAGGAGATTCAGGTAGAAGCTCATGCCTCAGGAGGTTTCCTCCATTACATGATAGAATATAGCAATGCCTGGTGGACAAAATGAACTGACTAAGGAAAAAGGTTAGTTGAGGGTAAATTTTAACCACTAATTTTTTTGAGCCTTTACCAATTTCTAGGCCCTATGCTAGACCTAGGGTGGGAGATAAAAAAACCCCACAACAACAACAAAAAAACACCAAATATGTCACCATCCTTCCAAAGTATTTCAGTATAAGGTGAACAAAATAGAAATTCTGAAAAAAATGCACAGAGTATTCTATAAGGCCAAGTGTCATAATGCTACAATAAATGTGCAAAGTACAATGGGAAAACTGTCTGAATACTCACTTCCATCTGAAACGTCAGGAAAAGCTATATGTAAAAGAAGATGGGATTTAAGTTTGGACTTTAAAAAATCAATAGGACTTGGAGAGACAGAACATGGAGAGCTTTGCATGCCAAATTTACGAGTTTGGAATTTATCTTATATGCAAAGAGAGATATGAAAAAGTTTTAAGCGGTTTGCAGGATAGGAGAAGGATGATCTGGTCAGATTTACATTTAAACCACTGTGGCTGTTATGTGAAAAGTAGATTTCATAGGATTAAGGTTGGATTCAGAGAGAAAGAATAAAAGACCATTTTGCTAATCCAGGAAAAAAAAAGGAGTGTGCCATGATCTGGGACAGTGACAATAGCAGTGAGAAGAAACTAATTCAAGAGGCCTTTGGGAGGGGGGACTGACAGGATTTGGTAATTAATAAATACTAGGGGCCCAGTGCACGAATTTGTGCACCTTGAAAGGAATTGTAGGTTGCGAGGCTGTGGTGGGCACAGGGGTGGGTCTCAGCCCATTCTCCTTGCCCCCTTCCAGCCCCTCTCACTGCAGCCCCAAGACCCCTGTCTGCCAGCAGCCCAGCCCTGCTCCCACCTCTGCAGCTCCCATGTGCTGATGGCACTGGCCCTGCTCACACCTGCTGATAGCACCAAGCAATCAAGGCCAGCGCTGGGCAGCAGCAGTGGGTGTGAGCAGTGGCTCCGGTGCCAGCACAGTACCATCAGCAGGTGCGAGCGGGGCTGGCACCTGCAGCAGGTGAGAGTGCCTGGCAGGACCTTGCGTGCAGGAGCAAAGAATTTTCAGTAACCACCAGAGGCTCGCCCTGATGATAGCGACCTGTGCCCTGCCTTGGTCTGGCACCCTGCTCACCTGCTCCACCATCCCATTGTGGCTGATGCCCGATATGTTCTGCACATGCCTCCTGGTGGTCAGCACACGTCATAGCGACCTCTTGTTCGGTTGTTCCACCATTCGGTCTATTTGCATATTAGGGTTTTATATAGAGAGATAGGATGTTCAGGGGAAGGGAAATGTCAAGGACTGACTCAGGTTTTAGGCTTAAGAAATGGGATGGTATCATTCACTTTGATAAGGAACAAGGGAAAAGGATGAGCAGGTTTAGAAGGTTTTAGTTTTTGAAGGTTACATTTGAAGAGCCTGAGGAACTTCCAAGTGGTGGTAGCTGAATATAAGAATTTAGAGCTCTAAGAAAACTGTTTGTCACATCTCACAACTGGGGTTTAGGAGTCTTTGGCTGATGCCTGCTAAGGCTAGACAGTTTCTGACAATAGAAACAGAAGCAAAACTGTTCTTGGGGTCCCAAAATTATGTCTGACCTAATATAGATAAATGCTACTACTTTCTATTTTTTCTTCCAGCTTGAGCCAATTAGATTATTCTCCCCCAACTAGTTGGTCTCTTTTTCTTCTCTAGGCCTGGGTTTTCTCATCTATAAAGGTAATATATTAAGGTTTTATATTCCTCAGATACAGAATTGTGTGTGTTTTTATCAATAGCCTGTTGGGCTCAGCTGGTGTGGTTAAGTAAAGCATTAAGTATATATTAGGTGCTCACTGAATTCTACTTTCTTCATTCCTTCATGACCACTCCTACTTATGTATTTATTACTTTTTCTCTCCATTACACCAAATAGAAGTGGAGGTATGGTGTGTACACACTATTATTATTTTACACCAATAGAAGTGAACTTTAAAGAGACTGGCTGAAGTATAATCTCTATAATCCTTAACCATTACACACACACACACACACACACACACACACACACACACACACACACAAACACACACAGAGTTTGGCCAGAGTAGATGAAAAAAGAGTCTTTTACTTGTGTTAGTTATTCATTCCTTATTGCTCCACCCAAACTGTTGGAGTTAACTCCTGCTGCTGCTCAACACAGCAGCCTGCCTAGAGGAACAGTCAACAACTTATACCTCCAAATGGGGAGATTGGAGGAGAAAATATTGGGCTAAGTAGAGATAATGGAGAGAACACTGTTTTTAGAGACAAAAGACATGGGATCTTACTCCTGGCACTAATTTATATTGTCTTTCAGTGAAAAGACCACTTAACTTCTTTGAGAACCATATTTTCTCATCTCTAAAACAGAATAAACAATTCCTGCTACACTCCTCTCTTAGGGTTCGCATGAGGATCAAATAAGATAATGAATGCGAAAGTACTTTATAAACTCTGAAGGGTGATACAATACACATGGAACAGATCCCTATTATTGTTCTATCATGGAGGGTGGGAGAAGGAGGAGAAATGCGTCAATATGATCATTTTCTGCTGCCTCTTTCAGCTCCTGCTTACAGAGCTGCACTCAGTGCCCTCCCACTCACCCCCTACACACACATCATCTGTTCTGTCTCCCCACAGTAAAAGTTTCAACCTTTGAAGTTTTAAACAAATAGCTTTTAGCTGTTCACATATCTTGAATCATTAAAAAACATGTTTTTAATGTTAGTTTTACGCACTTGTATATTTTTAAAATTTCACATTTTAAAATAACTCTATTCCTTGACGTCTGTATTCATTGTAGGTATTCAATAAATATAAATTAAATGAATAAGTGACTATTAGTCTTTAGGACACTGTGAAATCTTTTCTTAATTAAAATAAGATTGAGTTTCTTTTTCTTCCCAAAGGAAATAAATATTCAAAAATTAAGACTTTATTAAGAAAATTATTTGATACACCCCAACCACACATGGCACTGAATTAACTAGTATCAATATAATAGCCAGAATTGGTGTATTATTAACATGGGTAATGTGTCTTGGATATTAACTTATTGAGAATAATGAGGCACCCCTTTCATTTGTTGAATAAATAACCATTCATGTTTAAAAGATTAATTCATGCACTATCCCTAAAGGCATGTACATTTATAGTACTGGTTCTTTAAAAAAAATTGGTTACTCCTCTTTTAAGACCTTTAGTTACATAGTTCACTGGTAATCTTTCAAAAATAGCATAGCATTTAGAATTTAAATAAAGGCACACTTATTTATTTATTCAATAGAATTTCTTGAGTGTTTAATAAATACACCTTCCAAAAGATCATATGTTCCAACCCACCCATTTCTAGATAAAGAAACAGAAATCCAAAGAGATTAAGTTAGAAATTACTTTATTATGAAATGCTCTTAGAATTGTTTATTTTATTTTTTTATTAAAATTTTTTAATGTTGACATAATTCCAAGTGTCCTTTTTTTCTCCACCTTTTCTCCACCTTCACCTACACCCACCTCCCCTCCCTTGGCCTTCACCAAACTATTATTCGTGCCCATGGGGTGTGCATATGTTTTTTAGCTAATCCATTCACCTTCTTTATCCAGTCACTCTCACCCCTCTTCTCTCAGGCACAGGCCAGTCTGTTCCAAGAATCCATACTTCTGATTCCATTTTGTTTGTCAGTTTATTTTGTTCACTAGATTCCACATATGAGTGAGATCATATGGTATTTGTCTTTCTCTGACTGACTTATTTCACTTAGCATAATACTTTCGAGGTCCATCCATGCTGTTGCAAAGGATACAAGTTCCTTCCTTTTATCTACTTATGGGCACTTGGACTTTGAGTTGTTTCCAGGTCTTGCTATTGTAAATAACACTGCTATGAATATAGGGGTGCATATATTCATTCTGATTTTATATCTATACTAGAGGCCCGGTGCACAAAAATTTGTGCACTCAGGGGGAAGGGGGGGTCCCTCAGCCCGGCCCGTGCCCTCTCGCAGTCTGGGACCCCTCTGGGAGTTAACGACCTGCTGGTTTAGGCCTGCTCCCCAGTGGCAGAGGGCAGGCCCAATCCCTAGGTACAGCCCCTGGTCGGGCTCAGAGCAGGGCTGATTGGGGAGTTGGGGCACTGCCCCCTGTGATGCACAGAGCAGGGAGGATTGGGAGGTTGCAGTGCCACCCTCAGTCACGCTCAGGGTAGGACCGATGGGGGTTGGGGCACCGCCCCCTGTCACACTCAAGGCAAGATCGATGGGGAGGTTGCAGCGCCACCCCCTGTCATGCACAGAGCAGGGCCAATCAGGGGGTTGGGGCGCTCACCCCTGTCACGCACAGAGCAGGGCCCATCAGGGGGTTGGGGCACTGCCCTCTATCACTCACAGGGCAGGGCCGATCAGGGGGTTGGGGAGCCGCCACTGTCACACTCAGGGCAGGGCCGATGGGGAGGTTATGGCTCTACCCCATCACACACAGAGCAGGGCCCGTGGAGGGGGCGTTGGGGCGCCACCCTCTATCACCCACAGAGAAGGGCAGATCAGGGGGTTGGTGCGCCACCACTCTCACACTCAGGGCAGGGCTGGTGGGGAGGTTATGGCTTTACCCCGTCACACACAGAGCAGGGCCTGGGGCGGGGGGGCGCTGCACCCTGTCACACACAGAACCGCAGGGAGATCAGGGGGTTGGGGAGCTCCCCCCATCAGGCACAGAGCAGGGCTGATCAGGGGGTTGGGGCGCCTTCCCCTGTCATGAACAGAGCAGGGCGGATAGGGAGTTTGTAGCCCTGCCCCCTGTCACACACAGAGCCACAGGGCGATCAGGGGGTTTGGGCGCTGCCCCCTATCACACTGATCCCGGTGCTGGGAGGCCTCGCGGCTCTGCTGATGCCGGTGCTGGGAAGCATATTACCCTTTTACTATATAGGATAGAGGCCTGGTGCACGGGTGGGGGCTGGCTGGTTTGTCCTGAAGGGTGTCCTGGATCAGGGTGGGGGTCCCCACTGGGGTGCCTGGCCAACCTGGGTGAGGGGATGATGGCTGTTTGCAGCTGGTCACACACCCTTCAGGGTGGGGGTTCCCCACTGGTATGCCTGGCCAGTCTGGGTTAGGGGCTGAGGGCTGTTTTCAGGCTGGTGGGTGACTGAAGCTTCCAACCGCTCCTTTTTTTCTTTTTCTTTTTTTTATTCTGGGCCATCTTTAGCTATGAGGCTCGGCTCTAGCTCTGAGGCCTCTGCTGCTGAAAGCAGGTATCTGGTTTATTTGGGTTCTATAATCGAAACACTGTATCAACTCCAGCTCTGAGATCCCAGCAGGCTGAAAGCAGGTTTCTGGGGTTTTGTTTAGCTTCTATATTTGTAACAATGTTTCAAACTGCAAGCTCAGAGGCCAGCAAGGTAGGCGGGGAACGTTGGTTTCCTCCGTCACTGAAGCAAGCAAGCCTCATATTAGCTTCAAGCTGCCTGGCTGCTGGCCGCCATCTTGGCTGGCAGTTAATTTGCATATCTCGTTGATTAGCCAATGTACGCTAATTACCATGTTTCTCTTTTATTAGATAGGATACACACACTGAGTGGACAGATTATTGTGACCATCTAACGTGTGTAGGCAAATTAGCTATAATTTCCCAGTGAAGTTGCTAGAGGGCCAGACCATTATAAATGTCTGAATAGCACAACATACCTAAGTATCGTTGCTGATCAAGTTCATCCTATCATGTTGCTGGCGTATCCCAATGGAGATGGCTTCTTCCAACAAGACAATGTGCCATGCCACGGTGCTCGTATTGTGCAGGGGTGTTTTTAAGAACATGAGGGAGACTTTACCTTGCTTAGGTGGCCCCACAATCACCAGATCTCAATCCAATTGAGCATTTGTGGGACGAAGTTAAAAGAGCCATCAGGCAGCTGGTTCCACAACCATCAAATCTCACAGAACTGGACAGTGCTATTCATCAGGCACAGTGTCAGGTTCTTCACATCACCTTTCAACATTTCACGGAGTCAATGCCAAGAAGAATCGCCACAGTATTGAAGGCAAAAGGTGGCCCAACGAAATACTGATGGGATGGTCATAACAATCTGGCTGGTCATAATAATCTGGCCACTCAGTGTGTGTGTATGTGTGTGTGTATATATATATTTATATATATGCCTAAGTGACCATTGCAACCGAATGGATGACCGAACAGGCTGTGTGGGGTGACCTGGCCCACAGAGGGGTCAGTGAGGGGCAACCAAACGACTGAGCAGCAGGCTGCATGGGGCGACCAGGCCTGCGAGGGGGGGGCAGTTCGGGGCAACCGGGTCAGCAGGGGGGGACAGTGAGGGGTGACCAGGCTAGCAGAGAGGGGCCATGAGGGGTGAGCAGGCCAGTGGGGGGTGGGCAGTTGGCAGTGACCATGCCAGCATTGGATGGCAGTAAGGGGCTACCAGGCCAGTGGGGGGGGCAGTTGGGGGTGACCAGGCTGGTAGGGAGGACAGTAAGGGGTGGCCAGGCTGGCAGGGTGGCAGTTAGGGGTGACCCGGCTGGAGGGGGTGGCAGTGGGGGGCAACTAGGCCGACAGGGGGGGCAGTTGGGGGTGACCAGGCCAGTGGGGGGGGCAGTTGGGGGTGACCAGGCTGGTAGGGAGGACAGTAAGGGGTGGCCAGGCTGGCAGGGTGGCAGTTAGGGGTGACCCGGCTGGAGGGGGTGGCAGTGGGGGGCAACTAGGCCGACAGGGGGGGCAGTTGGGGGTGACCAGGCCAGCAGGGGGGGGCAGTTATGGGCTATCAGACAGGCAGGCAGGTGAGCAGTTAGGAGACAGTGGTCCCAGATTGTGAGAGGGATGTTTCCAGGATGGGGCCTAAACCAGCAGTCTGACATCCCCCGAGGGATCCAGGATTGGAGAGGGTACAGGCTGGGCTAAGGGTACCCCCTCCCCCTGCACGAATTTTGTGCACCAGACCTCTAGTGTGTGTGTGTGTGTGTGTGTGTGTGTGTGTGTGTGTGTGTGTGTGTGTATATGTATTTATATGTGGTATTTATATTGGTATTTCTATATCTTAGGATATATTCCCAGAAGTGGAATTACTGAGTCAAAAGTAAATTGTAATGTTAGACTTGTGTGCATGGAAGTAATTAAAGTGCATAATTATCATAGTTTATGATAAGACATGTTTTGTTTTTACTGTATTTTTTACTGCATGATCTATTTCTGTCCCAAAGTGAGCCTGAATAAAATTAGGTTAAATGTAGTATATGACATCGCAGTCTCTTAATATTTGTTTCATCCATTTTATTTTATTAAATACTGTCTATATCTCTCATTCTGTTTGAAGAAAAAGGACAAATAAAACATGGCTATCAAAACAAACAAAAAACAAAGAGTTTAAGTGACATCTCATCATGAATTAGTGGCAGAGCTATGGTTTGAACACAGATTTCCTGATCTAATTCACTGACCTTTCCACATCACTTTCTCCTTAATATTTTTCTGAAGTTATTGTGGATGGCACTTTTGCCTTTGATACATTAATTCTTCTAACAACAGATGAAAGGTCATCCTCTGTCACTATATTTGAGCAATATAATCTTGAGTAAATACTTTGCTCTTTTTTGGTCTTAGTTTCTTCATCAATAACATAAAGCTGTTAGATTAGGTGGTCTCTGAGGTTCTTTCCAATTTTGAGCTCTAATTTCCCATGGCTCTGAGTCAAACTGTACACAGATCATTGGTTGTTCTCAATATCTGATGGCGGGAAGCTGAAAGAGCAAGTCTCTGTAGTTCCATGAGTCTATGATATACAAACCACTGTACCCTACACTGCTCTTTCAGTCCCAGAGTGTCAGTAATATCATGTTGGTGTTTGGTCTCTGGGCAAGGCACTAAGGACAATTGAGACAAAAACATGAGAGGGATGTTTTCAAAATTTCATAACTATCCTAAAGCAGAAAAAGCTTGGTCAAAGACCTTTTCGAAGTATCCAGGTTATGTCACAATCTAACTCTATGATCTTGAACAAATTGCTCACAATTTCTGTCATCAACTCCTTTATCTAAAATGGAAATAATATTACATAACTTGAATATTTTGTAGATTAAATAAGAAAAATACATAAAGTGATTAATAGATATTTAGGTGCTTGATAAATGTTGCTTTTTTTCTCTCATTAAAATTCCATTTTTAAAATTTTATGATTTTATGTATATGAATTGCCCAGAATACTCAAATCTAAAGAGACAAAAAGTAGATCAGTTGTTGCCAGTGCCTTGAGGAGCAGTGCAAGAATGGTAGGTATGGGTTGTTTATTGGTTTGTTTGTTTGTTTTTTAATGTAAAATATCACATCAATTATTTTTTAAATTTTATTTTATTGTTGAGAGTTTTACAGATGTCTCTCATTTTCCCCCTTTTGCCCCCCTCCACCCAGCTCCTTTCTTCACCACACTATTGTCTGTGTCTATGGTCTATGAAAATATGCATATAAATTCTTTGGTTAATCTCTTTCCCCGCTCCTTCCCTTTGAGATTCCTCAGTGTGTTGCATGCTTCCATGTCTCTGGATCTGTTTTGTTTGTCAATTTATTTTGTTCATTAGATTCAACACATAAATGAGATTATGTGATGTTTGTCTTTCTCTGACTGGCTGATTTTGCTAAGCATAATACTCTCCAGGTCCATCCATGCTGTCTCAAAGGGTAAAATATTCTTCTTTTTTTACAGGTGCATAGTATTCCATCATGTAAATACACCACAGCATTTTTATTCACTCATCTACTGATGGGCACTTGGACTTCCTCCAAATCCTGGCTATTGTAAATGTTGTAGTGAACATTGGAATGCATATATTCTTTCGAATTAATGTTTCAGGTTTCTTTGGATATATTCACAGAAGTGGAATTGCTGGGTATACTTTTAATATGCCTAAAACTCTTGACACATATGCTACCAACTATCATATCTTTCCTTTATTTCAATATCAACCCTGATTTGATATCTTGATATTCTCATGTGTTTAGAAGTTTCTCACTCTTTCTTTTTTTGGTGATGAAAAAGTTCTAAAATTGATTGAGGTGAAGGTTGCACAATTCTGAATATACTAAAAATTACTGAATGTACACATATCTATATGTGTGAATTGTATGGAATGTGAATTATTTCTTAATAAAGCTGTTACCAAAATAAGGTAATCCTGATGAATACTGGCAAAAATAAGTTCATTATAGATTGGTCATCCTTGGCTGAATCTAAATCCTCTACTGACCTATAGCAGAGAGTCCTGGTAAGCACTGGATTAGATCATCAATTTAAAATTACTTTCAAAAATTTAACAATGACAAAAGAAATGTATTCAAAGGAAATAATAAAATTGTAATTAGAGAAATAAATATATGAATAATGCAAAGAGATACCTTTCTTCCTACTGGCAAAGTTAAAAATATAAGAAAGATGAGACTCTTTAAGTTAATATGTAGATTTAGTAAAATATTAGTTAAAAATTCTATAGGATATTTTATAGACCATGACAAAATTATAGTAAAATTTAACTGGAAGAATAAGTAGGCAAAAATGACAAAATATACTATTTTAAGTAACTATGGTAGTCTCTCAAATTTTAAACCTTACTACAAAGTCATACATATAAAAGACACTATTTAGCATTAGATTAAAAGCAAAGATTTATCAATGAAATAGCATATGTCAGAGAGAAAAGATTCAATCTCATAAAACATTTCCAGTTGGTTAAAAAGAACACACCCATCCATACACAGACACAGACATACATACACTAAAAGAACACTAAGAAATAAATATTGTTGGGAAAACTATATTTGTAAGAAGAAAACTGAATTTGGATATGTACCTCACATCATATGCTTCAATAAATTTCAGATGGTCAAAAATTATTCATAAAAATCTGAACTATAAAACTAGGGAAAAGGCAAAGCAGCATTGTTTATCTAGTCATTGGAAAAATGGAAGGTATCATCAAAGTCAGGATGATGTGTTCAAATATATGACTAAAAATCTTTGCATACTGTACTATAATAAAATAAAGATAAAAAAGTAACACCCAAAAGGGAAAATATATACAATTGAGTAGAAATTTTAAAACACACCAGTGATAGCATATAAATAAATAACAAAATATATGAGGTCAATATATAAAGTTCACTAGATGAACTTGTGGTCAAAAAACACAGACAACATGCATAGTAGGGAACACACTTAGTATATAATCACATAATAAAACATGTGACCTCAGGAAAATACAACTTAAAACACAGTTTCCTCAGCTTCTAGTATGTGTATGATTAAGACCACTGTCAGAAAACAGGTCACCATGTAAATTTCTGGGGAAATTTCTGGAACACACTATGACAATGTGTAACTGCTCTTTGCCCCACTAATTCCATTTGCAATATATATATATATATATATATATATATATATATATATATATATAATCTGTAAGTCACCATGTTATATGTTTATGGTGATTTAATTATGTTTTAGATCCAATCCCTGCCCTCAAGAAGTCAACAATATAGTAGGGAGGGCAACTGTATATATAACATGTTCTATCATAGATATAAACACAAAGAGCAACAGGAACAAAGAAGAAAATAGTTTTCATTCCAAATTTCATGTGGTGGAGTAGGGTGGGGGTTGGAAGAAGAAAAGTATTATGGAGGACGTAGTATTCGCCATGCACCTTGAAAGATGAGTAGAGTCTGGTACGAGATGGGAGTGATTAAAAGACATTTCATGAAAGATTCTAAGTGCTCAATAACTGGGGGATGGCCAAACATAGTCTTTGATGGTAACAGACTGGATGTCTATATAATTATTAGACACAACCAAAAGAAATATATTTTTGATATGACCTTGAGCCACATAAAACTATTACTGTACCTGTAAAAGGTCAGATAGGCACTCAGACTGCTGGATATCCACAATGTTTGTTTCAGTAAAGTTGCTCATGTTCCATAATTTTAAAAAAGTCAACAACTATATAAATATGAGCGCTAAGGCAAACCAACAATCATTTGCTCTGATCCTAATCTGGGATTAAACTTTAAGAGTAAGGAGAGTTTTGGACATTGGGTTTCTACAGTATCTTCAGGAAAGTAAGAATGATAGTTGCTTCTTCCACTTTCACATCTCCAATGAACACAAGTTATCTGCTTGATGTGCCACCGCGGCTGCATCCTCTTTCCCACTTACATGCTAACCTACTAAATCTTTTTACCAAAGAAATTGAAATGCCTAGTCTCCAAATCCCTGAGTAATAGAACATGAATTAGGAGGACTCAGAACATCTGTCTTGTTTTACTAAGTCTACTGACAGGGGAAAAGAAAATCCCCCAGGATTGGGAACCTTAGTTTATATAAGCTTGGAATTCATCAGTTCTGATTTCTGCCTGCTACATTCTTACCCAAATTTATTGTGTTTCCTCTCCAGAAATAAAATAGAAATGTGAAAAGCAATTTAGAGTTACTCAAAGAAAAACTTGTTTCCCTGCCTGAAGTTTTCAAGTTGTAGGTCCCAAGCAGGTATCAGTTTTACTGAATGACCAAAATCAGCAGCTCTTGAAAGGGCCCACGCCATGGCTTGCTCCCCTCCACTCCAAATGGAGGGATTTAAAAAAAAAAAATGCAAAATGCCACTAAACTTACCTACAATGTCTTGTTACTTTTATCAAGGATCCTGTCATCATTTCACCCATCTTCCCCAATTGTTTATTTTAGAAGGACTGAGGCCTTTAGCTTCTTGGAATGCCATTCATATAAATAGCCACTCGTGGGCCAACTGTGTCATATAATGCAAACAATACACATCATGTAATACAGAATCGTTCTCCCCTGAGAGAATCTGAAGCTAATTGGAAGGTTACTAGGTAAATAGGCTCTCCTTCCTTAACCAAATCTTGTTTGTGCAAATGTTAGAAAAACTCATGCCACTAATATTTTAAATTCAAATCCCACTCAAATCTATTACTATACTTTTATTTTTTTAAATGCCCCAGTGAGATTAGTATGCCATTTTTGGTATACACTTACATATCTGGGCTTATTAAGATCAGACCCTATCTTGAGGCCCCAAATTAGAAAAAGCAATGAGCAGATTATCTAAAGAGATGAGCTCTGGCCTCAGCTTTGCCACCAACTAGCCATCCAAACTTTAGCTAATAACTCTCACTTTCTGGCCCTCAGTATTTTTTTCCTGTAAAACAAGATACTGGACTGGACAATTTACAGGTTTTTCATCACTTCTAAGATTCAGTGAGTTTAGGTTCACAGACATGTTTCAAAGGCAGCCAACTCCATAAAATGTATTGTAAAGTTGGAAATATATTGGCTTTTCAGTAAAACAAACTTCAGCCTGAATTTGGATTTACCACTATCAGTGTTACTTTCACCTAGTTGACCTCTCCAAGCCTTACCTTCCTTGTAAAAAGGAGGTAGTAACACTAACCTCATATGGTTATGGTGATAATTAAATAAGAACACATAGGTAAAGCACATGATACATGATAGCCTCTCAATAAATGGTAGCCATTATTAACAGCTACTGGTATATAGGCTAGCACACTGTAAAATTCTCTTTAGACCATATTTGTACATTACTTATTTATAAATATATTTCTAGCTTTCAAAATAAACATGTAAATATTTTATCTAGTAAATATGCTTTTAAATAAAAATCCTTTATAATAAAAGACTAATATGCAAATTGTCCCCTCTACTGGGAATTCAACCAGGAGTTCGACCAAGAGTTCAACCAGGAGGTGGGGCCGGCCAGCCAACTGCCCATGGCCCCTCCCCCCCCAGGCAGGCCCAGCCCAATTGGCCCCGATTAGGGTGGGCTGACCAGACCCCACCCATGCACAAATTCATGTACTTGGCCTCTAGTACATAAAATACGATAATCACGGATCTTCTCTACTTCCCCAGTCAAAGACTAGATTACCAAGAGTGTAATTACTATTTTAGCAACCTGATTTAGATATAAGGAAACCAAAGTTATATGATCAGTCCAAAATTGCACAGTGAGTTAATGACAGAATTGAATCTAGAACCCAGGTCAACTCATTTTCAGATCAGTAGATTTTACACACACAACTGATACACTTTAGACTAGGCTGTACTGCTACTAACAGTTTGTGGTGTCAGGCAATAATAGTAATAATAATAATTTTCATTCACTCTATTACTTAGTTCATCTGGGCAAGAAGAGCAAAACAGCTTATTAGAAATCTGAGTAACTCAAGCTAAAATATTTTTTGCTAAATTCTGAGGCAAAATAGCCAAATAAAAACACGTGGGTAGTTGTAGAAAAGGAGGGCAGGTTAATATCAATGCTTGCCACCCCATATTTCACCTTGTTCTCCTCCAGTTAGTATGACCACCTAAAGAGTGGGTGCCATTCTATCAAGCCTGAAACCTAGAATTAATTTTTTTGTCTTTTTTCTAAATTCTTTATTGTTTAAAGTATTACATATGTCTCATTTTTCCCCATTGACCTTTCCCAGGCTGCTCCCACCCCACAGCACATGCCCTCACCCCCCTATTGTCTGTGTCCATTGATCATGCTCATATGAATGCATACAAGTCCTTTGATCTCCTACTCACCCTCCCCTGCCTTCCCTCTTAGGTAGGATGGTCTGTTTGATGCTTCCATGTCTCTTGCTCTACTTTTGTTCCTCAGTTTATGTTGTTCATTATATTTCACAAATGAGTGAGATTATGTGATATTTATCTTTCTCCATCTGGCTTATCTCGCTTAGCATAATGCTCTCCAGGTCCATCCATGCTGTTGCAAAGGGTAAGAGTTCCTTCTTTTTTACCTCAGTGTAGTATTTCATTGTATAAATGTACCACAGTTTTAAAATTCACCTTTAATACCTTTATACTTCCTCCTTTTGCCACTCCTCCTTTCTCCAAAGGTAACCAAGTCCTTGAACTCTATCTTCTAAATTCCTCTTCACTCTGTTCAATTCTTTCTACCCCCTTTGCTAGGTCATAATCTTTTCTCACCTGGACTACTACAACAATCTGCTAATGATCTCCATTTGGCTTTTCTTATTCCTATTAAATAAATATATTATGTATAGCCAGTTGATATTTTTAAATGAAAAAAAATGTGAAAATTTATGTACCATTATTATGTGTCTCATCTTGTATACTTTTTTCCCTTGAATCACTAATTATTTCATTTTGATTTGACTAATTTGCTGTATAATTATTTTCATTTTTTGGCACAAACACTATTAGATGTTATGACAATAAATATAATAATTTCTCCCAAATAATAAAATATGTCAGATTAACTTACTCAAAAACATTTACAGAATGTCTATTATGTCCTAGGTACTAGGACTACATAGTGAACAAGTTAGACAATATCCCTATTTTCAAGAAGTACGTATACATATATAATATATTGGAAAATATTACAATAAGTATGCTAAATGCCATGATGACTAATTTAAAAGGGTTTCTAGCTAGATGTAGTGGATTAGACACTCATGTTTATCTATACATTACATAAAAGGACTATTTTAAAGGCATATGCCATAAGGTAAAAGGAAAACAGGAAAGAATAAGAGAACAGCAGTGTTTTAGGAAAAGCAAAGCAAAAGAGAAAATAGTAACTTATTAGCAGACCCAAGAAACCTAAATCCTAAATCAGCAGTGAGAAAATGAACACTATAATTTGTACCAGTGATCTAGCAAGAGGCTCTGAAATTGGCAGCATCAAGTCAGAATCAAGTACTTCTGTAACTGAGATTGAGAGCGGATCCAAAAACATGTGCATTTTTTGAAAGGTGGTTTCTGAAGTAATTAGGCATCCGAATCCACTCTTTTATTCTTCACAGCTGGGAGATTCTCCAATATACTTCCCTCTCACAGAAGACCAGAGACTTATTCTCTGATAATTAAAATAGAAGGTGTTTGGACAAGCTGTCTCAGATAGAACTAAAGGTGAGATTAGGTGAAAATCGAGCTATAGCCAGTATGTTGAGACCATCATACATCTTTTCGTACTTGGTTCCCAGAAACCTATAGCTGAGACTTGTAATCCCCAGATAGAATATTGGAAGATTATTTTCTGAGAGAATCTGACCAGATTTGTAGAAAGTTACCGAAAAAAGAATTAGAAGTTCACCAATGGAAAGGATACAGCCAAATTATCTGAGAGTAGGGCCTACCATGACAAAAATTTTAATCAATTTTTTTGTCCCATTCAAATATAACCAAATATTTAAGGATCTCATATATATATATATATGAAAAGATAAAAAACAAGGGGGAAAACAAATTAGGAGAAATGGATTTCAGGTAGATGAAAACTTTAAAAAATCATTAAGTTAATCAGAAATGATAAAATATGTTGTAGTCATTAAATAAGAGCAGTATAAAAAAATTATGACCTGACCCTTTCACCTACTCTCAAATGGATTTTTATCATCTATTATTTATTAATTAATCTTTGAGGCTGAACTAAATCAATACAGTTTATGCTGTCTTCTTAAAGGCATCATATTTCTTGGAACTGAAATATACTATGGGATTTATGACTACTACCCTGAAACAATCTTGGTAAATAGTATAAAAATTAGACATCATTTCTATCAGGGTTTAAATAGGTACCAATAGGGCCAAGAAAGGGAGATTAAAAGGTATCCCAGTGTCTCATAATGTCCAACAACTTGTGCCAAAAACATGTTTCATAGATGTGCAATTAAAAACATTTAATAAAGGAATCCTCTTAAAAAAGATAAATAAGAACAGTATATTATAAAATAAACATTAAATAAAAACTCATAGACACAGACAACAGTATGGTGATTGCCACAAAAAAAGGGTGTGGGGAGAGGTAGAAGAGGGTGCAGGGGGGATAAATGGTGATGGAAGGAGACTTGACTTTGTGTGGTGAAGACTCAAGACAATATACAGAAGATGTATGATAGACTTGTACACCCAAAACCTATATAATTTTATTAAACAATATCACCCCAATAAAGTCAGTAATTTTTTTTAAAAAAAAGCTGTGGATATTTTAAATGACAACAGACATAAAACTTAAATAGAAGTAGTGGAATATGCTGAGAGAGTCTCATAAAAATGAGACCAAAAACAAAAAAACAAACAAAATACAGAGATAGAAAATTTAAAAAAATGTATTTAGAAAATTGAACTAGGAAGTCCAATGTAAGAAAGATAGGTTTTCATGAAAGAAAGCAGAGAAAATTATTAAGTACACACACACACACACACACACACACACACACACACACACAATTATTTAGGCCCTGGCCAGCTAGCTCAGTTGATTAAAGCATCATCCTGCTATGCCAAGGTTGTGGGTTCAATCCCCAATTAGGGCATATACAAGATACAAGCAATGAATACATAAATAAATAAGTGAAACAACAAAGCAATGTTTCTCTCTCTCTCTGTCTTTCAAATCAATAAAATAATAATAATTTAAGGAAAAGTCCTAGAACTAAATAGTTTCCAGATTTAAATGAACAATTCAGTACTCAGCAAGATTAATAAAAGTAGATACACAATAAAGCATGCCATATCCTATATAATACTAGTAAACGCCTAATATGCAAATTGTTCCACCAGGAGTTCGACTGGGAGTTCTACCCATCCCCATGACGTGCACTGACCACCAGGGGGCGGCGAGGAACATGGTGTTGGTGACACAATGCTGGCAGCAGGCAGCAGTGGAGGCACTGCTGGCCCTGATGGGGCCCTGACAAGAGCGGAACCTCGGCATGATGGTAGAGCTGGTGAGTAGGTGGCTCCAGGCCAAGGCAGGTGCGAGTGGGGACGTTCACCCTGCAGACAGCGACCAGCAGCAGTGGCAAGGGGCAGGGCTTCAATAGCCCTTTATATGGAGACTAACAATGATGGCAGTGGGCCTAGCCCTGATTGATCGCCCTGCAGGTGGTATGGTGGAGCAAGTGAGGGGGTGGTGCCAGACCACAACAGGGTGCCAGGCAGGGCTGCGAGGCTGCAAATTTGGGGGCACGAGCTGGGGCTTTGAGCCTGGGGATGCAAGCTGGGGCCAGATTCCCACAGGCCACCCAGAGGGACCTCACCAGTGCATGAATTCATGCACTAGGCCTCTAGTTGAAATATAAGTACACTGAAAACAAAGAAAATATTATATTTGAAGAACAGAAGTTGAGTAGGGAGGCAAAGATGAGTAAGGGCCAGAGAGAGAGATGACCATAGTCATGGCATTGCATACAACCACTGTATCCAATCCACAAAACTCTGCTTGTTCTACCCTAAAAGGACATCCAAAGATTTAATCTACCTCCACTGTACCATCTTAGTACAATCCATTATTCTCTTTCTTGTGGAGAACTACAATAGTCTATAATTGGGCTCTCTGACTTCACTTCAGTCCCCTAAAGCCCATCCTCTAGATAGCAGCCAGAAGCATCTTTTCAAAGTGCAAACCAGGCCCCTTGTCTTCCATTCTTAATCCCCTCAATGGCTTTCCACTGCATTTAAATTATATCCAAACTCTTCACCATAGTATTCTGGCTTCTGAATATCTTTTGAAATTTTCATGTGTCTCTCACACTATTTTCAACCACACTGATTTTTCTTCATCTTCTGTGTATATGCCCAGTAAAATTCCAACTTAGGGTTTTTGCACTAGAATCTATCTCTAATTTTCTATCTTTTTTTCATCACTCATCACTTAGTTCTCAGCTCATTTGTTACCTCCTCAGAGAAAAATTCCCTAATCATCTTCTCTAAAAGCAGTCACTGACCTATCAATTCTCTATTTCATTTTATTCATAAAAGTTATTACCAGCTATGATTATGTCTTAAATTCATTTCTCTATATACTTACTATCCATCTTCACCCACTGAAACATAAGCACTACATGGCAAAAAAATAAATAAATTTGTCTTTCTTATTTATCACTGTATCTTCAGACCTATAACAAAACCTTGAATGCCATAAATGCTCAATAAATATTGCCTGAAATAATTTATGAATGAATTAACCATCAAGAGATCATAGTCTGATCCACAAGAGACCTACCTCAGAACAAGGGACTCACACACATTGAAAGTGAAGGGATGGAAAAAATATATTTCAGGGAAATGGAAAAAAAAAACTGGGGTAGCAATACTATCTGACAAAATAGACCTCAAAGTGAAGGCCATAAAAAGAAATAAGGAAGGCCACTTCATAATACTAAAGGGATCTGTACAACAAGAGGATATAACCCTAATAAACATATGCACCAAATTCAGGAGTACCAAAATACATTTAAAAAAACTCCTGGAAGCTGTCAAGGGAGAGATTGACAATAGTAAAATCACAGGGGACTTTAATACACCACTGACATCACTGGATAAATCCTCTAGACAAAAAATCAGCAAAGAAACAGCAATCCGAAATGACTCACTAGATCAGATGGTCTTAATTGACATCTTCAGAACATTTCACCCCAAAGCCACGGATATACATTCTTCTCAAGTGCACATGGGACATTTTCAAAAATAGACCACATATTGGGTCACAAGCAAAGTCTCCCAAAATTCAAGAAGATTGAAATCATATCAAGCATCTCCTCTGACCACAATGGCATAATATTAGAAATAAAGTACAATAAAAAAAATCAAACACCTGGAAGGTGAATAGCATGCTATTAAACAATGATTAGGTTACCAAAGAGATCAAAGAAGAAATTTAAAAGCATCCTGGAAACTAATGACAATGAAAACACAACAATCCAAAATCTATGGAACACAATGAAAGCAGTCCTGAGAGGGAAGTTTATAGTTCTACAGGCCTACCTCAAAAAAGAAGGAAAAATGGTAGTAAATCATCTAACTCTACAACTAAAAGAATTAGAAAGAGAGCAACAAGAAAAACCCAGAGTGAGCAGAAGGAAGTAGATAATAAAGATCTGAGGAGAAATAAATGACATAGAGACCAAAAATAAATAAATAAATAAAAACAAAAGATCAATGAAAACAAGAGCTGGTTCTTTGAAAGGATAAACAAGATTGATGAACCTCTAGCCAGGCTCACCAAGAAGCAAAGAGAGAGGACCCAAATAAACAAAATCAGAAATGAAAGAGGTGAAAATACAACAGACCCCACAGAAATACAAAGGATTGTTAAAAATATGATGAATAACTCTATTCCAACAAATTAGACAACCTGGAGAAAATGGACATATTCTTAGAAAAATACAACCTTCCAAAACTCAATCAGGAAGATTCTAAAAATCTCAATAGGCCAATTAATATGGAAGAAATTGAAGCAGTCATCGAAAAGCTCCCAGCAAACAAACAAACAAACAAACAAACAAACAGAAAACAAACCCGGGGCCAGATGGTTTCATAGGGGGAGTTTTGCCAAACATTAAGAAAGAACTAAAACCTATCCTCCTCAGACTATTCCAAAAAATTCAAGAGGAAGGAACACTTCCAAGCACATTTGTTGAAGCCAGCATCACCCTAATACCAAAACCAGATAAAGAAAGCACAATGAAAGAGAATTACAGGCCAATAATATCCCTCACGGCATAGATGCCAAAATCCTCAACAACATTCTAGCAAATCGGATCCAGCAGTACATCAGAAAGATCATACACCATGACCAAGTAGGATGTATCCCAGGAATTCAAGGATGGTACAATATCTGCAAATCAATAAACATGATATATCACATTAACAAATTGAGAGATAAAAATCACATAGTCATATCAATTGATGCAGAAAAAACATTTGACAAAATCTAACACCCTTTCTTGATAAAAACTCCCAGCAAGGTAGGAATAGAAGGATCATACCTCAACATAATAAAAGCCATATATGACAAACCCACAGCCAACATCATACTCAATGGGCAAAAACTAAAACCATTTCCCCTAAGAACATGAACAAGACAGGGATGCCCACTCTCACCACTCCAGTTCGACATAGTACTGGAAGTACTAGCCATTGCAATCAGACAACAAGAAGAAATAAAAGGCATCCAAATTGGAAAAGAAGAAGTAAAACTGTCCTTATTCACAGATGACATGATACTGTACATAGAAAACCCTAAAGACTCCATCAAAAAATTATGAGACTTATTAAATGAATTTGGCAATGTAGCAGGATACAAAATTAATGGCAAGAATTCTATGACATTTCTATACACCACTAGTGAACTTACAGAGAGAGAGACTAATAAAGCAATCCTATTCACCATTGCACCAAAACAAAAGAAGGTACCTAGGAATAAACTTAACTAAGGAGGTAAACCTATATGCGGAAAACTACAGGACGTTGAAAAAAAGAGATAGAGTAAGACATAAATAGATGGAAGAACATACCATGTTTATGGATAGGTAGATTCAACATCATTAAAAGGTCCATACTATCCAAAGCAATCTATATATTCAATTCACTCCCCATTAAAATACCAACGGCATTATTCACAGACCTAGAACAAACTTTCCAAATTTCATCTGGAATAAAAAAAGACCCCGAATAACTGCAGCAATCCTGAGAAAGAAGAACAAAGTAGGTGGGATCTCAATACCAGATATCAAGCTGTATTACAAAGCCACTGTTCTCAAAACTGCCTGGTACTGGCACAAGAACAGGTATATAGATCAATGGAATAGAATAGAGAATCCAGAAATCGACCCAAACCACTATGCCCAATTAATATTCGACAAAGGAGGCAAGAGCATACAATGGAGTCAAGACAGTCTCTTCAATAAATGGTGTTGGGGAAATTGGACAGACACATGAAAAAAGATGAAACTAGACCACCAACTTACACCATACACAAAAATAACTCAAAATGGGTAAAGGACTTAAACATAAGTCAGGAAACCATAAAAATACTAGAGGAATCCACAGGCAATCCCAGACATATGCCGAAGGAATTTCTTCACTGATACTGCTCCTAGGGCAATGGAAACTAAAGAGAAAATAAACAAATGGGACTACATCAAAATGAAAAGCTTCTGCACAGCAAAGGAAACCATCAACAAAACAACAAGAAAGCCCACTGTATGGGAGAACATATTTGCTAATGTTATCACTGATAAGAGTTTAATCTCCAACATTTACAGGGAAGATAAACAACCCAATAAAAAAATGGGCAATGGACCTAAATAGACACTTTTCAAAAGGGGACATACAGAAGGCTGAAAGACATATGAAAACATGCACAAAGTCACTGATTATATGAGAGATGCAAATCAAAACGACAATGCAGTATCATCTGACACCTGTCCGAATGGCTATCATCAACAAATCAACAAATGACAAGTGTTGGAGAAGATGTGGAGAAAAAGGAACCCCTTTGCACTGCTGGTTGGAATGCAGACTGGTGCAGCCACTGTGGAGATCAGTATGGAGTTTCCTCAAAAAACTGAACATGGAGCTCCCATTTGTCCCAGTGATCCCACTTCTAGGAATATATCCCAAGAAGCTAGAAACACCAATCAGAAATTCAATATTGAATAATAAATAAATAATAAAATAAAAATAAAATAAAATACCAACAGCATATTTCACAGACGTAGAATGAACTTTCCAAAAATTCATCTGGAATAAAAAAAAAGACCCCGAATAGCTGCAGCAATCCTGAGAAAGAAGAACAATGTAGGTGGGATCTCAATACCAGATGTCAAGCTCTATTACAAAGCCACTGTTCTCAAAACAGCCTGGTACTGGCACAAGAACAGACATATAGATCAATGGAATAGAATAGAGAATCCAGAAATCAACCCAAACCACTATGCTCAATTAATATTTGACAAAGGAGGCATGAACATACAGTGGAGTCAAGACAGTCTCTTCAATAAATTGTGTGGGGAAAATTGGTCAGATACATGCAAAAAAATGAAACTAGACCACCAACTTACACCATACACAAAAATAAACTCAAAATGGATAAAGGACTTAAACATAAGACTGGAAACCATAAAAATACTAGAGGAATCCACAGGCAGCAAAATCTCAGACATATACCACAGAAATTTCTTCACTGATACCGCTCCTAGGGCAATGGACACTAAAGAGAAAATAAACAAATGGGATTACATCAAAATAAAAAGCTTTTGCACCGCAAAATAAACTATCAACAAAAAAACAAGAACGCCCTCTGCATGGGAGGATATATTTGCCAATGTTATCACTGATAAGGGTTTAATCAATCTCTTACATTTACAGGGAACTCATACAACTTAACAAAATGAAGATAAACAACCCAATTAAAAAATGAGCAATGGACCTAAATAGATATTTTTTGAAAGAAGACAGAAGGAAGGCCAAGAGACATATGAAAACATGCTCAAAGTCACTAATTATCTGAGCGATGCAAATCAAAACGACAATGAGGTACCATTTCACACTTGTCATAATGGCTATCATCAACAGATCAACAAATGGCAAATGCTGGGGAGGATGCAGAGAAAAAGAAACCCTTGTGCACTGATGGTGGGAATTCAGACTGATGCAGCCACTGTGGAGAACAGTATGGAGTTTCCTCAAAAAACTAAAAATGGAACTCCCATTTGACCCAGTGATCCCACTTCTAGGAATATATCTCAAGAAACTGGAAACACCAATCAGAAAGGATATATGCACCCCTATGTTCATAGCAGCACAATCCACCATAGCTAAGATTTGGAAACAGCTTAAGTGCCCATCAGCAGATGAGTGGATTAAAAACCATGGTACATCTACACAATGGAATACTATGCTGCTATAAAAAAGACGGAATTCTTACCATTTGCAACATCATGGATGGAACTGGAAAGCATTATGCTAAGCGAAATAAGCCAATCAGAGAAAGATAAATATCACATGATCTCACTCATTTATGGAATATAATGAACAACATAAGCTGATGAACAAAAACAGATCCAGAGAGAGAGAAGCATCAATCAGACCATCAAAACTCAGAGGGAAGGTAGGGGAGGGTGGGAGTAAGGGGAAGAGATCAACCAAAGGACTTGTATGCGTGCATATAAGCCTAACCAATGGACACAGACACCGGAGGCGGGGCGGGGATGAGAGCATGAGTGGAGGGGGGTTGGGGGGGTAATGCGGGGGATGAGGACACATATGTAATACCTTAATCAATAATGAAATTTTAAAAAAAAAAAGAGCTCATAGTCCTTAACACAATTTGAGAATAGAGTTGCAAATACATGGTTACACGGTGGCCATATATTATGGAATCCAAAAGATAACCCACAGAGGAGGAAAAGATGATAATTAGGCTCATCAAAGTCACACCTGTAGAGAAAAATATAGTTTTGAAGTCTGCTATAAAATCCTACAGTTTCTTTGTTTCATGAGTGAGGATAGAAAACATGAAGAAAAAACACACTAGTGAGGAAGAAATGCACAATTGGTGTGAGAGGGAGTGTGTATGTGTGGGGATGTGGGGAAAGTTGCCAAAGGAGGGTAACCAAGCCCAGTTCCTCACTATAACAATGGAACAAATAACTTGTATTGCCCCACTGAAAAAATCCAGGCTGTAATGGATTCTCAAGAACATAAACTCACATTGAAAGTATTAGATTCCATTTCTTTATATGACAGGTCCTGTTTTAGGACCTCAGTCTGTTCAGGCTGCCATAAAATAATACCACTGGCTAGCTTAAACAACAGACATTTATTTTCTCACGGTTCTGGAGGCTGGAAGTGTAAAACCAGGGTGCCAGCATGGTCAGTATCTAGTGAGAGCTCTCTCCCTGGCTTACAGATGATCATCTTCTCACTGTGCCCTTACATAGCAGAGGGAGGGAGGGAGGGAGGGAGGGAGGGAGAGAGAGAGAGAGAGAGAGAGAGAGAGAGAGAGAGAGAGAGAGGAGCGCCCTCTGGTGTCTCTTCATAATAAGGGTTTTAATGCCATCTTGATCAAATCCCACCCTCATGACCGCGTATAAACCTAATACATTCAGTATACAAATATCACCACATTGGGAGTTAGGCCTCAATATATGAATTTGTGTGTGTGTGTGTGTGTGGTGGGGGTGGAGATGACACAATTCAGTCCACAAATGTAATAAACTGATAGAGAAAAGAGGCAGCATCAGGCAGAACCCTTGAATTAGTAAAATCTACAATCACATTCCCCTTGAAATTTACCTAACTGCGGAACTCACTGAAACATTCCTACATTTTCAATCATTCAAATCCCAGCAATTGCCTTTCCATCCTACTACCTTTTTTGTTTTTCTACTACCTTTGTTTATATTGTTTAAAGTATTACATATGTCTCCTTTTTCCCAGATTGACCACGCCCCCCCCCCCCCGCCACTCTCTCCCCCCAGGACAAGTCTCCACTGCCCCAGTGTCTGTGTCCATTGGTTATGCTAACATGCATGAATACAAGTCCTTTGGTTGATCTCTTACACCCCTCCCTGCCTTCTTTCTGAGGTTGGACTGTCTGTTCAGTGTTACTTAGTCTCTGGATCTATTTTTGTTCATCAGTTTATGTTGTTCATTATATACCACATATGAGTGAGATCATGTGATATTTATCTTTTTCTGACTGACTTATTTCACTTAGCATAATGCTCTCCAGATCAATCCATGTTGTTGCAAAAAAGTTCCTTCTTTTTTTTTAATAGAAGCATAGTATTCCATTGTGTAGATGTGCCACAGTTTTTTAATCTACTCATCTGCTGATGGGCACTTAGGCTGTTTCTAAATCTTAGCTATGGTAAATTGTGCTGCTATGAACATAGGGGTGCATATGTCCTTTCTGATTGGTGTTTCTGGTTTCTTGGGATATATTCCCAGAAGTGGGATCACTGGGTCAAATGGAAGTTCCATTTTTAATTTTTTGAGGAACTGCCATACTGTTCTGCACAATGGCTGCACCAATATGCATTCCCACCAGCAGTGCACGAGGGTTCCTTTTTCTCCACATCCTCTCCAGCACTGGTCGTTTGTTGATTTGTTGATGATAGCCATTCTGACAGGTGTGAGATGGTACCTCATTGCAGTTTTGATTTGCATCTGTTGGATAATTAGTGACTTTGAGCATGTTTTCATATGCCTCTCAGCCTTCTGTATGTTCTCTTTTGAAAAGTGTCTATTTAGGTCCTTTGCCCATTTTTTTATTGGATTTTTTAATCTTCCTTTTGTTAAGTTCTATGAGTTCCCTATAAATTTTGGAGATTAAATCCTTGTCTGAGATAGCATTGTCACATATGTTCTCCAATGCAGTGGGCTTTTTTTTTCTGTGCAGAAGCTTTTTATTGTTATGTAGTGTCATTTGTTTATTTTCTGCTTAGTTTCCATTGCCCTAAGAGCTGTACCGGTAAAGATATTGCTACAACATATGTCTGATATGCCTATGGATTCTTCTAGTATTTTTATGGTTTCCCATCTTATGTTTAAGTCCTTTATCCATTTTGAGTTTATTTTTGTGTATGGTGTAAGTTGGTGATCTAGTTTCATTTTTTGTATATATCTGACCAATTTTCCCAACACCATTTATTGAAGAGACTGTCTTGACTCCATTGTATGCTCTTGCCTCCTTTGTCAAATGTTAATTGAGCATAATGACTTGGGTCGATTTCTGGGTTCTCTATTCTACTCCATTGATCTATATGTCTGTTCTTGTGCTAATACCAGGCTGTTTTGAGAACAGTGGCTTTGTAATACAGCTTGATATCTGGTATTGTGATCCTTCCAACTTTGTTCTTTCCTACTACCTTTCTAAACCATCATGTGGTAAATATAAAGATTGTTGTGTTCTAAAGTCAACTGCTGGGATCAAATTACATAGCTAGGAAAGGAATTCCTTCGTGTTTAACAGATAATAAATCCAACATTCATATTACGGAAGTAATATGTGGAAAGTTACACTGAAAACAAGATTTTAAGCCAGTTTTGGGACACGGAAATCTTGTCCCCCAGCAATAGACTTTTTCCTCTGAGTACTTGGCTATTGTTCCAAGAGACCTATGCCCTAGGTTAGTTCTGAGAGAATTCAACAGAGATTTAAGGATTGCTAAAAATCTGGGTCACTGTGATTCTTACTGTATATTTTAGATTTCAATTCTATATTTCTAGACACTGTCTAAACAACTGAAAATCAGAGAAATCCCCATTCTCCAACAACTTTGTATCTTCTTAGGGAAGAAGTACACTATACACTTGTTCCCGCTTCAAGTGGCAAATTTTATCCTTTCCTAGGCCAATTAAGAGCTTAAAAGCACCTTGTTCTCTTGCCAGCTGTCTTCAAGGACCAACATAACAATAAATATTACTGAACATAGACCAATAATTCCAACAGTTGAAATTAGCAAGATTTCTAGGGAGATATAAGCATCAACTAGAAAAAAAGTCTCAATGATCAACTGATTATGAAGAAATTATTGGTGTGGGTACTGTCACTTTTCCAGAACTTATGCTTTACACAAGAAACCTTTTATGGTAAAAATCCAACTAACTCTGACTAATCAATTACTTTACTTTGTATTCTATAGTTTACCTTTGTTTAGTTGCTGTTTTGAAAAACTACTTTGAGATGCAGAGTTGTCATTGTGCAAGTAAGTATGTGCTTTCCCTAACTAATTTATGTGTTTCATATAGCTGCTTCTGAGTCCCGATTTGATTACCTGTGCTTTGTGTGCTAAATTTCACTTTCCTGCATTTCTTGTCACTAACACAATAATTTGATGTTATGGGGATGCATAAGAACTACGGGTTGGCAAAATATCACTTAAGCACCAAACATAACATGCTGAATAGCAAAATGCGAAACCAGGTGCAATGATTCTCTGCAACAATAGAAGCTATGTGGTTTAATTTTGATGCCCAAATATCTCTCTCCTGGCCTCCCTTCACTAGACCCTCTATGTTCCAGTGTATCCCCCTTTAAATTATAGATATTTAATTTATTTTAGAGAGAGAGGAAGGGAGAGGGAGAGAGAAAATCATTGATGAGTCAGAAACCTCAATTGGCTGCCTCTTTCATGCCCCCTAGTGAGGATTGAGCCTGCCACCCGGGCATATGCCCTGATTGGGAATCAAACCAGCAACATTTTGGTGCATGTGTCGATACTCAACCATTGAGCCACACCTCCCTTCAATAGACCCTCTATGACTCAGTGTATCCCTTTTGTAGTTTCCAACAAAAAGGTAATAGTTGGATGGAGCAGGGACACTATTCCAAACTAGCCCTTCCTCTTCCACTCCTTTCAGTGTTTCCTTTTTTCTGCTTTTTAAATTTTGCTGTTAAAGATGTTTGTGTGGGAGGAAAAGAAGAAGGTAAGAAGGGCAGTCATTGCATCCTTGTACCCCTGCTGCCATTTGAATGAGAATTAGAGGAGAGAGGAAACCTATTGGCTGCTTCTTTCACATCATTTCATTTTCTTAATCCTGAAGAAGAACTTTAATACTGCCTCCTTCTCCCATTAGTGAAACAATAGAGAAAAGGATAGTATAGTGGTCCACCTTGAACAAGATGTCAATGAGGATATAACTAGAGAGTGTCTCTGATTTAGTTGACAAGCTGATAACTGTTCCCAGTGCTTTCCTAAAACTTTTATTAATTACATAATTTAAAACTATGTTTAATCTTCATCTCCCCTTTCCCAGTTTCCCCATATCAAACAGGAGCCTACCTGTACTACCACCTCCAGATGGTCTCTTTTAGCTAAAACACTCTTCTATACGAGGCCCACTACCCACACACATAGTATAGGCGAACCAATTAGGCAGAATGTAATTTTATTGTCACAAACTCTCTCTAAGATGGAAATTGGGAAACCATGAATTATACATCAAAATACATACACAAAACCCACTCTGTTAGTTGGAAAGAAATTGTACTATTTCTACTACCCATCTTCTAGTCATATATGATCACTTTTCCACCACAAGATGCATAAAAATACTCAATTAGAAATCATAGAATTGTCAAATGTCAGAGTGATAAGGGAATGTAGAGATAATTTAATTTAATTTAAAATCATGGCTGTGTTTACAGTCCTCTGTTTCAAAATAAACAAATATTCAACTAATAATCTAAGGGTCCATGGATCAATCCTCCAAATCAAGAAGCATCAATCTTTTTTTATGTGTTTCTATCCTTCATACTTCCTGTAAACTAGCAGTCTTTTCAAGCAAAAATGATCCCATTCATCATGTTTGAACGCCCCTGCTCTTTTCTGTACTGCTTTGCTCCTGTTGTCATTTCCCATGACACTTTCCTTCTCCTACCTCTGAACAGCCCCCGCGAATGAGCAATTCCTAAATGCATTTGCTATGACGTTTGCATAGGCAGCCACTCAAAGAAAAGGTCAGTGCTGGTGTACTCTGTTTCTAAATATGACTCTTAAAAACATCATACATTACAATATTGAATACCAATTGCCTAAAGACTTCTAAATCTCCTCTAGGAAAATCCAAGACTCCTGAAAAAATAGAAAATCCAATGAAAGTTGTGATGTATTTATCAAACTGAAAAAGGAATACACAAGGGGCATGGAGAGATGTCACTTTTCTACTGAACTGGGGAATTGTGCTGAAAGGTCTGCAAGAGGGTGACACAACTCCTCATTCCTCTATCTTTATACTTGGCCATTTTTCTAATGCCTTGGAAATTCAGGCAGACCCCACACATGCTCTATGGCCACTAGAAATAGGAAATCAGATATCTACAGAGTCTCCAAATAGAGAAATGAAACCACAAAGGAAAGGAGTAGTTATATATAGCCATATTGCTTTGTATTTCTGTTGTTAGTCATTCCCTAGTACCTGTTAGTTTGCTCTGAACTCTGAATTTTCTCCAACAAAAAAATTATACTTGCTGTTTTTCTTAGATGCTGTCAAATATTAATCAGATTGGTATACACAAAGACATTCACAATCATACCCAACTTACACCTTCTAGTCTCATCTACCAGTCTCTCCTGTGCTACAGGCACACTGGACAACTCTAAGTTGCTACATACATCTTGTATTTCAAGGGCTCATATTTTCCCTTCTATATCTTTACAAATGGTGTTTCAAATTGCTAAAATGCTTATACCTCCTTTTCATTCCTAAAGGCTTATTTAAAAAGTCATTTCCCTTTAAAGTCTTCCATGTCCCTACTGCCACTCAAAATTAATTGCTAGCTATATAATTTATATTCTTATATTAATTAAATTATTCACAACTTATTAAGTACCAAGTATTTGTCAGGTATTTTGCTAAGCATTGGGAATACAGCAAAAGATAGACCTAGTTCCTGACATAGAATTTGCAGGACAACAGGAAAGATAAGCAGTTAAAATAAATGCTCATCATAGGAGAAGTACAAGTGGTTATGAGATGTCACTGCAAGGGTCTGACATAGTCTAGAGAGGTCAGAGAAGGTTGGCCTGAAGAAGGAGCATTTCAATTTAGACCCAAAGTAGGAATATCAGTTAGCCTTCCAGGCAGTAAATATAAGCATATAAAAACAATCAAGCTTGCCGAAACTGGTTTGGCTCAGTGGATAGAGCGTCGGCCTGTGGACTGAAAGGTCCCAGGTTCGATTCCGGTCAAGGGCATGTACCTGGGTTGTGGGCACATCCCCAGTAGGAGATGTGCAGGAGGCAGCTGATCGATGTTTCTCTCTCATTGATGTTTCTAACTCTCTATCTCTCTCCCTTCCTCTCTGTAAAAAATCAATAAAATATATTTAAAAACAAACAAACAAACAAACAAAAAAACCAATCAAGCTGGAAGGAACTACAAAACTTGGGCTTACAAGGACCTGAAAGAAGGAGAGAGTAGCAAAAGAGAGGATTCAGAAGGCCAAGCATCGTGGGCTACATTAATAAATCTAGATCTTAAAGTAAGAGAATAAGAAGTCACTGAAAAGTATTAGCCTAGAGATGTTTGGAGTGAATAAACATAGACACAGAAACATGACAGTAGCTTGGAATACAGTGATGGAAAGCAGTAAATACATTTGAAAGATATTTGAAAGGAGAATCTACAGGACTTTAATAATGGGATCTATGAAAAAAAAGATGGAAGATATCAAGAATGACAAAACTTGATAATGTTTTTATTTGCTTGAGGTAAGGAATAATAGAGAAGGGCCAAGATTGGTTTCAGGCACTGGGGTGGGTAAATAATGAGTTTGGTTTTGGAAATACTGAATTTGAGGTGCTTGTAAGATATGCAAGTGGATATAACAAATAGCTGCTGGAGTGCAGAAGCAGCAGCTAAATTAAAGATAGGAAACAGATTCATCAGCTTTAATATGGTAATTGAAGTGATTGAAGTGCATAATTTTATTTAAGTCAAACAGTAGAGAGGGAAAAGAATTGCCCTGTGACATCACAATAAACATTTAAAGCTAATATGGAAGAGTCATGAGAGGAGCTGAAGAAATGGTCAGAAAGATAGACGAAAAACCAGGGGAATGAGGATTCTAAAAACCTAAGGAAATAGAGAACATCAAGAAAGAGGGTGATCATCTGAGGTGAATATTGTTGAGTTGTCAAAAAGGGTGGGTTTAGCAACATGAGTGTCATTGTGACCTTATCAAGAGCTATTTCAGTGGAGTTGTGTTGGGGCAGAAGACAGATTGTAGTGGGTTGAGGTGAAGAAATGGAGTCAGAAATGTAGACAATTCAAGAAATTTGTTTTTAATGGTATGAGTGAGATTGTTCAGTAACTGATGGGGCTAAAGGATCCAGACAGGTTTGCTTGTCTGTTTGTTTGAACATAGGAAAGACTATACAATGTTTTTTTTTTTTAAAAAAAAAACACACACAAAGGAATAATCCAGGGAAGGGTTGATTAAACATACAAGAAAGAAGTTAAATGATGGCATCAGTCTCCTGGGAAGATAGAAAGGGAAGGGATCCAGGATATAGGTGAAGAGATTGGCCTTTAATGAAAGGACAGATATTCCTCCATAGTAACATTAAGAAAGAAGAGGGTAGTCAAAATTTCCACAATCTCTAGATTTGGAGATAGATCTGTATAGATGGTGAGGACCTCTGCTGAAATTTCTGGGGCGAGAGAGTGATTGGAGAGAAGTTTGAGGAGGCCATTTATAATCAATTTATCAGAATGTTTTTGTTTTTGTTTTTATGCTGAGCACCCCTATGGTTACTAAAAGATAGTGTAATGTAGTGGTTAAGACAATGGGATCAAGAACAAGAGTTTCTGGTATGAACTTTAGTTCTAACATCAGCTAGTTGTATGACCTTGGACAAATCCCTTACCTTTATTCAGTTTTAGTTTCCTCATCTATGAAAAGGGGATCATATTTTTACTTACTTCATAATTTTATTATGAAAATAAATTAAGTTAACATGTACAAGGGACTTAGGGCAGTGCCTGACAAGCATTCTGTAGTGTTGCTTTCATTATTAATACTCTTCAAATATCTCCTGAGTTAGTTTATTATATTATGTGGCGATGAAAAGGCAACTATTAGCAATGATGTTTTTTTCCAAAAGTTGATATTTTAATTTTAGTTTTCTGCCTGAAGTAAATTTCAATAGGTACTGGTACATAGGTTTGTACACATATACACAATCCCAAGAAATTGGTAAATAGCAATATATCCCAGTTGGGAGAACTCAGTCCATAGAGGATGGAATTGCGACTGGTTTCTAATAAAGAGCCTAGAGGATTGTGTCCTGAGCCCTAGGGTGATCCTTTTCTAAATCCAGCAGCAGAGACAATACCACCAGTTGAGGTTTTCAGTTCTATTCTTATGCTCTTCTCTGTCTTTTTATAATTTAGGAGGAGGAAAGGTTCACATCTGTGGCTGGAAACATCAATGATTTTTTTTTAAGTTAAGGCAGTGGAACTCTTTCTTTCCAGAATAACTTTGGAAATATCCACAAAACATCTGGGTAAGTTCCATAGAAGGGGGCCTTCAAGTCAAATAAACAAATGTTTGCTCCCCACATTCACTTCAAGAGAGCATTGTGCCAAATTAGTAACTTGAATATAAAGGTTTAAACACTAAAGAAAATTTTCTTCATTTTAAAAGGTAGTGCCAGCTTGGGGAGAGTATATGAGAACAAGCAATTAAATGGAAGTAGTCAATATGGCCCCTGGACTGTCACACTTTACTAATACATTCTGAGTTAGTGAAAAGTCTATAGATTGCATGTACATAATAAGTCAGTTTATTATTTTCAGTAAATTCTGTACATATGAAATGGTTAAATGTTGTCTAGCAGAGGTCCTACCAGTCCTGATCGTGCTTGATTTATGATAAGTGTATTTATTTGTTAGTATGCAAATCAGTACTGTTGTAGTATTTGAGAGAAAAAAAAATGTGTTGTTAAATAACTGCAACATTTCTCCTGCAATTTTGCTGCAACTATTCATTAGTACTGCCAACCTCTTTTTTTTCCAGAGTACAAAGTTAAACTGCAAACAAGCAGAAGTTCATGAATTTGTACAATGTCAGTCCAGTTGTGTTAGACTGCGAAGGTGATATGAAGATGTGGCAGATCTTTGAGTAAGTAGCAAGTATGTAAAATGGATCCCTCAGCAACATAGCTAAGGAACAACTTGGAATAAGCAAAGACAAAGCTTCACATTTTATAAGCCCATTTGCTCTCATTTGGATTTACATATATGTGACAAAAATACTTTGGCATAAAGATTCAAAATACAGCTCCGTCACTTACTAACTTTGTGACTTTGAGCAAACTCTTATATGCCTAGAACATAGATGATGCTCTTCACAAATGTGAATGCATAAGCAGTATAGTGGCAATATAGCACAGAGGTTAAACAACAGGGCTCCGAAATCAGACTGAGTTCAGAATTTTGACTCTACTACACTACTATGTATCATTTTTATCAAGTTATTTAATCTCCTTAATATTGGTTTCTTTGTCTGTAAATGAAACATCTTATTAGTAGTCCTACTTAACCCAAAGGATTGCAGTGACTACTTAATAAGAAAATCCACTTAAAGCATTTAGCAGGGGGTCTGCAACATAATAAGCCCTCAAAAAACTCTAGCTCTTTTACTTTGTTTTGTTTTGGACTTAGGATGACATTTTATTTCAGTGAGGGCTTCTCCCTGACAGTTGTCACCTGATATAACTATAAAACCTCCAAATTTCAAATAATAAACACTAGTTCTTAAAGTCTTACTCCTAAACTTTCTTCATTTTGGCTTATGCCCAGTCAACTCCACTTTAAATGGCCTTGTTAACGACATTAAACTTCACCTCTGTATTGTTTAATTCAGTGAACGTTTCTATGTGACTTTTCAGCAGTATTTAATGCCCATAACTAATTTCTCCTTGTGGAAATGTGAAAACAGAAGTTTAAGAAGTTGTGAGGAATACCTATTACTTTAAAGATTAAATTTTGGATCAGGTATTGGAAAGAAACTGACATCTTTGTCTCAGGAACACTGAAACATGATCAGCTTAATAATCACATGCACATTGAATGCTCAACTGCCCAAAGACAAGGCTAGATTATATATTCTTTGAATGTTTCTTTTTGCTGTCAGAGTCTGAGATTTTTCCAAATTAGTGATGATAACTGCTACTATTTGTGCAGCAATAGCTAAAATACAGATGTGAGAATTTTACATGTGTCTGTGCAATCCTCACAAAAAAGTGTGCATTCTCCACATTTTAAAATTGATGAAATAGACTCAGAAAAGCACAAATAATAAGGTCATGAAGATAGTGAGTGGTAAATCCATAATATTCATTTATTCAGTCATTCTTATATAAATCCAACCAATGTTTATTAAGCACCTACTATGTGCTGGGTGCTGTCTTTAGCAATGGTGTACAGCATTGAACATTATAAGTAAAATATATAATGTATACCCTTGTAGAACTTGTATTTTAGTAGGCAGAGAATATGACCAAGGACTATGTGGTTCCAAGATCTTATTTAGTTCTATAATCTAGTACAGTGTACTCTGAATGGCTTTAGTGTTATGTTACCATTTCACAGTAAAGTTGAACTTTTTCATTTTTAGATACAGTAGAACCATGCATCAAGGAAACCGAACTGTCTTTGAATTCTCCCTCCTGGGACTCTCAGCAGGTTCTGAACAGCAGCAACTCATCTTTATGCTGTTACTGTGCATGTATCTGGTCACCATGGTAGGAAACTTACTTATCATCCTGGCCATTATCAATGATGCTCACCTCCAAAGCCCCATGTATTTCTTCCTTGCCAATTTATCCTTCATTGATATCTGCTTCACAAACACGACAATCCCCAAAATGTTGGTAGACATCCAAAGTCAGAGCTCAACCATCTCCTTTTCAGGATGCCTTTCACAAATGTACTTTTTTATGTTGCTGGTGGACCTGGACAATTTCCTCTTGGCAGCCATGGCATATGACCGGTACATTGCTATCTGTCATCCATTACATTATGCTGCATTACTGAGTCCCAAGCATTGTACCCTGTTGGTAGTGACCCCATGGGTCATCTCCATTCTTGTCTCAACACTGCATCTCAGTTTGCTGAACCTCTTGACTTTCTGTGATAAGAGAGAAATCCCACACTTCTTCTGTGACCTGGAACCCATTTTAAAACTTGCTTGCTCAGACACCCAAATTAACGACTTGACAATCTTAGTCATTGGTGGAGCAGTAATCTTTATACCCTTTGCCTTTATTATTGTCTCCTATGCCCTTATTGGTTGTACTGTTCTTCTGGTTCCTTCAGCCAAGGGGAAGTGGAAAACATTATCTACTTGTAGCTCCCATCTCTCAGCTGTGTCCCTCTTCTATGGGTCCATCATTGCGGTCTACTTTCTCCCCTCTTCTCACTACTCACCAGAAAGGGATAAGGTGGCTGCCATCATGTATACAATTGTAACTCCCATGATGAACCCCTTCATCTATAGTTTAAGAAACAAGAACATGAAAGGAGCACTGAGGAAACTATTCAGCAGAAAAACATATTTTTGACATTAAAGACACCTGTATCAACTTTTTTTTCTTTTCCTGATTTTTATTTTTTTATTTTTTATTTTTATTTATTGCTTACAGTATTACAAAGGGTATTACATATGTGTCCATTTTATCCCCCCGCCCTAGACAGTCCCCTAGCCTCCCCTACCCCCCAGTGTCTTATGTCCATTGGTTATGCTTATATGCATGCATATGTATCAACTTTTTAGACTTCACTGAGCACATAGAAGATCCAAAGCCTCAGGTTACTGGGAAAGTTTTTACCCTGGAAGTTTTTACCCATCCATTTCTTGCTCCCAATCCAGGTCTAAGACTATAGATTAGACTTGTCTCTCCACAAACACATAAACAAAAATGTTCTTTTATTCCGCAGTTCTTCACCACTTACATGCAGAGTTTTCTCTAAATAAGGTAATGGTCATATAGTCAGTACTTAATAGTTTTTGTCTAATTTTCGGGTGGTCTTCCTTTCCCTCTCTACTAAACCTTACATGTTAGATCATTGATGGGAGGAAAAAAGGAGGGAAGGAAGGAAGGAAGGAAGGAAGGAAGGAAGGAAGGAAGGAAGGAAGGAAGGAAGGAAGGAAGGAAGGAAGGAAGGAAAGGGGAGAGGGACAAAGGTAGGAAGGAAAGAATTGATGATAATAGCTCAAAATATCTTACAGATAATACCCTGTTAAAGTTCACAACTTCCAAACAATAACTTGATTTTCACAATAACACTATGAGGTAAATAATATATAACTTTCATGTATTAAGCAAGGTAAAAGATATACTAGTAGAAGAAAAAGGCAAAAACAATCATGTCATTTGCTCTGTTCTGTGCCCTACAGAGGCTCTCCATCAAAGTAAAATTTTTTTCAGCATTTAAAGTCCTCTACCACCTGAACTGAACACATTTCCAGAAGTATGAGCCATTGTCCACTTTCCCCACCATCCTTAAAACTCTCCACATTCCAGATACATTGAACACTGAAGTTTTTTGAGCTGTCTATGAACTTGCAAGACTCTTGCCTTTGTGTATGCTACATCTTTTCCCTGCAATATCTGTTACACTTTCTCTTCTTACATTCTCTGTGAATTCTTTCTTAGTCATTCTCTTCTCTCCTCTAGGTTCCTGTAGCACTTTATGTTGCTATTGCATCACCTATCACAATGAATTATAATTATCAGAATATTCATTGATGTTAACCAAGATGCAGCCCTAGCCTGGTATAATGCCTGGAACAGAGAAGGTGCTCAGTAAGCCAAATTGAATTTAAAAAGTTTCCATCTTTCAAAACAGAAAGTTTAGTGTTTTTTTTTTAATCTTCTGCTAACTTGTTGAGTAATAATTGATGAATCAACTAATCTCTCTGAGTTTTAATGTCATTGAAACAATCCATGAAACAGTATGCTAACTTTTGCTCCCTAGCTATTCCATTGACAATATGAAACATGTTTGAGGTTAAAACATTCTAAGACAGAAATCTGTGAAAGTGCCACACTAGGTAGGTGCCAAGAGTCCAAGATATATCAAAAGAAAGTTACACAAGAATTTGAGAGCTTGAGACACATAAGGATTTTTGCGTGGGTATGGGAGCTAAGATAGGATATCTTGGCCCTTTTATGCTGTATCTGTAATATCTTAATATTTGATCATGGATGAAACCTCAGGCTTGTCATGTACTTAGTACTGCTAAAATATATCCCATTGGATTAATTTTTCTTATAATGGGATAATTTGAATGAATCTAGCACCTTTATTCCATGACACCTTCAGGGCTGAGTTAATGATTTTGTGGTTACTCAGGCACCACAATAGTCTAATCAGTGCTACTCAAAGTATAGTTTGCAGACCTATACTAATCAAAAAACTATCTGTTACTGATCAACAGAGACTGAGGTGAAATAAGTTTAAAAATTGAGATTAAAAGTTTACCATTTGAGACAGCATGAATGCACAAAGACGGTATTATACTGTCAAATAAGTCAGACAGAGTAAGACAAATACCATGTGATTTCAGTTATATGTGGGACCTAAAGAACAAAATAAACAATTAAACAAAACAGAATCAGACTCATAGATACAGAATACAGACTTATGGTTACCAGAGGGGAGGGGTGTTGGAAGGCTAGGTGAAAAAGATGAAGGGATTAAAAAGTACAAATTGGTAGTTACAAAATAATCAAAAGGATATAAAGTACAGCATAGGGAATGTAGTAAATAATATTGTAATAACTGTGTATACTGTCAGATAGGTACTAGTTTTATTGGGATGATCACTTTGTAAGTTATATAAATGTCTAATCACTGGAATGTACATCTGAAACTAATACAAAATAATATTTAAGGTACACTGTAATTGAAAATAATATTTAAAAAAAGGAAATTGAGATGAACATTTAGAAGCATGGAGGAATTTCATACTGCCATAAAATTTTTATTTTATTTTACAAAAGTATCAGTCTGCAAAAATTTGGACATTGAAAAAAATCTGGAAGCACTAGATTCTTCTTTTTCTTCTTCTGCTCCTCCTCTCCTCCTCCTTTGTATTCTTCTTTAAAAAAATCTTAAATAGGATTCTGTATGGTGAATAACTTTTTGGCCAATGCAATAGGATTTGATATTGGTTAATTAAGATTTAAAGTAAATTATAGCAGAGTCAATAAACACACACACATACCCTTTACCCACTACTTTTCAAAATACTCTATTTTGACATATTCAACGTAACCATATATTCTTTACCTAATTTGTTAATGTAAGGCCATGACCCTTTCTTTGACTATGGATTGATTGACTGAGTTCTGTGTATCGTTCTTGTATAAATCTCATCCATAATGAATCATCTTTGACTTCCAGTTTCAGTTTCTTTAAGGTGAAACAAGAACTTAAAGATAACTCAAAGAAAGCTAAATGCATATACCTCTTTGGATAGCTTTTAATTTTTGTCCCCAATCATAAACAAGTTCAACTGACACAAACAACTTTGGAAAACACAACTGACTCTCAGTAAGGTAACACAGAATTGGCAGTACAGGACCAATGTAGTCATATAGAGAGTAACTGACTAGCTATAAATATTCACCAAGGTATGACCATTGGCCAGAATGTTGTGTGCAGAGAATAAAGAGTATCTTTAATCTAGAGATATATTTACATCAAGATCAGCTAAGAAAGAGGTTAGTGTATATTTAAAAGATATAAGCTGCTCTGATTAAAGTTGATGCAGGGGGCCTGAGGGCTTACTTTTCATACAGTTTACCTTATCTTGGCTCATATATAGAAAGCTAGTCTCTACTAGGAAGGAAGAACGTATATCAGCAGCTGACTGCAGGTGACCTGTGTTCTATAGAATATCACTTCTCTTCCCTTGCCCTTTCTAAACTACAAAAGCGTGCTGTTGCTGGATATATATAATTTATCCCTACCCCATTAAACGCACTCAACAAGTTGTTGAGGGACGAGCAAAAACAGGAGTGTACAGATAAGGAAGTAATGGAATGGGGCCATTGATATACCAAGAAAATTATATTTCAGTTCCCTGGTTATACCTTAAGGCCAGAAGAGGCCAAACCAAATAGTGTTTAACCTAAAAGTTTGTTGAGATGACAGAAAATTTTCTGTAGTGTCTGAATTGAAAGTGGGGCTATCAAAGAGAAGGCTCTGTTTCTATGATGCTAATCTTCCCACTCTAGAGGAGAAGGTGCTCTTAGGAACATGTGGCTTCTAGAGAGCAGAAGCTATGTCTTTTACCCCTGAGGTCCAAATCCCCACCTTGGTGCCTTTCACAAAATAGAAGCTAAAACTGCTTGTAAAATAAATAAAAATGTACCTATAGGTGCAAGATTTTGTGTAGGACTACGGATGAGTCTGGAATTTCAGATATATCAATCATCTGATCCCTACACATCTGGAGTTTCAACAAATGTGAATGCATATCCATAGCCATAACAAATGTATTCATAGATAAAAGCTGTAGTGACTTATAGGATATGATTTGAGATGCCTCAAAAATCACCTGCCCCCCAAAAAGGCATGTTACATATTTATGGGATACTATATGAAGAAATGAAGAAACCAATGCCTTTATTACATATATATCTAATCACTATGCCCTTAATGCCAGATAAGAGCAATGGTTCCTATCACTGGGAGTATACAGTAGTCTAAGATAAGCAATCTTGATGCAGACCACTCATCAACAAAAGAAAGAACACATATATAATTTCTTTATTGATTAAGGTAATTACATATGTGTCCTTATCCACCATAACCCCCCGAACTCCCCAACTCATGCCTTCACCCCACTGTTGTCTGTGTCCATTAGTTAGGCCTATATGCATGCACACAAGTCTTTTGATTGATCTTTCCCCCTTACCCCCACCCTCTCCTACCTTCCCTCTGAGGTTTGACAGTCTGATCGATGCTTCTCTGTCTCTGGATCTGTTTTTGTTAATTAATTTATGTTGTTCATTATATTCCACAAATGAGTGAGATCATGTGATATTTGTCTCTCTCTAACTGGCTTACTTCACTTAGCATAATGCTCTCCAGATCCATCCATGCTGCTGCAAATGGTAAGAATTCCTTCTTTTTTACCACAGCGTGGTATTCCATTGTGTAGAAGTACCAAAGTTTTTTAATCCACTCATCTACTGATGGGCACTTAGGCTGTTTCCAGATCTTAGCTATGGTGAATTGTGCTGCTATAAACATAGGGGTACATATATCCTTTCTGATTGGTGTTTATAGTTTCTTAAATGAATGGTGTTTATACACTCTGATCCAGCACAGAAAAGAATATCTACTGGAAATTATGATGAAGAAAATATTTTTTGAAAATAAATCAATAAAACAGAAACAAATGGACCTGGCTTTTGTTTCTTAGCTGTATGACCTTGGGGAAGTCACTTTGCTTATTTAGTCTTCAAATTTCTTCCTGTGAAAAATAAGGTAAATAATACTTATTTTAATTATTGTTTTCAGAGGTTTAATAAAATGTTCTATAAAAAAAATGCCTGGCACTGATACATGCTTAGTAAATGTAAATATCCTCTCTGTATCCTTTTTTTTGTTTTGTTAATACTCACCTGAGGATGTTTTTTTTCCATTGATTTTTAGAGAAAGAGAGAAAAAACTTTGATATGAGAGAGATTCATTGATTGGTTGCCTCCTACATGCACCCTGACCAGGGCTGGAATTAAAACTGCAACCCAGGTATGTGCCCTTAACCAGGAATCAAACCAGAGGCCCTTTGGTGCACGGGCTGACACTCTAACCACTGAATAATACTGGCCAGGGCTTCATTCCTTTTTTATACATTTAGATACTGAGGGTCAAAAAGAAAATTAACTCTGTTCCAAGTGACCTCTAAGCTTACCTCAAAGATGAGGTATTTAAAAAGCTTTACAAAAGAAAGAAAGATGATAACTTGAAAAAATGTAAATGTGGAAAAAGAGAAGAGTGGTATAGAGAATCAGAGGAAAGATTTAGTCCAAGGTAATGTAATTACACGTTAAAAATTAAGAAAAATAAGACATTTCTTAAACATCATCTTGTGTAGTTTGTACCAAGACTGGCCTTTTCAAGAAAGCCTCACTTGAATTTTTCTTAAGCAATAAAGAATGGCATCTAACGCAGAACTAGTATCATGTAGAAAATGGATATGGCCCTTTCTTGGTCCAGAGAACAGTTGGAATAATATTGCACGTATATATGGCAGCAGTCAAGCGAGAAGAAAAAGTGGAAAGGTATTTGGATTTGACTGCAGCAGAGAGGATCCTTAGGAGGGTGGCAACAATGAACATGTAGGAGAAAAGGATCATCTGAATGAAGCCCTTGATGAAAGAGAGCAAATAATTCATTACGTGGGTATCTGAGCAGGAGAGTATCAAGAGTGGGGAAATGTCACTAAAGAAACTGCTCAAAATTTAGACTTTTAGAAGTCAAATATAAAGGTCAAACATCCTAAAGACACAGTATCGATAATTCCACCCATGTAGCATGCAGACACTACTTGGTTACAACAAACTTTGTACATAGCGGCAGGAGAGGGCAGTTTTGGTACATCCAAAGCAAGGACCTCTGAAGCATTTAGCATTAAGTTGACTCCATTTTTCATTATTGAAACAATATATACACAAAATAATAAAGATGAACCAATAGTCTAGGAAAGGGAAATAGCCTACATTCTTGAGAGTGGATGAAGCAAAAAGCTAAGAGGTAAAAAAAAGTGTCTGTTTAGCCTTTCACCAGAGGTCAAAGAATATATGCTAATACTATAAAGGAGCTCAGTTAATTTAAACACATCTCTAAAATGATGTTTCACGTTGTTATTTTAAATGGAGAATATAAAAAGTCTTGATTTGAGCCCTAACCGGTTTTGCTCAGTGGATAGAGCGTCGGCCTGCGGACTGAAGGGTCCCAGGTTCAATTCCGGTCAAGGGCATGTACCTTCGTTGCTGGCACATCCCCAGTAGGAGGTGTGCAGGAGGCAGCTGATCAATGTTTCTCTCTCATCGATGTTTCTAACTCTGTCTCTCTCCCTTCCTCTCTGTAAAAAATCAATAAAATATATATTTTTTAAAAATCTTGATTTGAAATCTTGCAGGCTAACAAGAAAAAGCACACCTTATACTCTAGTGTCTAGAGGAGAAGTTCTGGATTATGTCTGCTCATCAGAATTCCATGTATTGATACCAGAACCCCACACTGGATCTACTTAATCTGAACCTCTGCATATGGATCCTTATCACCGTTTTTTTGTTTGAAGAAAAATGAACTTCATTGAGATATAGGTTTCATCCAAAATTGCACCCAATGTAAAGTTTACAGTTGAATGAGTGGGGGCAAATGTATATAGTTGTGTAACTACCACCTCACAATCAAAATATAGAACATTTACATCACTCCAGAAAGTTCTCTCCTGCCCCATCACAGTCAGTCTATCCCATCATTGGCACCAAGCAAACACTGATCTATTTTCTGTTACTATGTATAGTAAAACCTCGATTTTGTGGACCTCAATGGACTTCAGATCTAACAGACAAAATTTCTAGTCCTTTTGTCACATGTGAAAATTAACTTGTTGATTTAAAAATGCTTTTAACCAAGAGTTGCTTATGTTTAAATTAATAGGCTATTTTTGTTATTAATTCACTGTTATTTTTAACAAATTTTGGCAAATAGGCCATATGTTGTAAAAAACACTGTAGTAATTTCACCAACATAAATAAATATTAAATATCTATAACTATAGTCTACATATTAAAATCCAAGAGACAATGCTCAATGAATGATTAGCATGTGATCACACCGCATCATGTGCGATAATTGGTTCTGTGATTGTGTGGCGTGACATTCTGCAGTATTTTTAATGCACACTGACCAATATTTCCACTTGCACTGAGCCACGCCCCAGCCATGTGCATTTGTTTACTCATGGTGACTGGTGAATGCACTCATTTACTAGACCTATTCAGTATAAATTTAAAATTACAGTAATACATACATTATATAATGGACTATCAACTTTAATGGACACAACCTCACCCAAATTAGTCCATTATATCTAGGTTTCACTGTATTTGTTTGTCTGTTCTAGAATTTTATATAAGTGAATGTATACAGTGCCTAGAACATCCCATTTTAAAAATTTTCCATGAGCAATTTTGATGGACAGTCAATGTTGGGAACCACTAATACAAAGGTTTCCATAAAGGATAGAGTCAAAGATGACCAACATGAGTTGGATATAAGCCAAAGGGTTTAGATTCTAGAAGCATATGTTTACTTAAATTATGATATGAAAAATAATTCTTAAAAAATTGCTGTAGTTCAAAACTAAGGTCCATGCAGAATTACTGGACAAAAGTTAAAATTTATATTTAACTTTACATTTATAGTAAACTTTAACTTAACTATGACTAAATTTATATTAATAGACTTTGAAATTTATTATGTGTCAAATATGGCATAACTAAGTGACATATATCTCTCTAAGATTCATTGTCAAATGCAAAATCACACCCCTCTCAATGTTTTAAAAAAACTCTGCCTCAGTAGGACTTCATCAAAGTACCAAAGCAAATTACTTAGTAGTACTAGACTATAGTGTGGAAGGGGAATGAGGGCTTGGATTGAGGATAGAATTTAATAGACTCAGTCATGAACACCATAATAGAGCTTGCTGTCATGAGATGAACCTATAAGTTTGTACCCTAGACCAATTACCAGTTGTCATGGAGCATTGGCCTGGATACTGCCACTGTCTCCATGGGTACCTTTGCATCTTTGTTCTAAGGTTTTCCCATTTATAAATGATATTAAACAAGATGCTTTCAAAGGTTGCTTCTGACCTCAACATTCTGTGATTCTCTTTTACTGAAATCCTTGATTTAAAAATGCCTATCAAAATATTTCCTACCACCAATACTTAATATTAGATTATAATGTATGTAAGAAGGAGCTTAAAAAATATCATTGGAAGAGTTTATAATTTCAGGTTATTCCAGCTCCTAGGGTGACCACAGCAACTGTGACAGAGATAAGACCTCAACGTGGGTTCTCTATTCTTGGAGCTAAATGTGGTATTTGAATATTATTATTTATATTTGTTATATATTCTGTTTTTTTAAACCTCACCCAAGGATATGTTTTTATTGATTTTGGAGGAAGAGAGAAACATAGATGTGAGAAACATTGATTGGCTGCCCCCATGCAACCTAGGTATGTGCCCTGACTGGAAGTTGAACCCTTAACCTTTTGGCGTATGGGATGATGCTCCAATAAACTGAGACACCCAGCCAGGGCTATTATTTCTAATATTCCTTTTGGAGTCATGTAGAAATTCTAAAAAGATGCCAAACTTTATTTGAAGAAATTATACCATCAAGCAGTTATTTTAGCTTTACAATTATTTTTCCCTTTTTACTGGGCAAGAAAGGAAAGGTACACAGAATTAAATAAATTACAAGTTTTGAATGTGTATAAGCAAAGGCATTTTTCTCTCTTCTCTTTTTATGAGCCACTCACAGCATAGGCATTTGAAATATAAATTCAAGTTAACTTAATACAGATCTTCCTAGAGTATCCATACATTCACTGGGTCATGAAATTCACATACAAGAGAAAGTCTATGTAACCCACAAAACTGTACCTTTCTATAGTGAGATCATTTCTCAGAGATGTGTTTTCAAAGCAAAATAAGGAGCCAATCTAGGGAATGTGCTAGCTTAAGAAAAGAAAAAATAAACCTGTATGTGTTTAAGTCACAGTCTAAAAACTACACATTGATAGTGGTATGAAAAAGATTACCTACATCCATACTGATGAGAATCACTCACAACCCTATTAAAACAAAAAATAATGCTTGCTGAAAGAGCAAGAAAATATGATTCCATTGAAAACTGTCAGAAATATGGTAGCATATGTATAAATCTAAATTTATTAAAATGTTAAATATCTGAAATAAAGGACTTCCAGAAACACTTGTAAAATAAGACTTCCCAAGTAAAGGGACATATAAAAAATCATAGAACATTCATTGTAAACATGAAAACCTCCCCACATGTATGGAATGTGAACCAAAAAGGTTACGGGCAGTTTTTGCTCATGCAAAAAAGAAGAGTATTTTAGACATTTTCCCTCAAAGGGAACCCCTCAACTTTACTTTGACACACCAGATAAAAAATATACCATGTCACAAAGGGAAAACACAACCCCTAAGGGAATAGGGGTTGGAAGAAGAGACCAAGGTAAAAGGATATAAGTGCTCAGTACTGATCCCAGAGAACATCACAACTCTGGCAGATTGTCTGAGTACCCATTTAACTCTGTCATCTCCTCTGCCCACTAATGCTCAGGCTTCTCTTTAGTGAAACCCTACCCTTGATAGAAAATCCTTTGATCATTCTCTCCATAGTACAAAGACTAATTCCAGCTTCCAAGGATTCCTGTGAGTTGCTGGGTGTGAGAGGGGAGAGGGGGAAGACAGCCTGAAGAAGAGGGAGGTGGGTAGTGTGACTGTTAACAAAGGTGACACCAGTGGATTCAGTTAAAGGAGTCTGGTACAACTGGGAGAAGTTGAGGCAAGATATATCCTCTCTCTTCCTGCATCTTGGTAGAGCTATGCTTGGTGACCACCACTCTTTCAAATTATGTACTGATGCATACAAGTGCCAATGTTCTTGCAAAACTAACAAAAGCTAAATGACACAGAAGACAAAGCAAGGATGTTGTTCCTGGCTTTGTTTCTCTTCAACAATGATAATTTGCCACATCAACTTACCTTGCCAGGCATGAAGCATCAGAGGATTAGCTATTAAAAGAAAGACATTTTCTCACTCATTACAGTCTGCAATGTAAAACATCCAGAGATGAAAAGAGTCCTGTTTTCACCATTAAAGTAGAAATTATTTCCGGCAGCTTTGGGAGAAAATGCAATTATTTTCCTTTCTGTCACAGTTTCTACACTCACCTAGAGATGAGAATTTCCTATTCATATGGCCTTGTCTTTCTTTGAATAATGCCAGTGAATGATCTTCCCTGACCTGGAGGTAGGGAAGCTGCCCCCTGAGTTCTCAACATTTGGGATGCAGGTTCACCAAGGACAGTGGTAATTAAACAGTGCTGAGTCATTGCAACACACATTGTAGTCAGAGAAATAGGAAACTTTTCAGAGGATTTGTAATACAGCTTGATATCTGGTATTGAGATCCTTCCTACTTTGTTCTCTTTCTCGGGATCACTGCAGCTTATTCGGGGTCTTTTTTTATTCCAGATGAATTTTTGGAGAGTTCATTCTAGGTCTGTGAAATATGCCATTGGTATTTTAATGGGAAGTGCATTGAATTTATAGATTGCTTTGGGTAGTATGGACATTTTAATGATGTTGATTCTACCAATCCATGAACACGATACGTTCTTCCATCTGTTTGTCTTCCTCTATCTCTTTTTTCAGTGCCCTGTAGTTTTCTGAGTAGAGGTCTTTTACCTCCTTAGTTAAGTTTATTCCTAGGTAGCTTAATTTTTTGGTGCGATGGTAAATGGGATTGTTTTTGTATCCTGCTACATTGCCAAATTCATTTATTAAGTCTAATAATTTTTGATGGAGTCTTTAGTGTTTTCTATGTACAGTATCATGTCATTTGCAATTAATGACAATTTTACTTCTTCTTTTCCAATTTGGATGCATTTTATTTCTTCTTGTTGTCTGATTGCATTGGCTAGCACTTTCAGTACTATGTTGAACAGGAGTGGTGAAAGCGGGCATCCCTGTCTTGTTCTTGTTCTTAAGGGAAATGGTTTTAGTTTTTGCCCATTGAGTATTGTTATAATAATGTTATAGTCAAAAGGAAACTCCTATAAATGTGCGGAAATGATTATTGTGTGAAATGTTTGCTGGGTGGAGACCCCAATACTCTGTAACTTCCAAAATGTGGTGAATGTCCCACTATCTTGATGTGAACGCCCTAAGCCCTTAAATTGTAAAACCCTGCTCCTAGCATAAGGCACACCATCTGGCCCACACTGATATGACACAAGTTGTTTACTACCGGCTATATAAGCACCAGATTTTCTTCAGTCAACATCTCCTGCATGATGAGAGGAGGACTCCACGTTGCTCAGTGAGACAGCCCCTGACTGACTACTCTGCTGTGCGAGCATGAACCAACTGTGGCCACCTGTCTGTCTCCGTCTTTGTCATCCATCTTTCAGTGGGCATCTCTGGTCGGCCTTTGCTGGAGCCTAGGACCCACTAGGAATAGGTAAATAAACCTTGTGTGATTGCATACTAATTCTGTCTTGTGTGTTCTGGTTCGGCTCAACTGTCTAGACATTGAAGTACCAAGGGATAGGCCATTATTGCTGACCCCTCGTCACCTGTGTATGTCCCACTAAATCTAGGCAGATAATTAATTAATTGGGGCATAATTGGGACAAGTATGATGTTGGCTGTAGGTTTGTCATATAAGGGTAAAGAGAATAAACTTCAGGCAGAATCCATCCGTTTTTACCAATACTAGAATCCACTCAGGCCAGATTGTTGTAGATTTTATCAGTGGTCTACTCATGGAGATGTCCAATTAACTCCCCTTTGAATACTCATGCATCTGCTTAGCCACAGCTATTTCCCCACTTGCCCGTCACCACAGAGAAAGAGAGATAACTGTAGCTCCACCTACACTAACCAGAGCTTCTTTGCTGTGGCAGATCTCTTGGCCAGCTTGGCTGTTGAGTGACATTGGCTCAGGTGGCAATTTGTCTTCCTGAACAATTCACTGGGCTTTGTTCTGGCCACTGTGCTAGTCACAGTCTCAGTCCCTGATTCAGGTCGTCTCCCTCTCTGTTTCAAAGAAGAACCTAATAAGATACTGTGGACATCTCAGTTCAAATTTGTCCTCATAAATTCAGGATCAACATTCTGAAAATAGCTCATTGACACCATCTGGAATCATAAACAGTCACATCACCACCCAAGAGGGGTATCCAGAATAGATGAAGCAGGAGTTCTTCTCCCTTTACACACATATTTTCTTAGTCTGATTTTGCTTCAGTATTTTTTCATAGGTCATGTATTGATATGTATTTTTTAAGAGAGTTACCACTAAAAGGATCCAATAGGGGTTTCTAAAAGATAATTTTCAGGAAGGAGAAGTATTCTTTTTAAAAAATCTTTTTCCTTGAAATTATTACATAAGTCCCCCCTCCCCATTGACCTCCTCTAGTCCGCTCCTGCCCCCCACCCCAGGCCTTCACCACCCTATTGTCTGTGCCCATGGGTTATGCATACATGCATACAAGTTCATCGTTGATCTCTTCCCACCACCCTCCCCTGCCTTCTCTACTGTTCAACAGTAGAAGGAACATCTAGGGTGCAAGAAGAAATGCTGACAAATAAAAAGATAAATATTTTTGAAAATATATACAATCATTGTCTTTATAAATGATAATGAATTTTAGTACTTGTGGGGTTATAAAAAGGTAAGTAATAAAATACTAGTCAATGAGAATGAAAATTAAGGTCTTTTTAATGTCATGCTTTGTCAAGGTAAATAAGCATGGGTAGTTTTCAATGTAAGCACTAAAATTCTGAGAATAAACATAACTTCCCAAAAAATGAAGAAACAAAAAATGGCACAAGGGGAAATATAAACACAAAGAAGCACTCAATAAACACCCACACATAGCAGTAAAAAAAGAAATTATAGAGTAAAAACAATTGAAGCAAAAAATGAGATTGTCTAAACAATTGTTGTCAAATATAACAACAATTACAAAAGACTCTAAATGGACCAAAATTATCAGTTAAAAGACATATATTTACATTAGTTTTAAAGCAAACAATAACATTTATGTCTATGCTGCTGTAAGTCGTACACCTAAAACATAACAGCAATGGATACTTTGAAAGTAAAATGTTGGGAAAAGATATTCCAGGCAAATGCTAACCAAAATACTTATATATCTATATTGCAAATAAAAACTAAACTTGAAGACAAAATATCATCACTAGAGAAGTAAAAATTTGCTACATAAATTATTTTGCTACGTTCACAATAAACAATGCTGAATTCTACATACCAGTAAATTAACTTTAAATGCATAGAGCAAAAAATAATAGATATACAAAGAAATGAACAGTGCTAACATCATATCAGTGTGATTTTAATATAACATTTTCTTATTTTGACAGGTCATTCAGATAAAAATCATTAATGATTTATAAAATACAATTAACAAGCTTAATCCAGTCAACATAAATTGAATTATGTACTTAACAATTACAAAAATACCAATAACTCTCATACAAACACAGAACAATTACTATTGATTATACTAAAGGCTACAGGAAGTCAAGTTTCAGAGAACTGGTATCAGACTAAAACATAATTAAGTTAAATGTCAATAACAAAAAGAAAAAAATTAATTCCCTTACATTTGGAAATGTAAAAGCAAATTTATAAGTCATGGATTAAAGAACAACAATGGAAGTTTTAAAATACTTAGAACTAAATAACAATAAAATTTTCACATAAAATCTGTTAGTTTTAGATAGTGATACTTAGAAATAATGTTATGCCTCATATGTTTTATTAGAAAATTAAATCGAATAAATAAATTAATCTCCTTAAGTTATCTCATAATTAATATGTTCAGGGTATAACTTAAGAAATTTGGATAAAGAACAAGAGTACAAAATATAGTAAAAGGAAAGATATAAGAGAACAAGAATAACAATCAACTGAATAGAAAACAGAGGTAAAGAGAATATACAAAACAAACATTGCTTCTTTGGAAAGATTAATAAAATTGGCAAATCTTTGGTAAAATTTTTCCAAACAAAAAATAGAAGGAAAAACTACAATTTTAGAAATGAAAGGTGAGGCATCACTATAAATGCAATATTAATTTCAAGTATATAATGATGTCAAATATATAATTATCTTATTATATAATTATATACCTAAAATGTGTTAAAAATGCAATTTTGAACAACTCAGGTGCTCTTGAATCAGATACTATGAACAACTTTATGCCAAAAATTGAAAGCTTAGACAAAGTTTTAAACAAATACAAATTACCAAAACTTGTTAGAAATATTCAGTCTTAATAGTCTAATAACTATTTAAAATTGAACCAGTGATTAAGAACTTTCCCATAAAGAAAACATTACGCTCAAATGTTTTTGCTGGTGTTTTCTACCAAAATATAAAGGACCGTATTATACCCGTCTTAAATAATATTTTCTAGAAAATAAGATAGGGAATATTCCCTAACTCATTCTATGAAGTCATTATAATCTTGCTTTCCAAACCAGAAACAGATAATGTGAGATGAGAAAATCATAGGCCATTGTAACTGATTACATAGATTTAAAAAAACTTATAATTAAAAAGTGTTGATTCAAACAATACATAAAAATATGAATAATCAATGACCAAACTGAATTTATCCCAAGTAGTCCAGGGTGAATGGCTCTTAAAATCAATAAATATTATGAAGTATATTAACATATTGACAACCAGATGAGAAATGAAAAATTCATACTGAATGTGTATTTGGCCCCATCTGAAATGAATTTGCCTTTCATTAACATTCATTTATTCAGCATTCATATATATTTAATAAATATAGATTCTATTTCAGGGATTGTGCTGTGGATACAGTGGTTTATGCAGACTGCCTTTAAAGAGCACTCAGTTTTTTTAAGAGACCTTCACTTAAATATATTGTTACAATACTTTGTGATATATATATATACACTAGGGGCCTGGTGCACGAAATTCGTGCACTGGGTGTGTGTGTGGGGGGGGGAGTGTCCCTCAGCCCAGCCTGCCCCCTCTCACATACTGGGAGCCCTCAGGCATTGACCCCAGCCCAGGCCTGACGCCTCTGACAGAGGCATCAGGCCCCTGACGCCTCTGACAAAGGCATCAGGCCTGGGCTGGGAGCAGAACCAGTGATGGGGGGAAATGAGGGTCCCCTGCTGGGCGGGAGAGCGGGTTGGGGGCGAGTCGCCCTGCCGGCCCGCGTGATCAGGTCCCAGGCGACCTCCTGGGTTGAGGGCATGAGTGCAGGCAGACGCCGCAGGCTTGCGTCCTGGTTTGCCGGCTGGATCGGGTCCAGGGCGACCGCTGGCACTCACGCCCCCAACCCACTCTTGCGGGTTGGCAGCGTGAGTGCGGGCGGACGCTGCAGCCACCCCGCCGGCCCCGCGTGATCGGGTCCCAGGCATGAGTGCAGGCAGATGCCGCAGCCGCCCCGCCGGCTCGCGTCCGGGTCTACCAGCAGGATCAGGTCTCGGGCGACTGCTGGCACTCACACCCCCAACCCGCTCTCTGATGGCGCTGTACCATCCTGCCTGCAATATGCAAATTAGCCGCCATCTTTTTTGGCGGTTAACTGCCATCTTAGTTGGCAATTAATTTGCATATCTCACTGATTAGCCAATGAAAAAGGTATCGGTCGTACGCCAATTACCATTTTTCTCTTTTATTAGTATAGGATATTGCTATAGGTAGATATGTACATAGAATGTTAGAGATATGCATACAATATTCTAAAAAACAGAACAAAGGATTTCTGTGTTTGAGTTTGTGGTGCCTAAACTGATTAAAGAATGCATGTGACAATAGCCAAGATATGGAAACAATATAACTATCAATCAGCAGATGAATGAATAAAGAAAATATTGTATATCTATATAGCAACCAAAGGACTTATATGCATGCATATTAGCATAGCCAATGGACACAGACACTGGGGCAGTGGGGGTTTGCCCGAGGTGGGAATGGCTGGGGTGGGGCAGTCAATCAGGAAAAAGGAAGACATATGTAAGACTTTAGATAAGAAAAAAAAGTAATAAAAAAATGAAGGAAATCCTGCCATTTGCAACAACACAGATGGATCTGGAAGACATTATGCTAAGTGAAATAAGCCTGACACAGACAGACAAATATTGTATTATTTCACTTATATAAAATTTAAAATCGTCAAACTCATAGAAGCAGAGAGTGGAATGATGGTTGCCAATGGGGCTATGTGGAGGGGAAAACTGGGGAGATTGTGATCAAATGGTACAAAGTTTCAGTTATGCAAGATAAATTAGTTCTGGGGATCCATACAGCATAGTTCCCATAGCTAATAATACTATGTTGCATATTTAAAGTTTGCTAAGAGAGAAGATCATATGCTAAATGTTTTTACACAAACACACAAATAATAATAGCAACAACAATAATAATAGGAGTGGGAGATCATGAATATATCTATGGCCTTAGTAGGTGTGATAGTTTCACAGGTGTATACTTATCCCCAAATTCATTGTATTGTATGCATTAAACATGTACAACTATTTACACGTAAATCATAAAAAAATTAAATAGCCCTAGCCGGTTTGGCTCAGTGGATAGAGCGTTGGCCTGTGGACTGAAAGGTCCCAGGTTCGATTCCAGTGAAGGGCATGTACCTTGGTTGCGGCCCCATCCCCAGGGGGAAGTGTGCAGGAGGCAGCTGATCAATAATTCTCTCTTATCGATGTTTCTGGCTCTCTATCCCTCTCCCTTCCTCTCTGTAAAAAAAAACACAATAAAATATATTAAAAAATAAATTAAATTAAATTAAATATATTAGAACAAAATGAATGCATGTGGATTTGGGGCAGGAGAAACAGCATGAGAGATTACATTGTAATGATAAACAACATGGTGAGTATGAGGGCAGAGTGATAAAGGTATTCTTTATTGTTAGAGTTCAATGTGTGACACACTGAGTGGAAAAATTGTATCTGCTGAAGTATTCATGGAGGGTCTGATTGGTAATATTGAAGAATTTAGAATTCATTCTGCTAATATAATGAATCATATTAATAGATTCCTTAATATTGAACTATCATTGCTTTCTGGGAATGAACTCCATTTGTGTTTTTTAAAATTATATTTGCTAAAATTTTATGTAGGATATTCACATTAATATTTATGAGTAAAATTGATATGTGGGCTTTTTTCTTTTATAATATCTTTGTCATATTTTGGTATTAGTGATATTTGGACGTAGTAAGACATTGAAAACCTTTCTTTCTAGTCTATGTTAGTAGTTCTCAAATTTCTGTGTGTATGAGAATCACTTTGGAAACTTGATAAGAGTTCACATTCCTCGACCTCACTTTCAACATGTCTGGGTTAGAGAAACAATTTTGAACAATTCAGGTGCTCTTGAATCAAATACGTTAATATTCAGATTTTTTAAGAAACAATGTTATAGATTACAAGATGGCAACAAAGTAGGAGGAAGCAACACTAACTTTCTCCTAGTGCTAAATCCAATTAACAGGTACATTATAGAATAATCAACCTCTAACTACTATAGAAAAGTCTACTGGCTGCATCCAATAGGGACCTTTGATGCGATCTTTTTTCTGGAGAAACTCCTGGTGGAGATTTAGAGAGTAATTGAGCTGTATAGCTTTGAAATGATGGCCATTCTTCCCCATCTTGAATGCAAAGCTGTCACACCCACCACACCTGTTGATTCACTTGGCCTCTCCAACTCCTGGTGGCCCTGCCTTGCTGAGCTCAGTTCCAAGGGGGAATAAGAGTGCTGCACAGAGCTGTGAACTTTGGAGTGCATCTCCCTGGAGGCTCTCATCAGAGACTTAGGCACTGGGTGGTGTGAATATGGCTGTGGGGTACCATTCTTATCCCCTTACTAGAGGCCTGGTGCATGAAATTTGTGCATGGGTAGGGGGGTCCCTCTGCCTGGCCTGCACCTTCTCACAATCTGGGACCCCTCAGGGGATGTCCAGCAGTCAGACATGACTCTCGCAATCCAGGACCGCTGACTCCTAACCTCTCGCCTGCCTGCCAGATCAACCATAACCACTTGCCTGCTTGCCTGATCACCCCTAACAACTCACCTGCCTACCTGATCATCCTTAACCACTCTGCCTGCCTGCTTGATCAACCCTAACCACTTACCTGACTGTCTGATCACTTCTAACAACTCGCCTGTCTACCTGATAACTCCTAACCACTCATCTGCATGCCTTATCACCCCTAACCATTCTGCCTGCCTGCCTGATCACCCCTAACCACTCGCCTGCCTGCCTGATCAAGCCTAACCGCTTGCCCGCCTGCCTGATCACCCCTAACCAGTCGCCTGCCTGCCTGATTATCCCTAATCACTCTGCCTGCCTGCCTGATCACTCCTAACCACCCACCTGCCTGCCTGATCGCCCCTAACCACCTCTGCCTCAGCCCTCACCACACGACTTTGTCAGGAAGGTTGTGTGGAAGGACGTCTGGAAGGTCGTTCGGTTTTCCAGTATAATTAGCATATTACACTTCTATTATTATAGATGAGCACAACCCATGCCATTCCCTCAACAGGAGAACTCATTTGAACTGGCCTCCAAATCCAGAAGGCTCCACCCTGCTGAACTTACTCTTGCAGAAGGGCAGTAGCTGGCAACACCTAATCTGAACCTGTGGTGTGCACTTTCAGGGGAAGCAATGGTTGAAGACTTGGGCAGAGACTGAGTGGTATAGCTCTGGAGTAGGGGCCACTCCCCCCCGCACTGAGTGCCTGACTGGACTGCCCCCAAGTAGGAGACCCACTAGTGCCATCCTCCTGACCCATACTGTATAGAGTTTACATCTTGTGGAAGGGTCTGTGGGTTGAGGGCAGCTTGAGCCTACTCTATAGTCTTTCTTTTAAAAAAAAATTATTTTATTGTTTAAGGTATTACAAATAGTAGTACATATGTCTCCTTTTTTCCCCCATTGAACTCCCTGCAGCCTCCCCTAACTCCCAGCACTTGCCCTCACTCCCCCCCCCCCACAGTGTCTTACATCCATTGGTTATGCTTATATGCATGCATACAAGTCCTTTGGTTGGTCTCTTACCACCACCCCCCCCACAACCCTCCTCTGCCTTCCTGCTGTAGTTTGACAGTCTGCTTGATGCTTCTTTGCCTCTATCTATTTTTGTTCAAAAGTTTATAATGTTCTTTATATTCCACTAATGAGGGAGATCATGTGGTATTTATCTTTCACTATCTGGCTTATTTCACTATTATACTCTACTAGAGGCCTGATACATGAAGATTTATGCAAGAATAGGCCTTTCTTCCCCTGGCTGCTGGCACCGGCTTCCCTCCAACACCTGGGACCCGGGCCTTCGCTCTGGGCTGGAGCAGCCTTCCGCCTTTGCTTTGGCCCTGCCACCCTCCTGTAGTTCCCTCCACCCTCTGCCTCCCCACCCCCTATAGAAAGCATCCTGCCCCGCCCCGGCTGCTCCACGCCTGCATGCACATGCTGCCCAGAGGCCTGAAGCGGCTGGGGCAGGGCAAAATGCCTGTGTTGTCACCACGGTGACAACACAACACAAGCATCCCGGCCTGGCTGCTGCCATCTTTGTAGTGTCAATTTGCATATTCCCTCTTTATTGGCTGTGGGCGCCACCATCTTTGTAGCAAAGTAATGGTCAATTTGCATATTCTGTCTTTATTGGATAGGATTGTCTTTCTACAGAAGGATCTCGAGGAAGACCAGGCAAATTCAGAGGGTAGCAGAGCAGCCAACTGGTAAAAGTGGAGCGCAGGGTGCCTGGGACGTTTTATTGATCTGTCCCTGGCTCAGAACTGGAATAAGCTGTCCCTTATTGTCTCATTTCTACTTTTTGATATGCTAATTTTACTCTATGTTTCTTTCTGTTATGCTTTGTTTAGAATGTTTCTCTTATGTTTTGTCTTTTTCTATATTATCTACTTTTTCTGTTTTAATTCCATTGTGCCTTCTGAGGTTTATACACTTTTTAGTTTTAAATCCTACTCTAATAACTACAGTTTTATACAATAAACTTGAATCATGATTTCTTTAATTATCAACTGTATTGAATATATTAGTGACTATCCACTATGGCAGATGAGAAAATAACTACATATACTTCTCCCCACTCTAAATCTACCTCCAGCCCTAACCAGTTTGGCTAAGTGGATAGAGTGTCGGCCTGTGGACTGAAGGGTCCTAGGTTCGATTCCAGTCAGGGATATGTGCCTTGGTTGTGCACATCCCCAGTAGGGGGTGTACATGAGGGCAGCTGATCGATGTTTCTCTCTCATCGATGTTTCTCTCTGTCCCTCTCCCTTCCTCTCTGTAAAAAATCAATAAAATATATTTTTTAAAAATCTACCTCCACCTCCTGATTTCCGTTATGTTCATATTTTTAGTTCTAAATATTACATATACAAATGATATATTAAAGGTAATTTTATCAGCTTTTTAAGCAGCCACTATAAAAGGTAAAGGAATAATTATACTTAATATGCTCCCAACTCCTCTTCCAGTTTATACCTGCTGATTTAGATCAGAATGAATATTAACATTATTTCTATATAATTAAGTGTTATTGTGGCAGAAAGTGGATATACACCAATCTCACTTCCTCTTCTTAGGAACACAGAAGTCTACACTTCTATTTTCTCTTATAGTTATGTTGGACCATGATACCAGTTATATCAAAGAAATGTGAGCAGAAATGATTTCTACAACTTCATATTCTGGCTTTTAAAATATCCTATATGAGTCTCTCCTTCTCTCTTCTCTCTCTCTCTCCCCCACCCCCATCCCCACCTCCTCTATGCATTTACTTGAAAGTGAATGGCTCCAAGACAGCAGAACCACACACTGAGAATTCTTGAATTCCTAGGTCACTATGTGGAGAAGTGCCACTTAAAGACTCACTTAACCTATAGCACAAAGTGATGCAAACAAGCAATAACCCCTTAGTGAGTCAAAGCTCTAATATTTTAATGATAAAAATATTTTTAAAACCTTTTCCTAGGTTTTTTTCCCAATTGTTTTTACATTCTGGTCTATAACCATATATCCACATTGTATTTTTTTAAAAAATTTTATTGATTTTAGAGAGGAAGGGAGAGGGAGAGTCAGGAACATCAATGATGAGAGAGAATCATTGATTGGCTGCCTCCTGCATGTCCCATTCTGGGATTGAGCCTGAAACCTGGGCATGTGCAATGACTGGGAATCAAACTGTGATCTGCTGGTTCATAGGTCAACACTCAACCACTGAGCCATGCCAGCCAGGCCACATTGTATTTTTAATGTAGTCTATGTTCATCTCCAATCTTTTTAAAAAAGTGTTCTCACTTGTATCTTAAGTGATTGAATCTTTCATAAAGAAAGATTTATGGGGATTTTATTACCTACTCTGGTAGGATGAATAATGACCCCCCTGTCAAGTTATCTATGCCCTAATACTGGGATTCTGAGAAATTGTTATGTTAGAGAGAGACTTTGCTGATAGAATTAAGATTACTAATCAGCTGACATTAAGATGGAAATATTATCTTAAGTTATGGTGGTGGGCCCAAGGTAATAACATGAACTTGTGACACTCTAAGCATAAAAACCAGCCAAGATATGCTACACCTAGCCTTCTGAAATACAGAATGTATAGGATAATAAATTTATATTGTTTAAGTTTTAGAGTTTGTGATAATTTGTTATAGCTGCAATAGGAAACTATTACACTTGCATTCTTGCATGTTTAAAATATCTGTAATCATGATACTTGAGTGACAATTTGGCTGTGTATGAATTTTTGGTCTCATTTTCCTCCTCTTAAGACATCTTACGCATTCAGTCACTATCTTCTAACATTGGTTACTATTACATAGAAGTCTTATACCAGTCTGATTCTTTTTGCCTTTACAGTTAATTTGATTGAGAGTGGAAAATAGCCTGGGTACCCTCTTTTCTTTACACTTGAAGTAATGTAACTTTAGCAGATTATACCTTGGTTTTGATATTTTACTATCTGACACAAAAGTTGAAACTGAATGACAATAAGAAGTTCCATGTGGATAAGCAAACATGGGCAGTGTGAACCCCATGCCAGACATATATTGCCAATTCATGAGAGAAAATACAGAGCCAGCAAGGTGACATTTCCCATGGCCCTTAGTTCTCAGGAATCTCCTTGCAAATTATCAGCAAGGACAGGCTATTCATTTTTATTACACAGGTTATGATCTTATTTGATTACTATTATATTTGTTTTATTTATTTTTTGTTCTTTTTTTCAAAAATAACAATTATTCATGTTGGATCTCTAATATTTTTTGTACTTACAATTTTTGGTCTAGATCTCAGTTCCTTTCAATTTTTCATTTAAACTTGATCTGTTTCAAGCCAGTGATGTGGATGTGTATGCAGTAATTCAGATTTTAATTCAGCAATGTCTAGCTAGCCTCTAATATCTGTTACTGCTATTGTGTTTTTCAGTTCTCTAGTTATTTTTTTCATGTTATATATCTTTCTGAAGCTCTAACAGTCCACTTATCATTTCTTGTTTTCTCATTATTATATTTTTTAAAAATTTGTGATTCTTATCTTTGAGGTCCAGATTTAAAAATCTTTCCTTTAATTTATTTGGTTTAGAGAGAAGTATTTGTTCAAATTTTTTTCTGCTTTGTGGCATATTTCTTATTATGTACTATTCAACTGTCTCTCATTTGTTATGTTTTTCCCCTCATCTCCATTAAAATATTTTAGCATACATGTCTTGCTGATTGCATTTTGATTGTTACTTATTCTCAATAAGGACAAATCTTTGGTTAAAATATACTATTAATATTGGTGATAAAATAGTGAGTTTGAATAACCAGGAATTTTATTTTATTCTCTAAGAAACCTCTCTCCAATATTCTCTCTCCAAACATACCCTGGAGGTATGTTTGTGTTCTGAGGAAATAGTAAATCTCCATAGGTCACAGTCATATTTACTTCTCTTCCATTGACCAAGATGAAGAGCCACAGGGTATATTGCAAATAAATGAATAAATGTACACAACAGCCATCCATGTTCTGCCCCATGGTTTTTTTACAATGCAAGTTTCTGTTAGTTTTGAGCATTAGCTTTTTAATCGCTTTGCCAGTTATCCTCTTCTTTCTCTAACCTAGGCTGCAGAATCCTTGCCTCAATCCATTTTAATCATAAACATGATACCATGTGCTATTTATTTTCCCAAATTGCCATCAATTTATTTGGTCCTCTAATAGTTTTCACTTATATAGTTTTATTCTCTACTTCCCATTGCTACTGCAAGTGTGTTCTTACTTGTACAGTTATTCTGACATTTTTATCATATTTGGAAACTATGGTGAAGTGACATCAAGGATACAACTGCCCATACTGGATTAAAGCATTATCCAATATATTCAAATATTTTAATTAAAATGTAGTTAGCCTGATTTATATGTGGAGACAGAGATAGATCCTACTTAATGGGCCGGGAAGATAAATTCATATAACATAAATACTTAAATGTGCATAAATTCTCAGAGAAATCAAGGATTTTCTTTTAAACAAAAAGTTGTCATCTCTGATATCTAAAAAAGAAAGAAAGAAAGAAAGAAAGAAAGAAAAAAAAAAAGAAAAGAAAAGGAAAAGGAAAAGGAAAAGAAAAAAGAAAATCAGAAGAGCCAAAATACCTGCTGTGGACATTTCTCTTTCATTGGTCTCTGAAATTCCATGCTGACTTTTATAAGAAGTATAAAACCTTCCATACTCAGACTCCTGGGAAGCAGCAATGTTGACTGCCAAGAGCCTACGTGACAAAAAAAAGCTAAAACCAGAGGGCAAGAAGAGGCGCCATGTGGATAAGCAAGCTTGGGAAATGTGTACACCATTGTTGGCATATATTGTGAATTTGTGAGAGAAAGTGCAGGGCATCACAGGTGGCATTTCCCATGGCCCCTAGTTTTTAAGATGTTCACTGCAAATTTTCAACAGAGGAAATGGCAACAGTGATGAGCCTATTTCCAAAGTCCTTTCAAACAACCTTCTGATTTCACCCATTCACACTGCACTTAGAAATATCAATCAATGCACCAGTATTTTTAGGAGCCTTTCAAATGGTCATCTTTCAAAGAAACAATTGGAGGCAAGCTGAGAAAACAGAAGGCCCTTGATAAGTGCTTCTATGAATGGGTTAGTGAAATGAATGAATGTGTGAGAGGGTAAATGAAAAGCCTACAAACCCCAGAGTCTAAATCTGTAATGAATCAGAAAGGTATTTTTCCTGAGGGAACTATTTCATCTCAATTTTAAATTACTAATTTGTGACTTCAGTCTATATAATGTATTGTCCAATCTGATGGACTTGGGCTCATAAAGATGGTTTTTCCAGACAAAACCTAAAACCAGTTCTCAGAAAAAGTACAAACTAACTTGTTTATGCTTCAGCCTAAGCCCTTGAATTTGTTTGGTTCAAATGTTAAGTGCAGATTTTTATCTAGTATTGCATTCATTCAAGGAAGTTTTTGCTGCAACATACTTGTTCTGTTTCATTAAAAAGCATAAACCCCAGGTGAACTTGATGAGAACCTGAACAGGAAGGTAAATTAGTTCTTTCACCTTTCACCGAGGTCCTGGAAGAAGCCAAGATCAGACAAAAGTTAAACATATGGCTTCCCTAAATGGCAGAGTTTGATTATTTTGCTATGAGTTAGTAAAACTTTATACAGATATTAAAACAATAACTAGTGTTTGGACATTAAATATGCTTAAGTATACTGACTATCAGATCCTTAAGGGTTATTATGGAAATCTAAGGATGCTGTGAGCAAACATCAAAATAAAAGGCTTCCACGCAGGAAAAGAAGCTATAAAAATGTAAAAGGGAGCCCACTGCATGGGAGAATATATTTGTCAATGACACATCTGGTAAGAGGTTAATTTCCAAAATATATAGAGAACTAATACAACTTTAAAAAAAGAAAACAAACAATCCAATTAAAAAAATGGGCAGAGGACATGAATAGATACTTCTCCAAAGAGGATGTACAGATCGGCAATAGACATGTGAAAAATGTTCAACATCACTCATAATCAGAGAGATACAAACTAAGGTGACAATGATGTATCAACTCACACCTGTCAAAATGGCTACCATCAACAAATCAACAAATGACAAATGGTGAAGATGTGGAGAAAAGGGAATCAAAGTGCACTGCTGGTGGGAATGCAGACTGGTGCAGCCACTGTGGAAAACAGTATGGAGTTTCCTCAAAAATTAAAAATAGAACTTCCATGTCACTGATCCCACTCCTAGAAATATATCCTAAAAATCACGAAACACCAATCAGAAATAATATATGCACCCCTGTGTTTATAGCGCTATTTACAATACCTAAGACCTGGAAACAGCCCATCAGTAGATGAGTGAATAAAAAAGTTGTGGTACATTTACATCATGTAATACTATGCAGCTATAAAAAAGAAGGCTCTCTTACTCTTTGAGGCAGTATCAATAAACCTGGAGAGCACTATGTTAAGTAAAATAAGCCAATCAAAGAAAGACAAGTATCACATGATCTCACTCATGTGGAATCTAATGAACAAAATAAACTGTTGAACACAATAGATACAAATACAGAGAAGCATGGAACAGACTGTCCAATCTCAGAGGGAAGGGGAGTGAGGAGCAGAAAGAGATTAACCAAAGAATTTATATGCAATATGCATAACCCATGATGCAGACAATAGTATGGTGAAGGTCTGGGGGGTCGGGTGTAGAGTTAAAGTGTCAATGGGGAGAAATCTACAATATTTTTTTAAAATATATTTTTTATTGATTTCTTACAGAGAGGAAGGGAGAAGGATAGAGAGTTAGAAACATAGATGAGAGAAACATTGATCAACTGCCTCATGCACACTCCCTATTGGGTATGTGCCTGCAACCAAGGTACATGCCCTTGACCGGAATCAAACCTGGGACCCTTCAGTCCACAGGCCGATGCTCTATCCACTGAGCCAAACCAGTTAGGGCTAATCTACAATATTTTTAACAATAAAGATAAATTTTATAAATCTTTAATCTCAATCCCTAATATGGGGAACACCATGATTTTCTGTAAGCACACCTCAAGTTGTTCCTCCCATCACATTATGAAATAGATGTTTCTTGGCTTTGACATTAGGGGAATTTAGGTAACTATAAAAATGCTTTATCAATTGAACAAGATTATGCAAATATTACTTGTTCTTATTGCTATTGTTATGCTCAGATATCAATAGTGTAATTAAAAGTCAAGTAGCCCTAACCGGTTTGGCTCGGTGGATAGAGCGTCGGCCTGTGGACTGAAGGGTCCCGGGTTCGATTCCAGCCAGAGGCATGTACCTGGGTTGTGGACTCTTCCCTAGTAGGGGGTATGCAGGGGGCAGCTGATTGATGTTTCTCTCTCATCGATGTTTCTAACTCTCTATCCCTCTCCCTTACTCTCTGTAAAAAATCAAAAAAATATATATTTAAAAGTCAAGTAACGGAGAATTAAAATCCTTTTGTGAGGCATTAGCCATAACATACATCTTTGAAGGAAATGATGTATTAATTACAGATCTCTTTCTTTTTAAACATTTAGCTTGTTCATGATTTCCAAAAATTCATATGTTGAAGCCCTAATAACTATGTTATGTGGATACAGAGCCTTTCAAATGTTAAAAATATAACTTTTGGATTTATTGGTTAAATAAAAATATATTCCAAAATTTAAAAAAGTAATTAGTTTGTGAGGGCGAAGCCTTCATGAATGAAATTAGTACCCTTATGAGAGACATGAGCAAGATGATCTATTTCTCTCCACCAAGTGAAGTTAATAACAAAATGGCACCTGTATACAAAGATGAAAGAGGGTTCTCACCATTAACACAATCATTTGGCACCTTAACCTGGGATTTCCCTGAATCCAGAACTATGAAATATATGTATTTGGTGTTTAAACCACCCAGTCTATGGCATTTATTATGGCAACCTAAACTGACTAAGACACAGTTCAAACAATTTTTTGGAAGCTTTAGTTTAAGTGCTTCTTTTTTTTTTTTCAACTGAGGTGATGAGAACACAATAATAAAATGATGGACAGGGTGATGAAGTTCCTTGACCCATCTCTGTTTGCACCTTAGGAAGGATAATATTGACTCCTGATTTCTTTCCAGTAATCCCGTCAAGAAGGACAGGATAAGAAAAGGTCTCCCAGCTTCCTGGAACAGAGGGATTAATTCAATTTAAGTCCTTTGACCCCTAACTCGATTTATTCCTGTTTCTATTTCCCAGTAAGCATGGAAAATGAGGAACTGATGAGAACATTTACACAAATGTTTAATCATGTTAGACTTTGCTGTGGAGTGTATCACAGGCCAAAATCTACTGGAGAAAATATTGCAATGAAAAGTGTTATACATCAAATGTTTGTCAGTATCCAACTAGGAGCCCAATAATTTTGGGCTAAAAGTAACATCTAATACAATATTCTTAACAAAACTAGGATTTGACACAGTCCCTTAAAGTTCATTATTATGAGACTACAAAACAATTTTATCTAATATCCCACACAAAGAAAAAAATCATAAAATATACTTATCCAATCTATTTGCAAACAGCAGTAATGAGAGGAATCTGACTAAAAGCCTGTAATATTTCTTTATTGAAAACTCAACATTCCATTCCATGAAAAAAAATAAATTCAACAAACTAGGAACAGATGTGAACTTTCTCTGTCTCATAAAAGGAATCTATGAAAAATTTAAAGATGACATCATAATTAATGGTGAAAGTGTGGAAGCTTTCCCCCTAAATCAGGAGCAATGTAAGGATGTCCACTCCTGCTATTTCTATACATTGTACTCGAGATTTTTGATAAGGCAATCAGGCTATTAAAAGAAATAAAAGGCATACATACTGGAAAAGAATAAGTAAATGTATCTGTATTCTCAAATATTATATATAGAAAATCCTAAAGAATCCATTGGGAAATAAACTATAAATAAACAGCCTTAACCAGTTTGGTTCAGTGGGTAGTGCATTGGCTTGTGGATTGAACGGTCCCAGGTTCAATTCTGGTAAAGGCCATGTACCTTGGTTGCGGGTACACCCCAGTAGGGGGTGTGCAGGAGGCACCTAATTATGTTTCTCTCTCATCAATGTTTCTAACTCTCTATCCTTTCTCCCTTCCTCTCTGTAAAAAGTCAATAAACTATATTTTAAAAAAACTATAAACAAATTCAGCAAGATTGAACGCTATAATATTAATATACAAAAATAACTCACAATAAACAACCTGTAATTGAAATTAAAAAATTAAAAAAATAATGCCATTGACAAGAGGATCACAATATATAAGATACTTAGGAATATGCAACCACAAAACGTGCAAAACTTATATTGTGATAACTATAACATGGATTAAAGAAAATCTAAAAAAGTAAACACATACATACACACACACACACACACACACACACACACTGTTCATGGATCAGAAGACTTAAAATCATTAAGATGGCTATACTCCCCAAACTTGTCTATAGATTATATATAATTCCTATCATAATCCCAGTTTACTTCTTTGTAAAAATTTACAAGCTGATCCTGGAATTCATATATAATTTCAAGGTACCCAGAAAAGCCAAAACAATTCTAAGAAAAACAAAATGGCAGGACTCAGACTTCCTAATTTCAAGACTCACTACAAAGCTGTGATAATCAAGACACTGTGTTTCCGACATAAAGATGGATTTTATAGATAAATGAATAGAGCCCAGAGTACAAAATAAACCCATGTAACTATGGTCAATTGATTTTTAACAAGGGTACCAAGATTAATGAATGAGGGGAGGACAGTCTTTTCAATAAACATTGCTGGAAAGTCTGGATATCCATATGAAAAGAATGTAGCTGAGAGCAGAGGGGATGGATTTCACTCATATGTGGGATATAAAACTGAAAGTAGCAAATAAACAAACACAAATTCATAGACATAGACAATAATAGTTACCAGGGAAGGGAGATTTGGAGGGCAGTAAAGGGTAAAGGGGGCCAAATATGTGGTGACGGAAGATGATTTGAATTTGGTGGTGGGTACACTATGAAATATACAGATTAGGTATCATATAAATGTAGACTTGAAACCTATATAACCTTCTTGACCGATGTCACCCAAAAAAATTTTAATAAAAAAAGAATGTACAGAAGAAACCAACATAAAAATGAAAAGGGAACCCACTGTACAGGAGAATATATTTGCAAATGATACATCTGATTAGGTGATAATTTCTAAAATATATAAAGTACTGATGCAACTCAACAAAAGGAAGGCAAACAATCCAATTAAAAATTGGGCAGAGGAATGATTAGACACTTCCCCAAAGAGGACATACAAATGGCCAAGAGACATATGAAAAAATTCTCAAAGTCACTAATCAGGGGAGATGCAAATTAAAATGACAATGAGGTATCACCTCACACCTGCTAGAATGACTACCTTCAATAAATCAACAAATAACAAGTGTTGGCAAAGATGTGGAGAAAAAGGAACCCTAGTACACTCCTGGTGGGAATGCAAACTGGAGTTCCGGTATGGAGTTGTTTCAAAAAATTAAAAATGGAACTGCCATTTGGCCCTGTGATCCTACTTCTAGCAATATATCCTAAGAATCCAGAAACACCATTCAGAAAGAATATTTGCACCCCTATATTCATAGCAGTATTGTTTATAATAGCCAAGATCTGGAAACGCCCCAGGTATCCATCAGTAGATGAGTGAATAAAAAATCTGTGGTATATTTACACAATGGAATGCTATGCACCTGTAAAAAAAAAGAATCTCATATTTTACAACACCATGTATGGACCTGGATATTATTATGCTAAGCAAAGTAAGCCAGTCAGAGAGAAGCCAATATCACATGATCTCATTTATATGTTGAATCTAACGAACAAAGTAAACTGATGAATAAAATTGGTCCAGAGGCATGGACACATGAAACAGACTGACAAATCTCAGAGGGAAAGGAGGAGGAGGGGAGGGAAGAGAATAGCCAAAGAACTTATATGCATATATTCATTACTCATGGATACAGACAACAGAGTGGTGAAAGCTTGGGCCAGGGCAGGAACCGGGTGGAGGGGGGCAATGGAGGAAATAAAGGGGGCTATCTGTAATACTCTCAACAATAAATATTTTTTAAAAGAAAAGAAAGGCAACCAAAAAAATGTAGTTGAACACACCTCAAACTATATACAAAAAATAACTCGAAATGTATTAATGACCTAAATGCAAGTGCTTCCCATGGTCTGAATATATTCCCCCAAAATATATACAACTCTCTTGTGTCAAACTTATAGAAAGTTTTTGAAATTAAATCCCACTGCTTGGCTTCTGTTTGTACAGGATGTTTTTTCATTGTTGTTATGTGTTCAAAGTTTCTTCACTCTCACCTTGTGAACGCATTCTACATTTTCTGCATTATTTACAATTAGTATGTTACTATGGGGCTGAAAGTTTCAGGTGAAGTTAACTGCCAAGTCTGCCAACTTCTTAACAATGCCCAGTGTGGCATCTTTGGGGATTTTCAAGAAACAGTTTTTAATTATTGAGCAGCACCCCAAGGCTAATAATGCCCCCAGAGCTTTGAGGGATCTCTGACATACAAAGCTATTCGAAGTGTTCCGTTTGTCTGAGACCAATACAAAGCATCACATGTGAAAAGAACATTTTTCCAATTTAAGATGGGCACATAATTTTCTAATGTTGAGAGAAGTTTCCTTAGCAATCTGTTTCAAGACTGTTATGTTTGGTAAGTCAGTCCTTTCAAGAACCTCATCTCCCTTTTTTCTACTAATCCATGGCTCTTAATTCATGGCTGAGGCCTACTTCATAATATTAGGGGAAGGGAGGAGGCAGAGTTGTCACTTTCCAAATTAGGATTACGTATTTATGTATAACTCCAGACAGGCACCTAAAGACTGTGACTAGGAACTGCCTATACTATAGTTAGCTCTTTGGAATCCACTACACACTTTCTTTAGCTCATCTTCTGATTAAGGATTTTTCAAAAGTATACCAGAAACAGAGTTACTGAAGGGGTCTTCTACTAGTCACAATCGTTCTAAAGCAGAGAAACATATTCTTATTAGCTCAGTCACTGCCTTGGTCCACATTAGCTCCTGCTGTTTATTGTTCTAGGGCCTTTATTAGACTGTTAAGATACATCTCTACCCTAAGCTTCAGAATCCACAAATATTTCTCTTTTTACCTTAGACCCAATCTTTCCTGCCACCCTTTAAGTAGGCCTCCAGATAAGTTCTTTAGTTGTCTTCTATATACAAGAAAGATATTTTTGACCCACTATTAAAAAAAGAATGCTTTGGTTAGGGAAAGTTTATCTAGAATTAAGGGTATTATAACTGTTAGATACATCACAATCAACTGTGAAGAAGGAGTGGGAGTGAGTATGAAGTATTCATGAAATAATGAAGAAACTAACCTGAATCAAGTGGGTAAAACCTACTGAGGAGTCATGAGAGACTGAGGTGGATGTGGGAATCAATAACATATATCACTGTGTAGTTTATCTGCATAGCACTTACTACAGGTGCATATTTACATTCTTGATTGTTTATTTAAAGTCAGTTTCCTCCAATAGACAATAAGTTCCATGAAGGTGGGAACCATGTAAATGAATGAATGCATGTTAAATGATAGGTGAGGAACCGCTATAGTTTACCTTGAATGTCAGATAAAGAAATACAGACTTTATGCAGTTGAAAAAAGCCCACTGAGGCTGTTTGCACAGACTGGGGCGGTGGAAGTAGGAATAGAAAGGCAGACAGAAGGGCTATTTCATTGTTGAAATAAATAACACATGCACTCTCTGCTGTGCTCACCCTCTCTCAGCTCCCCTTATAGACAGTTCTCTACCAGCTTCAGGCTCTGTTATGACACCAATTTAATCAGAAAGGATGTGAAGAGACTATGGACCAAAATGTTAAAGAAATAATGATTTCTTAGTTCTCTGGAAAGTAATGAGTTGTCTATGAAAGTCTCATGGTCTCAAAAGTCTCCTTTCTCTCTTTTTTAATTTGTTTTCCCTACACAAAAATGCTACCTTTTATCTTTTTCCCCCAATCGCTCTGGTTTGGCAAATTTTAATTGCCTATTTGCGATGAGGTTCCCAAAGCTCTTGAAAGTTAATTATTTCTTTCTGGTGAAGATCAGAAACTTTGAACTCTATTCGTGAGATAAATAGTCTGGTGGCACTTTGGAACTTCATCTCATTGAAGTTAACTGAGCAGCTCACTAACTTACTCCCTGCATTTAAAATTGAATCTGAAGAGAATTGGACCCCAGACATGATTAGGCTGAGGATGTAGGATTTATAGTTAGTTCAGAGCAAAGTATGTTCCCAGAGATACAGCTCTGGTGGCAGCTTCCACATAAACAAATTGATGGATTTTGAACTGAGATGGAGAGGAAAGGAGAAATGGCACAATTTCAATAAATCAAACTGCTCAGTTAAAGACAGCTTCTAGTAGTTACATTTTCTGGATAAGTGAGAGGTAACCTAAAGACTTTTAGGCTTCAACTCTAGGATATGCTTTTGAAATGCCTGGGTCTATTTTTGAGCCTGAGTGGGTAGAGTAACCATCATTACATCTTTCTATTGACAGAGGGATGCACAGGACCTTAGAGTCTTCAGGTTGTATATGTTCACTCTCTGGCACTGAAAATAGATGGCTGTGAAAGAGCAAGAAACTGTGTAGGGTATGTGTAGAGCCCAGAACATCTACTAGAAGTCCTCCAATTTATTTTAAACCCTGGCTTTATAATCATTTTCCTCTTTATAAAGAAAGTGAAAATTTGGTTTAATTGTGTTCCAGTTCACCAAGATAAGATAATAGATAAATAAATATTGCCAAGAGGCAAAAGATGTCTTATACAGCAGGTTGAACATTGAAATAACCTAATGTCTTGATGCAAATCATTCAAATCCTCAATCCTCCTTTTAAGTTTTCTAGGGGAGACTGAACAAGGATGTATGTGGATCAAATGTTAGTGAAAGAAATGTTTACCTAAGAAATTAAATAATTTAATTAGATGCCATCACCAAAGGCTGCACATCAAAAAGTTTAGCAATTGCAATTTGACCTAATCCAAAAGAATCTTCTTTCTTCAGAGGTTTCTAGTCATTTGGGAGTTTGAGATGTAGGAAAGGTTTTTGAAATCTTGACAGAAGAGTTTTCTGGGAGATCATCACTGTTCCAAACCTGACAACTTTTGGAAAGTTGTTCTTTTGTGCATTCTCATTCTACTCCATCTACTGGTACTTGAGAGGGACCTCCAATGGTGAGTCAGTAACAGAAAAATGCTCCAATTGCTTTCCTCATGTCCCCCTTTTTATTCAATCTCTAACCATTTATCAGACATGGGCAACCTCCAGAAAGGTAAGGGGCAGTAATTAGTTGAAAGGAAAGCTAGGTTGTATAAATTATTGTAGGTGACAAGACTAAGAGTAAGATGGGCTCAGTTTGCCAGGAATCTTTTCATGATTATTCTAGGATGAGACAACCAGCACTGTTTTTTCAGAGCAGGGCCCAGACTAAGTTGAAAAACAGGCCATTCAGTTTAGATGCTGAGTAGCCTTCAAGTGTGTGAGAAAAATTGTCATCAATTTTAGTTCCATAGGTCCAAACACAGTACTAATGAAAGCAAGGTCATGAGTTTGATCCCAATCTCTATCAGAAAGCTTATTCCATTTAAAAATAAGTATTCCCACAGCCAAAGAGTGATCAATTTTTATTCAAACTGCTCATCAATTTATTCTACTTGCTCATGAGAGACTGAAATAGACTATGTTTTTTTATTATTAATGTTCCCACAATATAGAGAAACAAAATGCATTCTACAGCTCATTGGTGATAACAGATTCATAAAAGGAGGGAAAACATTTATTTATCAATACTTAATATTTACAAGCACAATCAGTGTGTTTTATAGAGTTCTAGGAACAGCAGAAATCTTTAAATGGCATAATAATCACCTGTCTACTTCTATGCAAAACCAATTCATTCTCCTGGCTGCAGCCTGCCTATCATCTTTCTAGATATTAATTGTGAATGACCCATGTATAAATAATTGAGAGTTAAATACACACCATTTATAGAAATGTAATGTATTATTGTACTAACTTAAAATATAACTGTCTTCAGGGCATTGTTTCATATAGCCATATATCTCTCATCTTCCTGCATTTTTTCTCTGTGGAGACAATTATCTCAATTTTCACTTCGAAAGGTGGAGGCAATCCAAGGGAAAACCTCTTTCTCAGGGTCTCAGGATAAATGAAGGCAGAACTAGCATTAGATATCTTACATGGCATAATAATCACCTGTCTACTTCTTTTTTTATTGCTTAAAGTATTACAAAAAGTATTACATATGTCTCCTTTTTTCCCCCCCTACCCTTGACAATCCCCTGGCCTCCCCTACCCCCCAGTGTCTTATGTCCATTGGTTATGTTTATATGCATGCATACAAGTCCTTTGGTTGATCTCTTACCCACCCCCCTCCTGCCCTCCCACCCTCCCCGGCCTTCCTGCTGTAGTTTGACAGTCTGTTCGAGGCAGCTCTGCCTCTGTATCTATTTTTGTTCATAAGTTTATAATGGTCTTTATTATCCAGAAATGAGTGACATCATGTGGTATTTTTCCTTCATTGACTGGCTTATTTCACTTAGCAGAATGCTCTCCAGTTCCATCCATGCTGTTCTATTCCAAACCAGTGGTAAGCTCTGAGGACACTCCTGTAAAGGCAAGTAACCATCTTCTCTATTTCTTACATATGTTTATCACTTCATAAGTGGCATTTGATTTCATATCTATGGCTTTACCGTTCTTGTGTACTTAGCCTGAGATGCTGAACAAGGTAAAGAAGAAGCAGGGATAGGCAACTTGTATGGAGGAGTTATGGAATCTTCTTTGCTAAAGTCTTTTCAGGACAAGTGGTTCTCCTGTTTCAGAGATGGTTAGAGAAACTCCATCCCTTAGAAAATCCCTTCTCTAGCTTTTCCAACAATGGAGGAAAATGTAATAGATTCCTCATACTCTGAGGAGTGTTAACATTTGTTTGGTTTGTGATGTTATTGGTGTTTTGAGAGAAATCAGAGAATCATAGCATGTTAAAGCTAGGCGAGCTCATAGAGATCACTTAGTTTAGCAAGATTTCAAATGAAAATGTAGGTCATTGAGGGGAAGAAACTTATTCAGAAACAGCCAGTGAGTAGCAGAAGCTTCAAGGAAGGGATTATGGGAAAAAAGATAGAGGTAGTCTCATGAAGGAGCATATATACATTAAGGGGTGCTTGGCATATAAACAGTAATGGCTACAGAAGAGGCAGGTAGAAAAAAAGAGGTTGTTCTTTATCATGAAGCAGTTAAAGAGCTCCATTCATACATTCATTCAACAAATAATTCTTGAGCACCTTTCAGACAATATTTTGGGTTTTGGGCACACACTAGCAAGCTAAACAGAAATCCCTGACTTCACTGAGCATACATTTTACCTGAAACAATCAATAAATGTAATAAATAAAAATATACAATTGCTAGAAGTAATAATTCTAAGGAGGAAAATAATGTAAGAAACAAAGATATAAAATTTCAGGGGCTAGAGATGAACTTTTAGGCAGTGTGGCCAAAGAAGGACTCACTGAAAAATGCCTTGTGAGTAAAGACCTGAGGTAAGTGAGAAGGTAAGTCATGTAAGGATCTGAGTTTCATAAATATGGAGCAGCAAGAGTAAAAGATCAGATACTTTGAGACAGAGATGAGTTCAGTATTTAAAAAATAGTAAGGAGGCCAGTGTGACTGGAGCAGGAAAAGAGTGGTAGGAATGGAGTTATAGGGACACAAACCACATAGGGCCTAATAGGTCATTATAAGGAGATTAGTGTTTAATCAGGTTAAAATGGTAAGCCACTGACATTTTGTAATAGAAGAGTGACCTGATCTGACTTGCAATTTAACTGAATCATTTAAGCTGAATGGTGGCAAAGATAGAAACAAAGAAATCAATAAGGAAGTTACTGAAAAAAGTGAGATGAGAGATGAGTAATGATGATTACTTAAAATAAAGGATAGCAGTCCAAATGGCAAGAGGAAGTTATATTTTTTCATATATGTGACAGCCTTAAACTTTATATATTCATTAAAATTAATAATTTACATTTGAATGTGAGAAAAAATAAACAAGTAATCAAATCATTAATGTAATTTCAGATATTGGAATATGCTATAAAAATAAAGCAGACTGAGGAGAAAGAGGGTGGAAAAGGAACATCTTTAAAAGTAGGCTGGCCATAACCAGTTTGGCTCAGTGGATAGAGCATCGGCCTGTGGACTGAAGGGTCCCAGGTCCGATTCCGGTCAAGGGCATGTACCTTGGTTGCGGGCACATCCCCAGTAAGGGGTGTGCAAGAGGCAGCTGATGCATGTTTCTCTCTCATCGATGTTCCTAACTCTCTATCCCTCTCCCTTCCTTTCTGTAAAAAATCAATAAAATATATTTAAAAAGAAAACAAAACAAAAGTAGGCTGGTTACTCAAGCCCTCTCCTTATCATCCATACTTTCAGAAACATCACATTAGATTAGTTCAAAATGGGGCTCAGCAAACACAGAAGAGAAAACATGGAAGCTGGAAGCATAACTTCAACCTCGGATATTAGCAGAGTTTTTACATACCTCAAGGGTACCATGAAATACTCCATTTACATAATATTGATTCAAATCAAAGAAGTACTTTGCAGCACTCTGTGTCAAGCACCATGGTAGATGCTAACACAATGGGAAAATGGAGGCATGAAAATCTAGGAGTGACAGACAAACACAAGAATAGTCAACACTTTAGCTAAGACTGTCAGAAGTCACCCCTTGGTGGAGATTAGTAACTCAAAGTTGACTTATAAATCAAATTTGTCTTGTAAAATGAAGAACAAGTGAGAGAAACAGGAAGGTGGCCTCCTTTTCCTCTTTTCTTCCTTCAGAAAATGATCCAAGAAGGCATCTGTTGGTGGAAGATGGAGAACTTTTCATACAACTCTTTTCAAAGGATGGGGAATTTGCTATTTTGCAGAGGAGGGGGAGATTTTTCAGCTTTACTTCTGTTCTCATTTTATTTGTCCTGTTTGTATTCCATATCTTCAGAAAGGAAGAAGAGAATGATCTTATATATCCTAATTATTTCCCCCTTTCTCACAGCATCCCTCCATCTTTATTCTCATTCTTTCAGGTTAAATTAGGCAAGTGGGAAGAATGGCCATGAACAATGCTACAGCAGTGCTTGAGTTTCTTCTTATTGGAATCTCTAACTATCCTGAGTGGCGAATCCCATTTTTCATGTTGGTTCTAATAACTTACCTCGGTACATTGTTTGGGAATGGACTTATCATCATTCTTATCCATTTTGACCCACACCTCCACACTCCAATGTACTTCTTCCTTAGTAACCTGTCTTTTTTAGACCTTTGCTATGGAACAGTCTCCATGCCCCAGGCCTTGTTGCATTGTTTTTCTACACATCCATATCTCTCTTACCCAAGATGTTTGACTCAAATGAGTGTCTCCTTTTTCTTGGCTACAGCAGAGTGCCTCCTACTGGCTGTGATGGCCTATGATCGTGTGGTTGCTATCAGCAACCCCCTGCACTACTCTATGGTCATGAATGGCCCAGTGTGTGTCTGGCTGGCTGCTACCTCATGGGGGGCATCACTTGTGCTCACTGCTATGGTCACCTTATCCCTGCATCTTCACTTCTGTGGTACTAATGTCATCAATCATTTTGTCTGTGAGATTCTATCCCTCCTCAAGCTGTCCTGTTCTGATACCAGTTTCAATGAGCTTATGATCCTCATCACAGGCATCTTCACCCTGATGCTACCCTTTGGGTTTATTCTCCTCTCCTATGTCCAAATTGCCACTGTAGTCTTAAAGATTCACTCAGCCCAGGGTATGCTCAAGGCTTTGTCTACCTGTGGTTCTCATTTGACTGTGGTGACAATCTTCTATGGGGCAGCCATCTCCACGTATATGAAACCACAATCCAAGTCATCCCCTGACCTAGATAAGTTTATATCAGTGTTTTATGGGGCTTTGACACCCATGCTGAACCCTCTAATATATAGCCTGAGAAACAAAGATGTTAAAGAGGCAATAAGAAAAGTTATGTTAAAAAGAGAATAAGCCTTTTTTTGCTCCTAAACTTCTAAAATAACACTCAGCTACATCTCTACTGATGATTTAAAAAAATGCTTAAAGTGTCTGACTTTACCCTTGGTAGAGCAGGTGATTGTCATGAAAGGCTTTAGGAAGTATTTCTATCCCAAATATTATACCTCCTGAGACTTGAAGTTCTGTTGCAGACATTATTTTTACTCTTTCTTTACATATAACACATTAGTGGTCACCCATTAAGCTATTCAACTTTAGGTAACTAATCTTAACAGAATCATTTTCTCACAGACAGAAGAGACCTAAGCAAGAAGAGAATCTATTATGACTATTATCAGGAGGCAAAGACATAACTGAAATTTCAAAATAGGACAAAAATGGTACAATAAAAAGTCAGAAGACAAATGTCAGAAATTGTCCAACTTTACTGAGGGCAAGTTCCATTGTGAAAGCATAATTTTCTTGCTCCACTTAACCTCAGAATCATAAGAAAATTGTATCACAGCCATTTGCTACATTTGTGTGGAGTGTTTTTCTTTTTCTAAACTTCTTTCAAATCTATTATTTTGTTTTATATTTCTAATAAATCTATGATATTGCTAAGAGATATACCATAATTCTCCCCATGTTAATGATGACAAAACTGAGACTCAGAGGAGTTGAGACTTTTCTAAAGTTATACATAATTGGTAGTGGAATCAAAATTAGAATGCAGATAATATACATATGCCATGGATCTTTTTCAAATTGGAATCACAGAATAATGAATGCAGTTAACATTTATTGAGTACTTATCACATATAACTCTTACAACAATTAGATGAAGTAGTAGTATTATCAGCAATATTAGGTGTGTGGAAACTGAGGCTCCTAAAGGTTAAGTGATTTCCCCATAGCCAAAAAGCCAGTAAACAGCAGAGCCAGTATATACATCTAGATCTGACTGATTCCAGGTGTCATTCACTGTATCTAAACTATAGAGACATCGGAGATTATTTAATGCATTATTTTGTGGTGCAGCAAAGGGAATGCCAGAATACAAGGGACTTGTCTCACATGTTTACTAACTAAATGAAAGAAAAATGAGAACTGATAAATCACTTATCAAAATAGCCTGATTTTCAAAGAAATATAACATTTGTTCAAGTTCTATCTATTAAATATTTTTTAAAGCTTATGGTACTGAAACCATGCTTTAATATCAAGAATATATATATATCCTATATAATAAAAGAGAAACATGGTAATTAGCGTACGACTGCTACCCTTCCCATTGGCTAATCAGGGCGATATGCAAATTAACTGCCAACCAAGAGGGCGGCCAGTAGCCAGGCAGCTTAAACTGAACATGAGTCTTGCTTGCTTCAGTGACAGAGGACTGCAACATTCCCCACCTGCCTTGCCGGCCTCTGAGCCTGCAGTTTGAAACATTGTAACAAATATAGAAGCTAAACAAAACCCCAGAAACCAGCTTTCAGCGAGCTGGGATCTCAGAGCTGGAGTTGATACAGAGTTTCGATTATAGAACCTAAACAAACCAGATACCTGCTTTTAGCAGCTGAGGCCTCAGAGCTGGAGCCAGGCTAAAGCTGGCCCAGAATAAAAAAGAAAAAAAGAAGAAAAGGAGCAGTTGGGAGCTTCAGCCCTCAGCCCCTCACCCAGACTGGCCAGGCACCCCAGTAGGGACCCCCACCCTGAAGAGTGTGTGACCAGCTGCAAACAGCCATCATCCCCTCATCCAGGCTGGCCAGGCACCCCAGTGGGGACCTCCACCCTGATCCAGGACACCCTTCAGGGCAAACCAGCCAGCCCCCACCCATGCACCAGGCCTCTATCCTATATAGTAAAAGGGTAATATGCCTCTCAGCACCGGGATCAGCGTGACAGGAGGCAGCGCACAAACCCCCTGATTGCCCTGCGGCTCTGTGTGTGACAGGGGTCGAGGCCACAACCTCCCTATCTGCCCTGCTCTGTTCCTGATAGGGGGGAGCTCCCCAACCCCCTGATTGGCCCTGCTCTGTGCATGACAGGGGGTGGCGCAGCAACCTCCCCATCAACCCTGCCTTGAGTGTGACAGGGGACGGTGCCCCAACCCCCCAATCGGCCCTACCCTGAGTGTGACTGAGGGTGGCATCGCAACCTCCCGATCCAACCCTGCTCTGTGCATGACAGGGCGCGGCTCCCCAACTCCCCAATCGGCCCTGCTCTGAGCCTGACCAGGGGCTGCACCTAGGGATTAGGCCTGCACTCTGCCACCTGGGAGCAAGCCTAAGCCAGCAGGTCATTATCTCCCGAGGGGTCCCAGACTGCGAGAGGGCACAGGCCGGGCTGAGGGACCCCCCCACCCGAGTGCACAAATTTTTGTGCACCGGGCCTCTAGTATATATGACATTGCTAAGAAATATACCATAATTCTCCCCATGCTAATGATGTATTTATGAAAAAGCTAAGTGACTTCAATCTTTGATTTATTTATTCAACAAATATTAACTTTCTACTTTCAGCCAGGCACTGTGCTATTTGCTAGGGCACATTTTAGGCTTTATGCAAAATAGTTCTTACTATTAAAATAAACATTTCAAATTTACATTGTGAAATAAATAAAAGAGAAAAAACTCATGGTCATGGACAACGATGTGGTGATTGCTAGGGAGATAGGAGGTTGGTGGAGGGAGATGGAGGAGGGTACAGGGGGAATAAATGGTGATGGACAGAGACTTGACTTGGGATGGTGAACACACAATACAGCATACAGATGATGTATTATAGAATTATATACCCGAAATCTATGTAATATTGTTAACCAGTGCCACCCCAATAAATCCAGTAAAAAATAACTTCACAGGAAAAAGTAACATCTTATATAATAAAAGTGTAATATGCAAATTGACTGAATGGCAGAAGGACTGGTCAGAAGGGGGCAGGGTCAGCGAACAGGCAGCATCAAGCCAAGGCGTGTTCTAGTGGGCAGAGGGAGGGGACAGCGATGGGGGGGTTGCGACCAGCAGTGGTGGAGGGGCCCTGTGGAGGGGAGATTGGGGATCCCTCCTGCAGAGAGAGGCCACTGGTGGCAGCCCTGGCAGAGCGATGGGGGGTGTCCCCTGATCAGCCAGCTAGGTCACTTCCCACAGAGGGAGGCCAGACTGTGGCTTAGGCCCGCTCCTCACGGGGAGCGGGCCTAAGCCATCAGTCAGACATCCCCTGAGGGCTCCTGGACTGTAAAAAGGGTGCAGGCCGGGCTAAGGGACCCGCCCCCCCCCCCCACGAGTGCACAAATTTTTGTGTACTGGGCCTCTAGTTGTGATATAAACTGAAATTGGTAAAATTAATAAAATTATAGAGGAAAAAACAATTTCAGGTAGAGAGAAATTAGGATGAATATTAAGAGTACTCACTTTAATGACTCTACATTTGGGGGCAAAATATTGCACTCCCTGTTATACTAGTAGGTCTGTTTACAACTTAAAATGAGAATCATGTTTTCATTAATGGTGCCCCTACCACAAAACAGTAGCTCTGTGGGTAGGTGCTTTGTCTCTTTATTGACTTGGTGCAGGCACAGCCTACAGACAGAGTGACATAGTGAGAGTCTGAAGATGGGGGCTGTGGAATTGATTCTGCAGCTAAATATGTATGGGGCTTTAGTTATATCACTCCATGGGCCTCAAATTTGCTCATCATATAATAAGAAGGTTGAGTTTTGTAACCTCAGAACCTCTCTAGTTCTAAATTTCTATGTCTAGATTTTATTTTATATAGCTTTTCTTTTAAAAAAAGAATCATATCATCAATTTACTCTGCAACTTTCTTTGCCCACTTGACAATATATTATGGAAATTCTTCCAAATCAATATTTATAGATCTATCTGTCTGACTTTAAATGTGAGTTTTGAATGTAAAAGTAGGCATACATAGCAGCTAGTTAGCACAGCTATGACCCTTCCAGTACTAACATTCTGTTTCTAGTCATCTAAAGCCCAAAGGTCATCTAATTTAACATTGATATTAAGTTATTTTAAAAATAAAAATAAACTTTATGTGGGTGTTTTGAAATAAAATCAATTCTGTATTCTTGAAAACACCTAAGGTTGAATATCACTTTCCACATGATCAATCACAGCCAACACAACATTCCACTGTGCAACCCACATCTCAGGCAGCTGGGAAATGAAGCTTACCTTGCTTCACTCTGGAAAGCAAATAAATATTGGTTTGAAACTAAGATAATTATGTCAGAAATTGAGGTGAAAGTTTGCAACTGTAAAACAGGCTTCAAATGATATTTTCCAATGGGGATTTAAGAAAAAGACACCATGTCCCATGCACAGAATTTGGGATTTCAGTTGAGGAGAGGCAGTGAAGTATAACTAGTCACACTCTGTGCTTTGATCTTTATACCTAAGTAGGCTAATAATAATACTTACCTGTGCTGAACTGTTTGATTGTGTTGATAGCAACTATTCTAGTGATTTATTCAGACAGGAATTAGAGGCCTACAAAAATCTTTGGAAGGGCTGTGGGAGGGAGGGTAAGGGAATATTGCCAACAACCTCATATAGTTGCAGGAATTGCAGGAATCCACAAACCCCATGCTACCAATGACATCACTTCATGGGAGAATGCTCTGAAACTTATTTAAACTCTGTTTGCCAAAGTCTACACACCTAAACATGATGTCAGGAGGAGCAATGCTGGTGTCTACTTGTTATGCTAGCCAAGTTTCTTGTAAATATCTCTCATGGGTGAAATCCAAAACTGAACTTTACTGGCAAGGGAGTGTGGAAAAGGTAGTTTCTAAGTTTTACAGGTGAGAGCTGAAAAGGTATTGATATGGCTTCATAGCTTGGTTATGGAAAGTATATGACTCAATTCATGTAAAGCATTTAGAAAAGTGCCTATCCTATAGTTAGAGAATGATAAACTTTTCCTGTCATAATAATGTCTGTACCAAATGAGCTTAAAATGCCAAAAATTGAAGTGCCTATTTGCTTCCTAAATATAACATCCCAAGGTTGTTCTTTCACTGGTGCATGCAAACATCCATACATATATCACTCATTCAGTACTTATTTAATAATCTCATACCATACAGTATGTACTATGCTATTGCTCGGATGCAGTGGCAATGAAAGCATATTTATTTTCTAGTCTCAAAGAATTAACTATCCCTGGGGGAAGAAAGATGTACATAGGCAACATTACTGTGCGAATTTATAAAGTACTTTATCCATTTTACAATTTATCTTATTCTTTAACATATATTATCTCAAATCATCAAATAACGAGATAAGCAAACAGGTATTATTTATCAATAATATAAAACTGACATTTACTGATGATGAAAAGAATTAGGGAGGCTGTAATATTATTAAAATCAACAGTTATTGACAGGACTGGGATTAGAAATATAATTCTCCTAGAGTTATTGTGATCATTTTGAAGTGTATGTAAATATTGAATCATAATGTTGTAAACCTGAAACCAATATAATGTTATATGTCAATTATACTTCAATTTAATTTTAAATTAAATTTTTAAAATATTAAAATATTACAATTCTGATGCCTACATGCTCTTTCTGATGGGTGCCTGATGGGTTCAGGAAATCCTTAGAAAAGAGGATTAGGAAGAAGGCAAGATTGTTGCTGAGTAGCGAATGGACAAAACACTTTTCAGATTGTCTAGATTAACTAGAGGCCTGGTGCACAAAATTGTGCACTGGTGAAGGGAGTGTCCCTCAGCCTGGCCAATGCCCTCTCCAGAGTCCAGGACCCCTTGGGGGATGTTGTGGGGAGTGGGCTTAAGCCATAAGTTGGACATCTCTCTTGCAGTCCGGAACCCCTTGCTCCTCACCGCCTGCCTGCTCGCTGCTCCTTAGCACTGCTGTGGAGGCAGGAGAGGCTCCCACCACCATTGCTGCACTCGCCAGCCATGAGCCTGGCTTCTGGCTGAGAGGCGCTCCCCCTGTGGGAGCACACTGACCACCAGGGGACAGCTTCTGTATTGATCGTGTACCCTCTGATGGTCAGTGCGCATCATAGTGACTGGTTGTTCTGGTCTTTCTGCCATAACAGTCACTTAGGTTTTTATTATATAGATGACCTTGGGCAACTTTCTTCATCAATTTCCTCTTCTATAACAGGAAGACAATCATAAGACTGACCTCATAGGGCTGTTAAGATGATTAAATCAGTTTATTTACATAAAATGCTGAGAACTATGGTTGGGACATAGTGCATCCTCAGTAAACAGTCTCTATTTTTATTATTGTTATTTAGGGTCATTCTTATTATTAAATTCTCAATTGACTCAAATGTAGTTGGTGCTCATCTCACTAGGTGTCTTCTCTCCTATTTTTTTTCACACTAGTAATATGCATAGTAACTGCTTCTGGTTAAGTATGAGCAGCAGGTCGAGCACTTTTTCAGTATAACATCATGATGGAGTGGGAAAAGCACATGATTAGGCGTCAGAAAGTCTGGATTCCAGTCTGGGCTCTTCCATTAATGAGCTATGAAACTCTGGCTGAATAAGTTAACCTCTCTGGACTGCTTCTATCAAACAGAGGAAAATATATTCCTTAACCTACCTCAGAATGTTTGAAAGATCAAATGAGATCATAGATGTTAAAAAGTTAAAAGCACATTACAAATGCTACATGATAGTATGTTCATTATCCTCAAAGTTAGCCTCTACATCTTCTCATTTATCCTAGACAACCACTCACTCAGTGAATCTTGATTCTTGCTTTGAAATGTCTTCCAAATCCACCCCCTATTATCTGTCCTCAGTGCATCTGTCCTAGCTCACAGGCTCATCATCCCTTAACAGGATAAATGTTATAAACACCTACCTAATTATCTCGAGTCCAGTATTATTTTTCACTAAACTGGCCATTCAATCAGTGTTTCCAGAATGATTATGCTAAAGGAAAAATATCATCACATCAATCCTCCTTCTGCAAGATTAGAAACTCCCAATGGCTCCTTATTGCCTATAAGATATGAAAAATTAATTCAGATCCCTGATAACCTTTTTTATCCTCATTGTCTACTGAGTAGACTCTACTCCATTTCCACAAACCCCATGCTCCAGGAAGACAATAGTGTACATTGTTCTGAGCCATTTTATATAAAGGATTTGAGCATCCGAGGATTTTGGCATCTGCAGAGAATCTTGGAACCAAATGCCAGTGGATACTGAGAGACGACAAGGCAATTAAGTTTTGGGTGAGTCAAAAGTTATTCATAGATATTTTTCTGAGCAGAGGTCAGTGTCCCTAACCCCTGAATTGTTCAAGGATCAACTGTACTTCCTTTATTAGGACCCTTTTATGCATGTATGCCACTGTATATCCTGTTCTCTCTGCCTGCAGTACCCTTTATGTTTTCTATGCCTGGCAAAATCTTAGTCATCCTTCAAGGACTGGATCTAATGCCATTTCTTCAGTGAAGTTCTTCCTAGTGCTCATCCCATTCTGTTTAAACTCAGATGGGTGATTTAATTCCATTTCTTTTGCTTAATAGCATTTTGTTTGACCCTAAATTTAACATATTTCATGTTGTTTGATGAATAGATGAATAATTGTTTTGCAATGTTATCCCCAATTAGACTAAAACCTTATTGAGAGCAGGAAATTTCTTTTACTCATGCCCATCTCCCTAGCATAGCTCCCGACACAGAGTACATGCACAATAAGAACTGATTAAATGAATAAATTCCCAACCAATACTAAATATTTACTCTCAATTCTATTCTTATATCATAGCAAATAATTTTTCAATTACACTTCACATTCAATATTAACATTGCAAACATTTTGAGTAGCACTCAGCTCAAGTATTTTCAAAGATGGCTCATTCCTATCCCCTAAAATATTGCTATCTAAGTTGGAATTTTTAACAAGGATACATATAAAAATAAATAAAAAGAACATCATATATTCAGAGCACAACTGGACAAGTAATCAATAAATAGAACTATTAGGCACATGCACAGATGAAGTAAATTTTTAAAAAGGCAGTGAATGAGAGGATGCAGAATTATATTTAGACAGCAACAATTTGTATGATACCTCAAAACTAATGGAGGAAAGTTTTAGAAAAAAAGTAGGACTTCCAGAAACTATTCAAATGAAACATGGCTGGGATGGGCATGGGGAAGTCAGAGAAAAGGGAAAAGGAAGAGGGTACCTCTAGTAAACACTGTTTACAGAATTTTATTTACATGAATGCTTGATTTAAAGCTTTCATAGAGTCCCAATAGATGGTGGCCACTTTTCATTTCTATTCATTCATTATCTTCTTCAGTTACTATATTGGGAAACTTCTCAAGAAACACAGGACTATGAGTAATCACCCTAGGGAAGACTCTACTCTGATAACTGAAG